>NW_007359948.1:464317-602342 GCF_000359705.1 Exserohilum turcica Et28A | reverse complement strand
AGCTAGAAGCGACTAAACCGCAGCACAATAGCAGTACTATACAGAGAACACTCTCACTTTAAACAAATTGTACCTAGAACGGCCTCTGGCCAAAGTCTTACATAGTCACTGACTGCAGATAGACTCTAATGGAATAATAATAATAATAATAATAATAATAATAATAATAATAATAATAATAATAATAATAATAATAATAATGCTATAACTAGCAATAAAGGGGAATAACTAGATCAGATCACTAGATCTATCTCCACAGTCCTTACTAGAAACACTAAGGAGATACAACATTACGCCTTTGTACCTTAGAACTCAAATATCCTATATAAGGTCTATATATCTAAAGAGCCTAAAGATATAGAAGCAAAGAACTATAAGGAACAACTAGTAGATAATAGCCTCTTATCTATCTATTCTAATGCCTTAGCTACAAAGCAAGGCAAAGGTGTAGGAGTAGGGGTTGCATTCTATTTAGGAACAACACAAATAGCCTAAGAACAATATACTATAGGAAATAACTAACTAGTTTACAATAGTGAACTAGAAGGTATTACCCTAGGGCTAGAAAAAGCAATAGAGCTAGTAGGGAACTGTTTAGATATAAAAGTCTATGCAGATAATTAAGCTACTCTACTTAGGTTAAAGACTGCTTCTAATAATCTAGGCCAAAAATAGCAAATTAGATGTATAAAGGCAACAAAGAAACTAGAGGAGATAGGTATACGCCCTAGCCTTTACTAGGTACCAGGCCACCAAGATATCCCTAGGAACGAAAAAGCAGACGCCCTAGCTAAAGAAGCTACTAAGCTAGACCCTCCTTCTACTAGCAAAACTAGCCTAGCTATTACTAGCTCGCGAATTAAGCAGCTAGGAGAGAGAGAATGGCTAAGCCAACTTGAACAGTATAGGAAAAAAGCCACTAGCAAGAATCCACATACGTACGCAGCAAAATACAAGTAGAAGATGAGAAAGCAAATCGCTATTCCTAGCAATACTAGAAGAGAGATTTCTAGCGCTTTCTACTAACTTAAACTAGGGCACTGTTACCTAAGGGACTACCTATATAAGAAAGGGAAAGTGGATTCTAATAGTTGCCCCTACAACTATAGGTCTATACAAGACCTACTTTATATTCTATTTAGATGTAATCTATATAGAGAGGAAAGGAAAGGACTAAGAGAAGCCTGCGAAGGCGATCTATTACTACCTATCCTCTTTTAAACAAAAGAGGGTATAGAAGCAACTATTACCTTTATTCAAGAAACAAAGGCTAGAACATAAGCCTGGTACAAGGGAAACACAGAATACAAGGAGTAATACCTGTAACAGGTAGCCATACACCTCCCCCACCCTATCCTACCCCCTACCTACCAACCAATAGGCTACGAGCCTCACCTTTATCTAGTTAAAACCCCTCCTAAATATCGTAGCTAGAAACAACCTACTTAGATACTTGTAGGCCTAAAAACCCTACACGTCTTATATAGCCCTTCGGGCTGAAAAAGGACGTTAAACTAGAATAATAATAATAATAATAATAATAACCACCTCGTATCACGAACCACCAAACCTCGTCGCTGACTTGATTGCGGGGTAAACGGTTCAAAACATGTTGAGCACTTTTGCTTGGTCAGCCATACCCAACCGTGTGCATGCAGCAATGGCTTGACCATGTGGCCAGGACCAAGTCCGTTATGCTGCTGGATGAGAAAACACGGCGTGTCTGTGAAAGACGTATCAACATATATATATATATATATATATAACACGAACTGGAAGAGAAGGACAAAATCAACAAACTTAAAACACTTCCCCCCTCCCCTTCCGTCAAGTCACTCCTCAAGCCCTTCCCAGGTCGAGAAAGATACTACAACTAAGTACATCATCATGGCCGACCCCAACCCCAACCACTACGACACCATATCCATCGGCTCGGGCGAAGCAGGCAAATAGCTGTGCTGGACCCGCGCCTCGACCCTCGGCGTCCGCACCGCCGTCATCGAAGAGAGATATCTCGGCGGCTCGTGTCCCAACGTCGCGTGTCTGCCCTCCAAGAATCTGGTGTATGCTGCCGCGGTTGCGCATACCATGGCTAGGTATTCGCGTCCTGGTGTTGGAAATGATGGTGCTATGAAGGAGAATATTAGTGTGAAGCCGTTGTTGCGAGCACAGCAGCATCATATGGACGGGAATGCTGCGCTCCAACTCGATATGGCGGCAGTGCGGGACCGCAAGCGCAGAATGGTAGCTGGATTACTGGATATGCACAAGTCCGTATTTGCAAGTAGCGGTGCAGACCTGATTCTCGGTCGAGGCCGTTTAGTCGGTCCGCACGCCGTGCAAGTTCAACTTGCCTCGCACATTGAGAGTGACGGCCACGGCGAAGGCGAAGCAGCAAGCGGAAGTGAAGAAAGCCAAAGCAACAAAACCCGCATGCTAACCGCCGACCACATCATTCTCTGCACGGGATCCCGCGCCAATCTCGACCTGGGAATCAGCGGCCTCGAAGCCGCAAACCCACTTACCCATATCGAGCTGCTGGACCTCGATTCCGTACCACGACATCTGGTGATCCTCGGCGGCGGCTACATCGGCCTGGAATTCGCACAGGTATTCCGCCGCTTCGGGGCTGCCGTCAGCGTCATGGAGCGCGGGTCCCGCATGCTCAAGGGCGAAGACGCAGATGTATCCAGCGCACTGGTCGATATCCTCCGTGACGAAGGCGTGGCTTTCTTCCCAGACACGCACGTCTCACGTGTAAGCGGAACATCGGGGGGAAACCGTCGTTCTAACCGGCACGCGCAACGGCCAGCCCTTCGAGCTTTCCGGCTCCCATTTACTCGTCGCGGGGGGCCGCCTCCCGAATACACACGATGTAGGCTTGCAGGCTGCAGGCGTCGAGTTGACGCCATCGGGCCACGTCAAGGTAGACGCATACCTGCGCACCAGCATTGACAGCGTCTTCGCCGTCGGCGACTGCGCTGGCTCCCCACACTTCACGCACGCGGGCTTCGACGACTTCAGAATCGTGCGCGACGTGCTGCTCCACAAGACACCCTTACGCTCCACAAGGGACCGCCACGTCCCGTATACACTCTACACAGACCCGGAACTCGCACACGTCGGATTGACCGAGCAGGATGCTGCAAAAGCGGGGATTGAGTACCGTCTTGCGACGCTGCCCATGGCGGCGTTTCTGCGCACCCGCACAATGGATGCCACGCGTGGCTTTGCAAAGGCGCTTGTGGGCGTGGACAACGATGGTATTCTGGGGTTTACGGCGCTGGGGCCGCGCGCGGGCGAATTGTTGCCTGTGGTGCAGCTGGCGATGAGTGCCGGGCTGCCGTATACGAGTATTGCCGAGTTGATTGTGACGCATCCGACTATGAATGAGGGATTGGTGTCGCTGTTTGGAAGTGTGCCGCCGCGGACGACATAGGACTTGGTCGGGTTGCGTAGGATATGGATTGGGCTGGACTAGATATATATATATATTTTAGCTTTCAGACAGCAAGACGTGGGAAGGAAGTATGAGTACAAGGTCAGCGAAGATATGAGCGTAATCAGAGACAAACCTCGTACCCAGCAATGCCCAGTCTCGATAGCTGATACACCCAAGACGTGCCCAAAAAACCATCAGGATAAAACGTGTCCAATTCAGAGAAATGCTACCGAGGTCGTATAGAGCCCACACACAGGACTACGATATCTCGTATGCGTGGCCAAAAACCCTCCACTCCAAACGCCCTGCAATGCCCTCGTCGTCCCAGCGCTGATACTTATACCGACACAAGACTGATGTATTTCCTCGCCAGCCCAGAAGACGTGCCCGATGCACACACACATGCCCAGCACCAACCTTGGCATGCAAGTCGCAACAAGGCTTAAATCCCACCTCTCTGCTTCTTCTCAATCTCATCCTTGAGACTCACCAGATCCTGCTCAGTAGCCTCAAACTCCAGTCCTTGCTTAACCCACAGCTCCGCCTCTTCCAGACGGCCCATTTCAAGCAGACACTTGCCGCGGCGCCACCACGCCTTCGCATTGCCAACCTTCTTCATTTCGACCGACGCCTCGGCGTCAATGGCGCCCTCGGCCCACTTCTGCTGCGCCATGTTGGCCTGCGCGCGGTTGCTCAGGAGCCCCGAGACTTCTTCTCGCACGAGGCCTGAGGGCTCCCATGCGGGGCGTGCAAGCGCCATGTCGATTGCGAGAGCGTACAGCTTGGCGGCTGCGTCGTGGTGGCCTTTTCTAAATTCCGCGTTGCCCGACTCGCGCAGCTTGCCGATTTGAGCGGAGCGCTTGGGATTCACGGGCACTGGGGGCGGAGGCGTGCCCGTTGGTGTGCCGACGTCGAGCAGGTTTCGGTGCAGGTTGTTGAGCGCTTCCAGCTCCTTTTCCAGGGCGTTGCTGCTGCTTTGCGGCGCCGTCACGTCCAGGGTAGCGGGGTCCAGTTGGAGGGGAAGCAGTGTAAACGTCTCTGGTGACTCCATGGTGAAGGTTGATCTTTCTGCGCAGTCGCGGGGGTTGGCAGGAGAAGAGGATGCGGTCAAGGTTTGTGTCGACTGGGAGTTGCGCAAGCCGTGGTCATATGGAGTCTGGGGCGATGAGGACAGTTTGGCTCGGGGAACAATTCCTCTATCGATAAGCACAACGCGCTAACACGTGTCGGGAGTGCGTATGAGGTGCATGTGCACCAATTAGAACGCAGTACAACACTTTCATGAATGTGATTCATCTGTTCTCCATGTATTATCAATCCGTAATACCCAGCTGCGACCTGCGTTAAAAAGCAAAATCATGAAAATGACATCAGAAAGATAAAAATCGCATCTACATGTATAGTGCTCTATGCAATATCCTAGGCAGTTGCACGCATCTACGCAAGTCTAGTCTTCTTCATGAATCAGCTGCTCGTCGTCGGCAAAAACCTTTGGAAGGTACAGCTTCGTGTTCTCATAAACCAAAAACGTAACAATCGTAGTCGGAATGACGCGTAGTGTATTCGGAATCACGCCCTTGTAAAACGCCAAGAAGCCCTCGTTTTGATACGTCTTCCTCAACACGTCCAATAAGCCACTGTACTGCTGAGCGGCATTGTACTGTTGTAATCTTGCTCGGATGGGCTGGTAAGGATATGTAATGGCGCCGGCAAGAAGTTTGCTCCCCCCGCTCATGTACACGTATTCCCAGTTGCTGAGCTTGTCTTGCCCGCCAATGTGTGTGGCTCTTCTCTTCTTCATGTTCTCGTAAATGCTAAACTGTACAGCGCCATGCAAAACGCCGAGGGAAGAGGGCAGAAACCCTGCCCAGAGTCCCTTGAGTCCGCGCGTCTCGTATACGTGGCGAAGCCCAAAGGCCATGGTCTTGTATGCAGAGGGGTGGTTTGCCCCGCGTTCGAGCATGCGCGTCTTTACTACCCAGATGGGGTTTGTGCAAGCGCCGGTGAGGAGACCTGCAAGGAGTCAGTATTCACCCTCATCAAATATGGACCGCTAAACACACCAGCAATGATACTCGCCGAAAAGAACTCGGCACTTCCCAGATGCTCGCCCTTTTGCCGTCTGTTCTGGAAAAGCTGTTTCAGATTTCCGTAAAAAAGAAAGTACAGTCCCCATCCAAGACTGTTGCCCAGCAGGTTCGGCCATAGTCCCCTGTACAGCGCCTTTACACCGCCCTCGTCCTGGATTACATTTCGCAGTATGCGGAACGAGTCGCCCGGCCGCGATCTGCTCGTCGTATTGAGCTGCAGACGGTTCTTAAGAAGGTCGAGTGGATGGGCAGCGAGGCAGGAGACGACTCCCGCGCTGAAGCCGGCGACGCTCTCAATCAAAGAGGCGGATAGCGTGCTCTGCGGCACACTTGAACGCTTGGTCTGGACATTTTGTTCTACTGGTGGGAATGCGCGGGGCATTGCTGGTTCGGGTGATGAATATTCGCTATCAGCCAGAACATCCTCGGGATAGGAGCGCAACGTTGAAAGTGCGGGGTAAGCAAGATGGGCGAAAAGGCGTATCCTTATATCATGGCGTTGTTGTAGTCGGACTCGCAATCGACGAGCATGGAGGGGAAGAGATGGCGGTCGGTGGATTCGAGGCTTGGGCCCGGCGTCGGAGCTACTTGGGGGTCGCGTGGGGTCACGTCATGGGCGCGTGGCTACCCGCCGCATGGCCCATGCCCACGCACCCTACAGCATGCAACATGTGCATGCAGCAAGCCAGGAATGTCTTCCGCAAAAGCTACGCTAGCATGACATGGCGTTTTTCGATCGGGTGCTTATCAGCACGACGCTACGGCTTGGCAGCGGAGAAACATGTTCAGTCAGCCTTACGACGATCGCGAAAGCCAAGGTGAAATCTCTGGTTTGTCATAGCAAAATCTCATTATCGTTATCAAATTCTATGTACACATATCGTAACCCCCCCTAAGTGGCACTCTGATAGATTCCAGCGCCATGTCTCTATTTAGAGCAGCATGATGCATCCGTCTTCTTCTCCTCTCCAAACGCCATCCGGCTCAGCTTGTCTACAAGCGTGTTGCCCTGCTTCACCCCACTTGGGACGCTGCAGTAGCTGGGCGGGATGTCCAAGCATGGGTTGCGGGTAAAGAAGTTGCGTGGCCGCAGCAGCAGCGTCATTGGCTCAGCTGGCATGACGGGGAAGTCCTCTGGAGACGGGAAATGCGTGATACCAAACGTGTGCCAAAGGACGACGTCGGTGTTGTCGAGGTTCTCGTTGGGGTTGGCTTGAATCCAAGCCGGAATTCCTTGAGACGGCTCTCCCGAAGTCTGGGGAACGTGGCGGCCTGCTGGGTGGATTTGGTCGTCGTCATCTAGTAATTATCAGTATACACTGCATACGGCGGGGGTAATTGCAGAAAAACTCACACTTGGTTACGTGCACTGCATGCCTGGCGAAACCAGCTCTCTTCCACACCAGACTGCCAGGCTTTGGCAGCAATTCCGGCACCTCTCTGCTGACCAGCTTGTAGGACACTGGCTTCTTGCTGTATGGGTTGATTTTGTTGGTATTGGCCATCTCCCAAGTCCGGCTTGTGGCGCCATTGTAGTCGGTTGCTGCTTGAGCGGGTGTGCTAAGCTTCGTCTTCTTTGCGTAAAAGGCGTTGCCGTACTTGTTCTCTGCGCTACCAACCTCTCCCTCTCCTCGCGCCGCATCGACCATGAACACAGTGTTGTCTGGTCCGTCGACATTGGGGTCAATGCGCATGCAGAAAAGATGCTGATGGTTGTGTGCGTTAACACCTGGATACACTTCGGTTCCCCAGCCCTTCAGATCCTCGCCAGGAAGCATGGCATATGTATTCAAGATACCCGTGAGCTTGATCTCCAGCTGGATGGTTCCATCAAGGTGCAGAATCCAGTAGACACAGTACTCGTAGTTTGCAGCCGTGAAGATGTGCGAAATGATCAGCTTGCGAGCACGCGTTACAGTTACGCTTTCGTCGCGGAAATCAGTGTGCTTGAACAGAATGCCGGCATCCTCCTCGTGAATGCAAATGGCGTTCTTGATGGTGGTTGCCTGGCCCGCACGGTTGACGAATGCGGCGTCCATGTAGTGAATAGCTCCCTTGCAGTCACAACCAAGACTCAGCGAGTTGGTCATGTAGCCGCCACCGTACTCGCCGAGATCGAAAGCATGCTTGCGTTGATGTGGGTGGTCCGGGTTGCCGTAGGGTACGACCATCTCAGCGAGCGACAGACGCCAGAAGGTATCACGAGCGGTGCCCTTGTCGTTGAATCTGATATCGGACAAGACGATACCTTCGCGGTAGTTGAAGCCAATGTGAAGCTTCCAGTTTGCCCAGCTGATATATCTTCCATCCATCTTGAAAGAAACCCCCTCAGGCTGTGTGACGTTGATGGGCTTCAAGCCAGTCATGAATCCGCCTTCAGCCTCAATGGCCGAAGCATGGTAGTTGTTGGGCGGTGCCTTGTTGAGCGGCCTCCTGACGGGAGGCACGTCAATGTGGATGATTTCCTGGGTGTCAGAGTTGTAGATGGGGCAGAAGTCGAGAGGATATGTGTACTGGCTGTCATCTTGGTGAGGACGGTAGTACATGAGAGCTTGCTGGAGACGAACTTTGGTCCCAAAGCGCTCGTCGTAGCCAATGGTCCATGCTGGACTCGATCAGCGAAACTCGGATAAATTGAGACAATTAAACTTACGGTCACAGTAAACCTTGTGCATGTCTTCAGGCGGGATGCCCAGGATACCGCATTGCTCAATGACTTTGGGATCTTTTCGTACAATGGATTCCACAATCTGCAGGTCTTCCATGGTGATCTACGGTCAAAGTTAGTACTACGCCTGTGGCAATTTCATTGATTCCAAATCTCACCAGAGGTTGCACGTTGTCGGTCAATGCCCAGCTGAGAAGCTTGCCCTCGGTCAAGTCGACGTGTCCGTCATACACCTTGCTGCCGCGGCCAATGCAAACCACATCAGCAATTCGGTGCGGTCGCGGAGTGTGGTCGGGATCCTTGAGCCACTTCATCATGTCCACCTTACGGGGCTCCCACAATGTGATGGCGTTGAAGAAGACATCGCTGTGCTCCTTGCGGACGATAGCAGCGGCCTGCTCGATTTCCACTTCGTTAAGGGGGTCAAAAGGATGGGGCGGCGATCCAATGCCCGTGACGTGGGAGGCAGCCTGCTTCAATCGTTCGAGCGACATGGTGTGATGATGCTGTGGAAGTCGGTGTCGAAGGTGGGTGTGGCCAGCAACGTTTATGTATAAAGTTGTTGGATGGTCTTATAGCCTAGGCGATTTGGGTGGGGCAATGCAACGCAAGACGGCTCCGGGGTTGCTCGATGCAAGCCGCCTATCGGTACCAATTGAATATCTCCCCATCGAGCCGTTGGTATGCCAATGGTCAGAGTCTGTGTCCAAGACGCCGTTATCGATGCGATAAGCAGGCCCGGCGGCCAATCGCGCCTGCTCCGGTTAGCGCACCCCACTTTTCCACTCGTACGTTCCCCGTCACCCCAAAAAACCTGACGCTCTCGAACCAGCAACTAGCTCAACGCCGGCTTTGCAGCTCTGCAATCATGGTACTTCTCCAATAGAGTAGCCTGACCATCTACCCACAATAGCTATTTCTATATCACATCAGTCCCGCGCGAAGGCATTGGAATACATCAGACCCAATGTCAGCGTCTTTGTGCTGACCGCGTATAGTTGGCTCGCTACCCCGCATATATGATAGCGGCCTTCTTTAGTCGTACCGTTGTGATTTTTGGTAGATGCTAGCCTCACAGTACCTGTTGCAGTTAGTGGGTCCTATTTTTCCATTCGCGAAGACGTGCAGTGTGCTGCACCGCGTGTATAGCAATGTCCATGTTCGATCACGCCTTAGTGACTTTTTGTATAAGATAGGCTCAATTTGCCTGTTTCGGTTAGCGCGGCCCCACTTCTTATCCACCTCCCAAGATGTTTAGTGTAGGTCGCTTGTTACACCGCATGTCATGTATAGCAGTATCCGTCTTCGGTCGCGCCTCGGAGATCTTGTTGTGAACACCAGCCTCATATACGATCTTTCCTGTCATACCAACTCGATAAGAAGGTCCACTTCCGCTTTCAACCACGCCTGACTCTTCGGCTTGCTTTATCCGGCGCTTCCTATTCTGGAATACCGGCATGGGTCCTAAACTACACTTCATCATTTCGTGCACATCTCTTCGCAGTTCATTCCATGTCGCCTTCCGAACCTGGTTTTATTCTGGGCGTCGCCTAAATCTTATATGCATCTTGGACGAGAATGCTGAATTACCATGTCTAGATGATCTGATCTAAAGCAAGATTTAGACCATAACTTGGCCGAGAGGCCTAATTTTAGTCACTCAACCCAGGAACTGGGTGGCTATGGTCTTCCCGTTTCAGGCATGAAAGCGGAAGACACTTTGAAATCCAACTCCTAGCATTTGAATGGGTTGCGATAATACATTATCCGACCTTTGTAAATCCCCGTCTATCCCCTCAGGCCATTTTCGCCACAGAAAGTCTGTCAATCAAAGGCAGTCGATGAGAAAATTAGCTTTATTGCTCAAAAGGGTAGTAGGTGTTGACTGTAGGCTAGTACGAAGTAAACGATGCACATACGAATCCAGCCCTGCTTATCACAGAGTCCTTCAATATATTTATAGCCTTCGCCTCATGCGACCTTTTTCATGTTAATACTCGACCGTGACAAACATATGGCGCAACAGACTGAAAAACCATCTCGTAATCGCGCAGACGATGTCTCAGCCGGGTGGATTAGCTTCACCTGCATCCTAAGCACCGCTGTGATTGCATTGAGAATCGAGACACTATCCTAGATTAGGCTAGAGCACCACTCTAAGATGATGGTGGTAAAGCAATTAGTCTGCTTGCCGAGAATAAGCTTAGCACCACGAGATCGACGTGCGCACACGAGACCAAAACAAAGCGCCTTCATACGCCAATAGTCACAGTTCATATTCACAGCATTCAGGACAAGCACTTGTAAGCACTGGAATTAATAATCTCATGCAACCAAGAAATTCTAGGTACGAGGCCTGTGGCGGTATCACCCAGAAGTTATCAAAGCAACACCGAGTACTAGTTCCATCATGATGCCCGAGCACATGTGCCATTCAATAACGCCATGAGCATGACGTCGTTGGTTACCGAAAAATTATGTGCCCATGGAATTGCTAATACGTATGATTGTTGCTTCAGAGAATGCATATCCCGATCAAACGCCAAAAGCAACGCAAAACAAAAAAGTGACGTCCTAACGCCGCAAAAACATAGCAATTGCCGCGACGACAGACTTTCCTATTCCATGATTGTTCTCGAGGATATTCAGACAATCTATCATTGACACTACCCTGATTGATAACGATCTACAAGACGGACCGTACAGTTGGCAGCAGGTCTGACGCGTCAAGGGAAATCCCGCTGCAGCCGCTCGCCTATTATCGAATGGCATCTGAACCCCTATCTTCCAGGATTTGGCAGGATTCAGATACTAGAAGACTAGCGTACGCCTTCCCTCCAACGAATCACAGCACACGGCCTCTAACGATGTTTACAGTCATGAACCCACCAGCATCCTCGGTGCACCTCTTCTTTGCAGTTTCAACATGTTTGGAAACCACTGAAAAAGCTATTCTAATGTTTGTGACTTGTTTGAACCTGCTTTGCGGGCCGCAGCTGCGACCAAACCATCACAGAACCTATCTTGCTGGGCCGATATCCGTACGCAGCTGACTCGATTAGCAGTATACTATCCACCAACTCGAGGAATCTATGACTGATTGTCTCACCTTGGAAAGAGCAAGTTAGGTGGTCAAATGACTACACACGAATCTTTCCAAATACTAGCAACAACATATGGTGCTCACGAGTTCACTCATCGAACAAATCATGCTCGCTACTCACACATCTTGTTCACACCTCAGGCGTAAGCCAAGAAGAGGCCTGTGGCAAGTTTCGTGGAGAAGCCGTGCCAATGCAACATCTCCATGCGATCCTCTCCGCCACTGACCTGGGCAAAAGTTACGTATATATTCCCGTGTGTCCCCCAACTGCGTCGCTCACTTCAGATCAGTCCTCGCCGTCTCAAATTCTGGGGCTCCACTCCTTCTATCCCAAGTTGGGAAACACAGCCTATTCTTAATACACCATGTTTGGAGGATCTTCACTCGTCACTGCGCTGCTGGCGGCCAGTGCCCTCGCTTGGACGCCCAAACACCGCGAACTTGCTGCCTTCAACCGAACAAGCAATTCCTTCTCAAAACGCGCTCATCCCCTTCCTAGCTGGAAAATCAGAGGCGTCAACCTCGGCGGCTGGCTGCTGTCAGAGCCCTGGATGATGAGCGGGGAATGGTCAGACATGGGCTGCGGCGGCGCCTGCTCAGAGTTCGGCTGTGTCCGCTCTCTCGGTCAGGAACAGGCAGACATTGCGTTCAATGCTCACTATGCGCGCTGGATCACCCCAAGCATGATCGAGGACATCCATAATGCAGGGCTGAACACGATCCGGATACCGATTGGATACTGGAGCCTCCGAGGCATCGTCGACAGCAGCGAACACTTTCCCAGGATGGATCTAAGATATCTGGATGCCGTTGTGGAAAAGGCTGCGGAGCTGGGCATGTATGTTGTTATGGACCTCCATGGTGCGCCGGGAGCTCAGAAGACCAAGGACCCGTTTACAGGCCAGGTACGTTTGCTTTTTGAGCCCCTTTTCATCCTGCACATGACTGATCGTACGTAGTGCCTCCCCGTAGAATACTTGCCCGGATTCTTCACGCAACGCAACTATGACCGTGCCACCAGGTGGCTTGACTGGATGACACGGCGTGTGCACACCAACGCCGCCTACAGATCCTCCGTGGGCATCATCGGTGTGGTAAACGAGCCGCAAACCGCGCGTGACCAAGGCGGCATGCCTCAAGAGGAGATCGATACGCTGACCCAGAAGTACTACCCGCAGGCCCTCAAAGCCGTCCGCGATGCGGAAAATGACCTCGGCATCGCTGAGGACGACCGTCTGCACGTGCAGTTCATGGACACACTCTGGGGCGCTGGCAACCCCAGGTCAGACATACCCGCCGACACCAAGATCATGTTTGACGACCACAACTACATCGGCGGTGCCGTGGTAGCGAAGAACCCCGACGCCAAGCAAGCAGACTACATGTACTACACCTGCTACGAGGACGACCGGCTCTCCGACGGCGACACGCCCAAGATGGTCCAGGAGTGGAGTTTAACCGTGCAAAACGAATACTCTTCCGAATTTGACTGGCGCCTCGCCCAAAACGAAGCCTTCTACAAGCAGTGGTTTATCGCGCAGCAAGCCCTCTACGAAAAAACTCACGGCTGGATCTTCTGGACCTGGAGGACCCAGCTCAACGATCCCCGCTGGGACTACAGCTACCTCGTCTACAAAAAATGGGTGCCTACCACAGTCGAGGACCTGGATGCCAGCGCCGCGAGAGACATTTGCACAGAGTACTTTGGAACCCAGGGTATGATTGCCAAGACGAAGAGAATGACGCGGCGCGCGCGTAAACAGAGAGACACTCATATTTAGTTGGTGTTTTTTTTTTCTTCGTCTTTTCTTTTGCTCGTCCACTGCGGTTTGCCCAAAGCAGCACAATTTCTCATGTTTTTCTACAGCCACAACTCTTCGCTTCTATAGTCCCATATGTTCCAGAAATATAAATCTTATAACTCTCTTTTTTGTGTTTTCGTGCTGTGGGAATGCGACTCTTGCTGTTGAGATCCAGCTTGCCTTGCCCTGCTCTATGGTTGGCGTAAGTAGTCTTCCTGCCGCTAAAGATAAGACAACCTTTTTCTCTCTTCTGACTAGGTCCTACTAAAAAATCTTACTAGCGGGCTAGCGGCATGCTGCGCAACATAACCGACCACGTTTTCACAGGTCACACGAGGCTTCTATGCTAAGCACTAGACGCCCAAGTCACGAGCGACGGCATCATCAGACCCTTGATCGTGTGACAAAGGAGAACGGGCAAGCAGTAAAAAGCAATGATAAGCTGCAATCGTGGGCTTTTCTCTTGGGGTCGATGGGCGAGAGAGGTCAGCAGGCTACTGTGGTTTATAAGAGCGCGTAGTACCAGCCGGCCGCCGAGATTGATCGTGCAGAATAGTGTATGGAGGTTACGTCTGTTAGTGTAACGATGGCGGAAAGCTAGCGTAGAACGTTAAGTATGCGGGGCGGAGCATGGCAGGATAGGGGGTGAATGGCAAGCGTGGATCCTCTCATGAGCTTTACCGGTAGACCTAGTAGTAGTAGTACACTTGCCAGGCGATTAGGTATTCCAGCTGGTACTGCAATACCGCAGAAAGAAGAAGCCAGTCGATACTCCATGTGGTGATGCTAATACCAAACCATCACGGTTTACATTGCTGCCAAATATATATCATCCATCAATTGTATTTGCAAGCGCCATCTCCACCATCTGCGCTATTGCTCCATGTCGGAACTCACAAGTTCACTTCCGACACTGCAACCGCTATTCTCGGAGTGATACAATCCCAACAACACCCGGATCCCTCAGAATCAGTATCACCATATAGTCTGTCGTCCAGGTACCACATTGAGGAGCTCAATGCGCTAGTGTGATGATTGTCTCCGGCATATTAAAGTTCGTGTTCTATCGCACCTTGTTCGGAGATGACCACGTCCCGTATGGAGTCTTTGTCAAGCCATTTCTTCCTCCGCATATGCACACGTTTGTATTTGCCATTTTCCCACTGGACACTGTACCAGGGCTGCCGAAACATGCCTTCTACAGTGAAAAATGGGGATGGATACTCCTGGCGATAATAAGAGACCGAGAGCACATTGAAGAGAGGCGCGCCTGCTTCTTAATAGTCATGGTTCGCTGCAAAATCCAACATACTAACGAGGGATTTCCTTGGGTTCCAATCATGTGCATCTTCTTCGTTTATGACAAAATAGATACTATTTAGTCTTGGAAACGAGTTGTGCCAACGCTTTGCTAACCGCTAAAGCTCCTGGCAATTCCATTTATACGGTGTAGGCGGTGCAAAATCCCCCCCCCGCGTACCCCAATCTCGCGTGTATAGCTCGTGCCATCCGCTTCCAGCGCGGAGTACCTGGAGTGTCTCCAAGCTTCCTGAACATAGAACATTACTGAAAAATTCCAAAGGGAACTTTATCATTGGCTAGAATGAATTAGCCATGATGTTCGTTTTAGGGCACCAAGCTCCATCGGTGAGGGGAGCCGACAATACCGGTTTTGGCATAAACATACTCTCACTGTGAAAGGTCAGCACGGTGATATCAGATAAAGAATACACCCAAGGATTGGGCGTATTGGTGGTACGTTGAAATAACAGAAGCCGCGAATTGAATTCATGATGAGCGTCGACTTATATTTTCTGTCGTCGGTCCAAGGTGTCACAGTGAAGTATCTCAGACCACGGAAACCATGTTTTGCTCGCCAGCATAGGGAGTACGGGTGGTATGGTGCGCCATGCAAACTCAATTTTTGAATATTGGGTAAGAAAGCCATGAGAAGAACCACATAAGGGTCCTCAAGACCACAGACGAGCAGTGTGCAAAACTGTGTATCGTATGGTATCTCACCGATAGTCACATCACGGCCGTAGATGTGCTCGTACCAAGCTCTTGCTGACCTAGGGTTGATGAGCTGTAGTTTGCTGACAAACTATCTAGCTCTGAACCATGTGCTGCTCTTGTCTTCGTACGGCAGGACCTCCGTAACTACACCGGCGGCCACTGCAGCCTGGCTTAGACGATCATAGTCCTCTTTCGTACAATCTATTGGCTTCCAGTTGGTCTGAGGGCGCTGTGCAGGACGGGAATGGAGGACGTAAGAATACGGTCTTAGTTCAACGCTGCGCACATGTCGTGACAATCTTGGCTGATCTACTTAGTAGGCGAAAGATAAAGTCACTGATCTGTCGCTTGTTATAATGTACCGTTGGCGTCTTTTGTGGAGTGAGTTCCGACAGCGTCCTGTGCGGATTGATGTACTCGCGGTATAGCTCTGCTTCCTAGGCATGTCGAAGGCGTTTACACGTCAGCGAAAGGTTAAGTAAAGATGATTGTGGAAGATATGATGCGACATGGAGCAAAAGCTCCGTGTACAGGCTGACGAGGCTCATGAGTGTCGGGCTGGTGAACGCATGGGAGATGAGTTGAAGAGGCGCGTTTGACACAAATTATTCCGGTCGCTATGACCTTAAACACTTTGCTTCACACGATAGTCATGTGACAACACGTACGTGTTGCCAAGTCACCCGTATGGAGCCAGTGCAATTTGATAAGCATAATATTGCCGATCCCCCGCAATCATAGTCGGTCAATCAGTTTATGACCGGTGATCCTTTGGCTGCATCAGGCGGATGCATTTGTGTGATACAGCGCTGGCGCCAATATTCCCAGGGACCATGTTCCCAAAAGACGTATTCAACCTGCCAGCAAGACTGGTCCAACGCAGAGGTGAAAATGTAATGATTTTGAGACACGAGACGTGGACACGATAATCAAAATACAGCATTTGGGTAGAAACCTCAATTCAAATTCCTTTGAAGAGCAACAAAGCGCGCCCACCTAGTACCCAATCCGAGCCATATAGGCGGTATATCCTTCCAAAAACGCCAAGCTAGTGCAATCCAGACAACTTCCAAGGCCAACATCACCAGCCTCAACTGCCTCGTACACACCAACCAATGAGGCGCCATCGACCCTAGAGTGTAATAATTATGAGATAATAACAGGCCGTAAACGGGCACGATAAATCGTGATTCGTGACTCTCAGAGACTTCGTGAAAGCATAAGCGGAAAAGATCAAGAAGACTGAAAAGCAAGAATGGCCAGACTAGCTGACGCTCTGCGAAAGAGCTGAAGATAGATGCGACGCGAATTTGGCGTCAATGCCGTCTTCCTGGCCGCCTAGGCCAAGGCCTATGCCACTGTCATCATGCGTCGACTCTTGTTGTGTCGTGTTCAAGCTGTACTCGTATCCAAAACTCATGTTATATTGTGATGATTGTTGAGTAAATCGTCCAGCATTGACTGATGATCTTGCGTTAGTCAACTACCATGTAAGTCCGTGTTGTGGGTGGCAGACTTACCTTCCTGGTTAGACCCAGTATCCTGAATAGCTACATGGCTAGTATTCGACATGAACGACTGGTCAGGGCCAAAGTCGGCTTCTAGGCTGCTGTACCGGCTATCGTTGTTACTACCACTCCCGCCGTTGGTCATGCCCGCATTGAGAGGGTCGCCCATGACAGGCGAATAATTGGAAGTGGTCCAGTCTGGCGGCGAGTGGCCTAAGAAGCCTCCTATGGATGCCAGCCACTGCGCCATCTCATCTACAAAGACCTTGGTGAGCCACCATCCTTGGAAGCTAATTCCGTTCTCCACTGTGATTTCGCGCAGGGCTGCGGACCCCAGTGCACTGATACAATGCATAATAGTGCGCGCATGCGCGCCAGGGAAGCGTGAAGGTAATCGAGTTAAGAATGCGGCGATGCGATCAATGACCGACTCTGATGGATCAGCGGGCGGGTCAGGGTATGCTGCGCGATGTATCGTTCCGGAAGGCAATTGGATCTCTTGAGGCAATGGGCCTAGCATTGAGCGGATCTCCGTTGTGAGAATGTTGTATACCTCTTCATGCGCACATGAGGCAGGCAACTCGTTCGCAATGATGCGCTTGATGTTCACATGCTGGAGCCAGTCGGCGTACATGTGAGTCCGGTGGCTCTCTGCCGTGAGCATGACGGCTGCCGCGTGTGCTGCCGAGTTAACGCGGAGCATCTGTCGGAGGAGGTGAGCAAACAAGGTAGCGGGCTCTAGCTTTGCTTCAAGGACGTGGACGGGCAGGGACATGAACTTGGCAGCGATATGCGCATGAAGAGTCTTTGCAACATTGTCAAGGAACTTCAGCACCGGTGGGGGTGCGACCTGGAGCGTTAGTTGAGAGACGTTGCGAATCATCTTCTGATACATCATCCAATCACACTCTCTGATCCACGGTGCTAGCTCGGGCGCCGCAAACAACTTTTGCACTGGCACAGTCAAAGTACCATGGAATGTACCGAAGAGACGGAAAAATTGCTTCTCCTTGCAGTATCGAACGGAATCCACCAGTGACACGACATGCGAACGGTACATGGCAACAAGGTTATCAGCCGAGTCAGGGTCGGTGCGCGTGGGCAGATAGGGCTTGATATCAGGCAACTCGACGATGAAAGCGTCCGGAGCTTCAAGGATATCCGGGGTGGGGAACTTGAGTTCGTGTTCGTATGCGGACTTTGTGCGAGATTGTGTCGGTCGGAAATGCGGCGAATAGATATCAGTGAAGAGAACACCACGCGAGGAGGTTGGTGTGTAGAAAGTGTTCTGTGAATCTACTCTTGCTTCCCGCGGTGGGAACTGTGCATTGTCTGCAGCAAGGCGTGGGATGGCGCTGCAGTCGGTCAGTCTGTGTCCCTCCAGGGGGAACGAGCGTGGCACATACTCGAGGTTGAGCCTTGGGGTTCCAGAAGCCTGGCGCTTCATAGCATGGTGTGCAACGGCATTCGTGCTAGCTCGGCGCGCTTCTTCTCCATCAGCGCCATCAGTGATGAGCTCCAGATCCACGTAGTGGTACTTGGACTCTCCGCGAACACCGAGTCGCCTAGTTTGAATACCCGGGAAAATGACGCGAACAAGCTTTCCGAAAGAGGCCGGGTTGAGGGGAATAACGCGATCCGTGCCGCAGCGTTCTGCATACTTGGAGTAGACGCGGTTGCGTGGAACTGAGGTCTTTGCGACGCGACAAACTGACTGCAGCCTGTACGTTGTTAGCATCACTCCAGCCCCGAGACATGGCGCCACTCACCACAGCATGGCAAACAGCTGCTTCGATTTTTCCGATTTGGACGTCCGGTCATTCTGGATAACCTCAGCCGCAACGTCCTTGAGGTTGCGACCTTCGTTCTGGCTCAACAACTGGCGCAGTTCCTTGTCGTTGGTTGCCGCGCCCGAGGTAGAAGCCCTCTTTTTCTTGTCGTCGTGGTCAACCGAAGGCGCCATGAAGCTATGCTGTTGCGACTGCTGCGACTGTTGCGACTGCTGGGGGAGGGGGTTGTGGTAGGCGTGCTGGTCTGTTTGCGCCGGCTGCCCGTTTGGCTGCGGTTGATTCGTGGTTGAGTCGGCCGGGTAACCAAGGTACTGCTGCACGCTTTCCAGGCTCATGTTGATTAAATGGTCCTGCGCGCTGACCTGTTGCGCCGCCTGGATTAGGACGGGCTGCAGAGCTTCGCTGGTCGTGAATGGGGCGTGATACTGGGGCTGCTGGGGAAACTGGCCCCCTCGGGATTGCGGTGGCTGTTGGAATTGCTCGAACGAATGCACGCTCGTCGTCGATGCGCGCGAGGGCGGGCGATTACTCCTCGTGGACATGGACGTGTTGGATCGTGAGCGGCGGATATCAGTCATGGTGTTGGTGTGTGTGTGTGCCCGTCGTGGCCGATGTGTTCTCTGTTTACACCAAAACAATGGCACGGCAACGGCGCTCAGGAGGCGACGACACGGTCGGGCGGGTGTCTAAGATGACGGATAATGGCACGGGGGATAGCGAGGGCGCGCTGAAGCTATAGATGAGTGCCGTAGGCGTGTAGGCCGGGCCGTCGATGGGCTCCGCTGCTGCTGGGCTGCTTGTTTGTTTTCGGACCAGGGACCTGGCCGACACGTTGTGCTGTCAGATAAGATGCCAAAAACGCGGAGGAGATGACCCAGAAAGAATGCCCAGCTCCAAAAGGCGTCGTCGGCGCTGTCGGGTGCCCTCGGACGGGTTTGTTGTGGGAGAGTGAATTCGATGTTTACGCTTTTGTCTGCACTTGGTCGCACCTGCAGCAACGGACTGGCCGGCGCGCATGGGCCAGCCGCATCACATGACCATCGTCATTCTTCCACCCGCAATCTTACCACGCGTCTGATCGCCCAGAAAAAGAAATGCTAATTTGGCCCGGGTTGCATGCTGTTCACTGAGATTGGCATTTCATGCAGCCGGGCGCGCGCACGCCAGGTGTTCTGGCCGGCGGCTGCTGCAGCGCTTCGGCTGGCTCGTGAAAGGCGGTGACGTATTTAGCGATGACGAGCCCACTTGCTCCCATCCCACAATCTCTCCAGGCTACCCGCTCCCGCTTCCACCCCTCGCAAACAACACCTTGCATCCCATCTCCGACCGAACAGCCACTTCGCTGCATCTCTACTCCAGATTCCTCGCGACATCCCACGAAAAACCATCTCGACCATGTCTATCCAGGACCGAGCCCAGGCCCAGCTGTCGCAGCTCGACAAAGAGGTAAGCCCCTCCGCTCGCTTCCGCCGGGGGACACATTGCCAAAATACACGATGCGTGTCTGGCGTTGGCGAGCTGCCCTGGCCTCCCAGCCTTGGAGCGGTGCACACTGATAACGTGTTGTTGTTGTTGTAGCTGTCCAAATACCCCGCCCTCAACAACTTTGAGAAGCAGACGTCGGTCCCCAAGGTCTACATGGTCCTCGGCCTCGCGGGCCTGTACTTCTTCCTCATCTTCTTCAACATCGCCGGAGAGTTCCTTGTCAACATTGCCGGATTCGTCCTGCCCGGCTACTACTCGCTCGAGGCTCTCTTCTCCGCAAGCAAGGTCGATGACACCCAGTGGCTGACCGTACGTACCCCGCCCTGATAGCCGGAGTCATTGCACTTCACACGGCACGCCGTATCGGGAAGGTGACTAACAACGCTCACTAGTACTGGGTGACCTTTGCTTTCCTGACCGTCTTTGAGAGCGCCGTCAGTGCCAGCTACTGGTTCCGTAAGTACACGTGGCCCACCGCATGCGACGCGCGACTGACTCTGGCAGCCTTCTACTACACCTTCAAGTTCATCCTTGTCCTCTGGATGGCCCTCCCCCAGACATCGTAAGTTGCTCGCTCAGACACAAGGGCATGAACTGACGCCTTGCAGTGGTGCCCAGATTGTCTTCCGATCGTTCCTCCAGCCCGTCTTCTCGCGCTACTTCTCCCAGTCTGGCTCTACCGCCGCCGACCTCCGTGCCAAGGTCGACTCCGCCGGCAAGCCCCACGCCTCGTAGACCAGTCGTAGCTACAGCACTCCTGACAGTCGCATGACCAGATCAGTTTAAGCGCGAGGAAGTCCATAACCTGCCATCTGCTGTGCGGAGGCCAATCGATACGGACTTTCCGAGGCGTGCGGCTGTTGTAGCTTGGAATCGCATCGCGGGTGAAAGTATATAGATACGGACAGTGTTCACAAATGGTTTAGCACAGGATAGGAGACGGACATCCTTACATGTCATGATTACTCGGGCAAGAAGCAATGCATTGGGTAGCAGGTTGCTTTCTTTGGCTCAGGAGTTTAAGAATTTGCCTGTGAGCAATAACATCATGTACCAACAGGGCACCTGCCTTTTGGCAATGATCAATTACAATTATGCCCATACGCTTCATGCTTACGTAAATTTCAAGATGGCAAGGTCTACTTTTGGTGCTGCTTGTAAATTGAGGCATAAATGTGTTGGCGTACAACTGGCCAATACCCCACATTATCCGCTGGCGTGTACCCGCAATTGCTCGTCTTGCAACTGATGCCGATGCATGTCGAATGTTAGAACCAATCACGCATTATGCAAATTTCTTTTGGAGTGTATCTCCGTTGTGCTCGCCTGATCATGATAAAACTTTTCTTCTCAACGGGCGAGCGAAGCGTGTTTGCCGCAGGAGCTCTACGTGTGCAAAAGTACAACATTTGGGAATAATTTCTAAGGAAACAAGCGAGATATCAAACCCTACACTGCTCTGGTCGGTAAAAAGAGAAACTGTGATGGCTAGAAATTAATACAGAGCACATCAATGAGGAGGATGACAGGACTCGGCATCTGCTGTGTTTTCAATGATGAAGTGCGTAGACAGTTCACGATGCCAGCGTTGACAGAAGAAGAACGTTGAGAAAAAAGAATACGTTCCCTGCAGACTAATCACTCAGCAATACTATTATACGCCTTACACTCGCTCTTTATTCTAGAGAAGTAGAGTGGTTAAAGGACTGCAAGCGTTGAATACTTGCCCATCATTCCAGTCTGCAAAGGGGTTTGATGAGATATACTGCAAACCCCGGTCATCCACACGACGAAAGAATTCTCTGCTTCTGTAGGCAAGCAAAAGATATTTCAGCCATCTTGAGAAGTTGTCCGCATTTGCAGCCAGACAACTCCCCCTTCATTTGGCGCTAAACCAAATCGGACCAAGTTTGTCCAGAGGCCCAGCGTGGTGACCGATGACTTTTGCGCATACATATGCCTCAACATTTTTGACCATATCTTCGGCATTGCGCGAGTGAAACGCAATCGTTCTCTGTTGAAACCACCGTCAATCAGCCCGAGAATGCAGGAACGAGCCCATGCCGTGTCGACGCGTGGCGGCGTCAGCGGTATTTCATCGATATGTCGATGTGTTGCAACGCAGCAACAGCAACCTTTGAGCATGTCCAGCGAGAACCACTGAGACCGATGGTACAGTTACTGCATAGCTGCCCAATATCAAGCTGCAATGCCCAAGATGACAGCAGGCTGAAGGCGTTGGAGCCAATGGACGCGCCTTGTTCTACAGGCGAGATGGTCCTCCAGAATGCGCTGCGCTTGCAGTTCCCTTGGTGTGGCGTTCTTTGCACCAGTCGCATTCGAGGTGCTTGCAGGTAGTGTGATGCGGACACGACATCAGCCGGATGGAACACCCGTTTGTCCTCATTTGGCCACCGTTCTTTTCGAGCTCGGCTCCGCGTAGCCATGTCGGGACGCCGTGCATTCGTCCGATCGGTTTCAACATGCCCGGTGGATGCCTTGTAGCATCGCTCTCCCCACCATGTTTCACCGGCCATCTCCTCACTCTTCGGTTCATTGTTTAGACCCTTCCAAATGTCACTACACGCTCTCTAACCAGAACTACTTTGGTATGTGTGTTTCCAATCACATACAGCTCTTCACTTTAGGTTCGTGGCTAGTGACAGATGCAGATATGTATCTGGCTATCGTTGGGTGCATCAGCGAATGAATGGTCGCAAGGCTATAAACCGACATGATTATTGCATGCTGATCGTGATTACAGGAATCGAACAGGAACGAAAGAACAGTCGGTGTGATTGAGTTTGCTTTTCCCAGGACCAGTTAATCGCACCATCTAAAGATCAGCTTAAGCAAACAACGGATAATGGACCTCATCGGTCGAGAGCATCCAACAAGTGATGATAAGCCGCCATGGGCAGGCATGGTTTTCAAGCAAAAAGTGTACTCGGATGCCATGCTTGAGCTTCTGAAGAGACGGTATCCACAAGGTGCAAATCTGCGTGAAAGGAAGCACATGGCCGCAATCGAGTTTCTGCAGCAAGAACTGAGAGAGATGCAAGCAGAAGAAGCAGCTCTAGGATCCCAGACGTATCCTAACGTCTTGGTAACTGACGTTGTGTTACATGGTCGTAAGCATCAGGGAAGCATTTCACCGCCCCCGTCGCCGACGACCTCATACCAGCCGCCAGCGGTTACGGATGATAACTATCATGGAATGAAAGTCGTGAATGCAATGTCCTTGAAACGGCCGTCCGCTGCGTCGAACACGAGTCCTGGCCAAGAGATTGTCTTCAGCGTTGCAGACGGGCCTATAGCGCAGCGACAAAAGAGAAAGAAGATGAGTACAACAGAGAAGATTGCGTACAAGCAGATGAGGAAGATTGGGGCTTGCGATAGCTGTAAGCGTCAAAAAGCCAAGGTATATAGCCCTGGGTGCATTGGAAGATTAAGAGATGAGCGTACAAGGCTGATGTGATGCAGTGTACCCATGCTAGTGGTGTAACGAATGGACTGGGTGATTCTCAGGCCGCTGGTAGCATGCCAAAAAGGTCAGTCAGTTAGAGTATTGTTGAAAATTACTCACGTCGTGTTCCAGAGATGGTGCGTTGCATGTAGACACAGCACCAAAACCCGACACAACGAACGAACAGAATGCACAGATGCAGGCTCTTGAACACTCGCGAGAACCATTACAGCAGCGCAACGCCCCCTTCCAAATACCATCTATCATCACGCCTGCTACAACACCCGAAAGCCCACAATGGTGCCAAGACACGCGAGAGAGCGCACAGTTGGAGTTATCTGGGTACGTACCTGTTTCAGCCACTTCAGCATCTTTCAATGTAGCGCCAGGCTCTACATTTGAATTCCAGAGGAGCACCATTGACCCCCAGCTGTTGACGATTGACCTTCCTGGTTACGTTGGCGCCAACCAAACAAACGAGAGCTTTTCCGCGTACTTGGCCCAGAGAGGGATACCGATTGGCATGCCGTACCCGGACAGCGTTCCCGCGAACGTGTGGAGCCAATTCCAAGGATACCATCTGGACGGAACTAACGCAGATTAAGACAAGTTTATTGTTCCAGACAGCTGGAGCAACGGATCGCATGTTGTCTCTTGACAGGAAATATGCGCATATTGCCAACTCGCCAAATCAGCCATTCAGCTTCTGGATTCTTACTGGAATATTCGAAAGAATATTGTAATTTGTTGCCCCTCTTCCTAGTGTTTTCTCGTACGATTCTCGTACACTGCACTAGGAGCATGCGTCGTCTGTTTCTCTCGTCAACTACCTGGATGTTCGCTCTGATCATCCAAAGCTCTTCATTAATTGTACTATTATTACCGGAGAACTAGGCCACAGCAAATCGCCCTCTACGGAAGTCCGTCTTATGATGTCAGCTAATATGCAGTGTCTACCACTATGACTAACGCAGGCCGAGTATGGGCATGGAATATGCAGAAACGAGGGGAGATTGTGAGGTGCACAGACATGTTAGCACTGGGACTAAGAAGTGGCTTGTTGACGCCATTTCTGTGGCTAATGCTCTGGAATCACACAAGGGTACGTTGACATTATTAAAGAGATGGCCAGGCTGGAAAAGGAAGACTGGAAGGATGGGCTATATCTGTTGTCCCTTTGTCATCGACTCGTCTTGCCTCGTGCACCTGCGCCTCTGATGCGTCGGCTGGCGCATTTCCTTGGTGTGCGAACTAGTATATGATACTCGTGAAGCACAGCGATCGAATAGCTCCGGCTGGCCACATACTTTGGGAGGATGCACAGGCCATACCCATCTACTTACCGAGGCCGGCTTGCTTCCCTCTGCTAGAACATCTAGCGCTTTCTTTTCACTCTCTGCTGTTATCGTCTCTAGACCAGGCTGTTGGTCTAGGGCTTGCTCGAGCTTCGCAATGTCCATGCTGGTACATGTACAAGGTTCTAACGCGGTATTGAATAGGACACGATGGTCGGCCAGCCCGGATAATGGCGAAGGTTCGTCGCCGATGGGCAGTAGTGTCGCAGCCGCCGCCACTGCGGAGCATAGAGCGACTACGCCAAGCGCAGCAGAGATGCCGTAAACAACGCCCGATACGTTCCGAAGGTTCCACATTTACGATACGACTTTTCTTACGACGGCCGCTAGATTGTACATTCACTTGCGAGGGCGACAGCTCGTTAGGGGGCACATGGATTCGGATATAGGGGCTTTCCTATGTAGACTGATTGTATGCTTGGTAGCCGTTACTGCATGTGTTATGAATGAACGACGATAGAATTCTGCAGCGCGCGCGTCATGTCGTGGGTATGACTGGCGGCGATGACAGCAGACGTGGTGTCTGTCAGCTTGTCGTGCATTGCCGGCATGGGATTACTAGTTGGTGTCCCGAAGCGGCATCCAACCTCGGCCCATGGTCACCAAGTCGAGCTGGTACTTCACGACACCCTCCTCGCACGTGCCGCACTGCACCCTCGGGACCCGCCGTTGCACTGGCGAACTCTTTCTGATTGCATTTCTTGTAGAGCAAGGGAAATCGCGCTGCGACTACTCGGCGGCCTACGTGGGACGCGCTAGAGAGCTGCCGCCGTACTTGGCCTATTCAACATCGCCCCCCAGGTCTCTCCCGGCCGTGGCCACGCCTGCTCCACGCCGACACACACGGGCGGCGTCGCCCTCCGCACCTTCAGCATGATACAAGCCACGCGCCGCTGGCTCAGGCGCAACCGCACAAACTTTGCCATTGGCGCCGGCGTGCTCGGGGCGGGCTATCTGGCGGGGCAGTATCTCGTGGGCAAGCTCACCGAGGCCAGACAGCGCATGAGCGAGGACCGCATCGCCAGGGAGAAGTGCGCCGCCACCTGTCCACGATGCAATGACTGACTGCTAACCGCGCCGCACAGTCTGCGCCGCCGCTTCGAGCAGAACCAGGAGGACTGCACCTTCACCGTCCTCGCCATCCTCCCGACCGCCACCGAGAACATCCTCGAGGCCATCCCCGTCGAGCAGGTCCTCGAAGAGCTGCAGAAGCAAAAGGCAGAGCGCCTGGCCAGGAGCGTCGGCCCCAGCGAGCTCGCCAGCACCGCGCCCCCAAGCGTTGCCGACACCACCGAGGAGGATGCAAAGAGCTCCAGTTTCCAGACGGACAGCTTCATCCATGCCAGTCAGATCGCCACCCATGGCGATGCCAGCGCCGCCCAGCCCGAGCCCAGCCCAGAGGCCCCGGCCGTCGAGAAGCAGCCCAAGAAGAGCAAGGCACAGTTGTGGAGTGAGATGAAGATTAGCTGTACGTGCCTCGCCCGCGACAACGCCGACATGCGGAAGCTGACCTGACCACCAGCAATCACCCGAGCCTTTACCCTGCTCTACACGCTCTGCCTCCTCACTCTCCTCACGCGCATCCAGCTGAATCTGTTGGGCCGCCGCAACTACCTCGCCTCGGTCGTGTCTCTCGCGGCGCCCCAACCCGCCGCCGAGGGGTTGCGCATCAACATGGAAAACCACGACGACGACAACTTTGACCACGCCTACGGCAACGACTTTGAGACGAACCGGCGGTACCTGAGCCTGAGCTGGTGGCTGCTGCACAAGGGCTGCTTGGACCTGATTGAGAAAGTGCAGGCGGCAGTCAAGGAGGTCTTTGGTCTCCTGAACCCAAGAGAAGAGATCACTCTCGAGAGGCTGTCTGAACTCACCCTCGAGGTGCGCAAAAGGGTCGAAGGCGCTACGGAAGAAGAGCGGAGGTATGTTGCCCCATCTCTCACTTCGGATGCCCACTAACAATCACCAGAACATGCAAATGGCTCTCTTTTCTCCTCCCACCTCAAGACCAGGAGGACTATGTCCTGCGCGAATCGGGCATGACTTCATCCTCCGAGTCGACATCACCCACTACGACTACGTCTCTTCGCCGCCTCATTGACGAGACTTCGGATCTGATTGACTCGCCGGCCTTCACCCACGTCCTCACTCAACTTCTCGATGCTGCCTTTTCCCATCTCGTCGACGACAAGATTTCTCAGCTCTCATACAAGATCCCGCCCGTTTCCGAAAGCAATGCTCGCATACAAGAAATTGTAGGCAGCGATGTCAAGGCCAAGGTTGCGAACAGTCTGGCCGTCTTCTGCCGACAGGCACACAGCATCGGCAGCGGAGCAAACAACGACTACCTCGCCGCCATCGAGGCCGTCGGCGGGCTCGAGGCATTTGCAGCCGTGGTATACTCGAGCAACTTTGAATACGAGAGTCCGGAGGTGGCGGCTTTGACTCAGCCTGCTGCAGAGACGCATCCACCGGAGACGAAGCTAGCCAAAGATGGGGCTGCCCTGAATGACACGGCTAATGCCAGTAATGAGAAGGGAGACGATCCGTTTGAAAGTGCCTGGGGCAAGGCGCTCGCCAAAGAGGACGACGGGCTGAACTATTAATGGGCATGTGTACGATATAGGAAATGGTGCTCGCCAAATATTGGATTCTTGAGATACCCGTAATATGAATCTGTAACCAACCGCACTTGCTTCTTTCTTTGCTCAGCATCTACCGAGACGCTAGCCTCTCTTCACTGCCTTGCGTAAGTCGTGACGTCAGCGGGCCAAGCAAATTGCAACTGCATACACCTTCGCTCTATTTGACTTTGTCCATTCGCCAATTGCAAGTGTCGTCTTCTCTCCAGACCCTAGGATCTACTACATCTCAAAATGGTGACCGAAACGGGACTTGGCGACACGCCGTCGAAAAATGCCTATGTGACGCTCCTCACGCGGCCCTCCTATCTTGCCGGTGCTATACTCCTCGCCTACACACTGAACAAGCATTCACCGTCTACGCCGCTGATTATATGCTACACCCCCGAGACCCTTCCAGAATCCTCGGTCAATGCTTTTGCCGCTGAAGCCAAGCACTCCAACCTCATCCTACAGCCTGTCGAGCATCTCCGCCTGCCTGAGGACGGGACCGCCCATGGCATGGTCGCCGAGCGCTTCATTGACACATGGACAAAGTTGCGAGTCTTTGACTTGTGGGACATGGAGCAAAATTGGGAGCGGCTGTGCTGGCTCGACGCTGATATGATGATCTTCTCGGACCCTTCGCCCTTAGTATTCAACCAGCACAACGACGACTACCTAACTGGAGGCGACGGCATGAGAACAATGGCCGTACACACGTGCGTCTGCAATCTCGACCATGATTCCTGGGCCCCAGCAGAATGGACAAAAGAAAACTGCGCAATGACGCCTCTGACCGCGCCCGACCAACTGGCTCAAGTCAAGCCAGAACCCTACACGCTCTCCAACTTCAACTCTGGCACGTTTCTCTACCGCCCATCGAAAGCCCTAGCAGATTTCGTGCAGCAAAAGTTTGAACAGCTCGGCAATGCCAAACTGCGCGCCATGAAATTCCCCGACCAGGATTTCCTCAACGAAGCCTTTGATGGCCGCTGGTCGCCGCTCTCGTGGCGCACAAACGCCCTCAAAACATGGCGCTACTGGCACCCCAACATCTGGACCGACGACGCCCAAGTCGCCGTTCTGCACTACATTGTCGACAAGCCGTGGGCCGCGCGCAACAAGCCCGACGGCACGGCAGGCTATCTGGGAAAAGACGGCGAGACGCACAAGTGGTGGTGGGACGAATTTGAGCAGTGGCATGCAGAGCGAGATGCACAGGGCGAAACAGGCTTGTTGCACATTGTGCACAAGTACGTGGCGAGTGCCGATGGCAAGGAGAATGCAGAAATGAAGGCTATTGGCGGTGGAGCCCAGGACTACGCGAAGAAGTGGGATGAGAAGACTGAGATAGACAAGCATGCAAATACCACGGGCGCCGACCTGCAATTGACAGAGGCCGCGCAGAAACTGGCGGATGAGTATGGTCAGGGATCCCATGGACCCATACTCCGGAAGCCCATGCTGGGCGAAAAGGGACATGGGCCGGTTGTTCATGCGAGGCGTGGGTAGGTGTTACGTTGAGTTGAGTTGATGCATTCAGGCTGCTATTGTTAAGCATGTATTTGTTTAATTGATATACTCGAGCAGCATGTTGAACCTCCATGCGAAAGAAGATAAATGTCAGCAACAAAAAGTGTAGCAGTAAATGAAGAATAAGTTTGTACTATCCAGCAATTTTCCCCCAGTAGAAAAAAAAAGAAATCTTGTCTAAGATGTTTTCCCTTCGGAAGAATGTGCCTTTCCCTCGCACTAGATTTCCAAACTACTTACGTACTTGGGGGCCAGCTTCCTCGGGGAAACTTTTCCACCTCCCAAACCCCAACCCCACCCATTTTTTTTTCTTTTGATTTGCCATGACGCGGAAATCTCTTTGAAAGATTAGATCGACTCCAATGTATCTCCATTTCCACAGCCTTCCCTGTCCTCTCCTGTCCTCTCCTCTCTTTACCCACTTGATTCCCCCCCCCCGGCCCCCCTTTCACCCAATACACGCACACCCACACGCAAAAACCTCGACCTCACAGCAAATCAATCAAATCCCTACTCTCACTCCGACCTTGCTCCTCTCGAGTCCTCGCCCCCTCTTCCTTTTCCTCCTTCTCCTTCTCCCCAACCACCGCACAAGCAGCCCCCGCATTCGCAAGCACTACATCCCCGTTGTGCAGTGCTAGCTGGTGGCGTCGCAGTTCGGATGCAAAGCTTTGTTTGGCCGGGGGACAGGGCGGGAAGATACTGGTGTGAAGTGTTAGTATAAGTGTGTGGGAGAGCGGATTAGGGCGAAGAGAAAGGAAAAAGGGGGGAACGTACATTTCAGGTACGGATGTGGATGTGTCGTTTTGGATTTGCGAGGCGTGTTCTGAGGGGGGAGTCGTAGGCGTCGTAGGCGTAGGAGGCGTAGGGGGAACATGAATGGAAGTAGTCGAAACCTCAACACCATCCCCCTCAATCTTATCCTTTTCGTTTCCATCCCCCGCATGTCCCGCATCCAACCTCCCGATCCTCACGCCCACGCTATACAGCCCCAGCGCATGCGCGGGATCAAACAGAAACTGCAACTCCTCATTTCCCACTTGCAGTTTCCCCTGGCGCAGCAGACTCAGCGCCGCAAGCGCAGAATGGCACTGCTTGTAGCCTTGCAGGAATGCGCGGTCGACAGCCTCGTCGCACGCGTGCTTGCGCCCTGTTTCGACGCCGCGCGCAAACCCCGCTGCGTACTGCGCTTGAGCCGTTTCGGCGGCTTCGGCGCGGGAAATACTACTCGTGGCACTGGCTTTCTTGAGCTCGGCGAGCAGAGACTCGCGGATAAGTAGTTTGTACTGCGTTTCGCGCATTTCCTGCGCTGCCTCGCGGAGCCGCAGCGTCTCGGCTTGGAGGCTGAGTTGGGCTTCGGTGGAGGCAAGCGTGCTGCGGAGTGCGAGCTCGGCTTGTCGCTGGGCGTGCTCAAGTTGCAGGCTGCTCATGGGGCGGTCACCTGTCTCGCCGGCGTGGTGGGACATGAGGTGTTTCTGGCCTTGTGCGAGGAAGATCTCGAGTTGCTGGATGTGTTTCTCGCGGAGCTGGAGCGAGCGCTCGTGGGCTTGGGCGTGGGCTTTCAGGGCTAGCGCTTCGGTTTGCTGGTGCAGGAGCGTGGTTAGCATGGTGGAGAAGGCGGCGTCGACGTTTTCTCGGTGCGAGGCTTCGAGTGTTTGGCGGAGCTCAAGCGCTTTGCTGCGCTCGGCGTGGAGCTCGCTCTTGACTTTGATGAGTTCGGCGCGGAGCCGGACGACTTGCTCTGGTTGCGCCCAGTCGCGCCGAAATTCGTATGGCACATGGTTGTTGCGAGGTCCTGTTGATGCTTCATTGGGAGGAAAGGCGTGCTGCTATGGTTAGTCTTGTGTGAACTCAGGGGTGGATTGGAGATATCACCTTGGAGCCTTGAAGTCCAGACTGGCGGGATACTCGTGACTGGAAATCAGGGCGCATATGCGGTGGTATGCTATGGGTAGGTTCGGATGGTCCTGGTGCTTGCTGTGTGGCTTTCTGCTGGGTTTGATGGTTCATGTCGCCATTGTTCAGGAGAACAATTGCCTCGTTGATCTTTTCAGGCTGAACATCTTGAACAGTATCAGCCACTGCCATCCTACTAAGAAGTCACTTACTAGGACCAGACAGTGCGATGTCTTTGGTCTCAACAATCTCCTCAGAGTCTGGCTGCTCATCGGGACTGCGCTTGGAACATTCAATCTCTGCTCGTGGCTTGGGAGAATTGCATGGTGATGTAAGTACATTGTTGCCGACATCAGCCGAGACTTTGAGCTCAGCAGTTCCGTTACATTTGCTGTTTTCGTTATCCCCGCCATCTTCGTTGACTTCAAGAGATGTTTCTGAAGCAGTGCCGAAGAACTTCTCGGAACCTGATGTGCTTTCCTCACTTGAAGAGGCTTGCGCAGGCGATGCCTCAGTGATAGTTGGAACGCAAATCTGGGCGTTCGCATTCATCTTGGTGTGCACGGGACGTTCAGGCGTAGCCATTGAGCGGGTTATGATTGCTGGGAGTGAATTGCTTATGAGTAAGTCGAAGAGACCCAGGTTGGCCCAACGTACCTGAGAATGGTGCAAGATAGGTTGGAGTGTAAGATGGAAGTTTCCCTTGTTCCGCAGGCGATTTGGAAGTTTTTGTGGGGGTTCGGCCAACTAGTGATGCAATATAAGTAATGGAAATTAAAGCAAAGAAGTAAAAATTAGTGGAAGTAAAGGAAAGAAGTATGATGTGAAGTACCGTAAAGTACTGCAGATTAATGTAAAGGAATGCAAATTCAAGAAGACTTACGGTAGAGATATTGGGCAGGAAGACCGGTAATAGATGATGCCCCAACAAGGAACAGTCAGGTAAAGGGAGATGAAAGCCCAGGTTTGAGAGTTTCTTTGGTACAAAAGCCGCTCTAGCAAGATGATGGATGAAAGTGGAAAAGCCCGACACAGTCGTGCTTATATAGGCACAGAGAAACGGATAAAAGTGACCATCACATATGCTTCCGAGAGTAAATTGATTGTAAGTAAAGGTAATATTCCACCGGATCCAGACTACTGTCTCTCACAAATAACACCTAAAAAGCGGTCAGTGTGATTTCGGCACTGATTTTCGATCTCACCCGTTGGAAACGCGTAAAATACGGCTTAGCATAACTTTCGTGATGCGTCTTACAGCTTGAGGATGTGAAGCACGCTGGCTTACATGAAAGCAACTAAAAGCTCCTTTTCCTCGACATCTGAACTACCTTTGATGGATACTTCCTTCATGTTCAGTGTAGATAATCGACAGGCTCCGGACAAAGCCCACATATTCGCAAAATCCTCCAAGGCCGTCCATCCTCACTCGGTCTCTTTGAAGCCAACAAATATGATGAAATGGCTGAATCTCAACGACAATAGCAGAGGGAGGCGGCACCTTAGTACTGTATCTGATGGCTCGGTGTCATAAAATTCGATCCAAGAAATGTGCTCGGGATATGGTCAAGGCCTCCAGATGTTTAACCGATGTAGAGACCCAATGCATTAAAAAGTTGTAAGGTCAACCCCTGATGAGTCAGATACATTCAAACGACAAGCGTGGATGTAACAAGGAGACAGCATCGATTGCCCAGCCGAGCAAATGCAGTGTAATGGCATTGCTGGTTTCATTATTATGGGGAATATGAGCAGTCTCAACACACAATGTCTCGAGACTACGGATCCCATGGGCGTTGATGACGGTAGAGGGAAACGTCGTTGTATCTTGCTGGACAGCTTATGTCTCCGAAAAGATATCTCTGAAGTCTCTATGCTGATTATAGAAAGGTGTCGTAACTTGGATGCGTATTTGACTGCGGCTAGTAGATCAAATTATTGCGTGTCCATTGGTGGGACATGTTGCGGTGCAGGGTATTCCTAGGCAGTCGGCCGCTCGAAACTCCACACACTGAGGATATTCAGGGTGTGAGACTGGTTCTTGTTCGAGCCTTCCAGGTATTTGATTGTCATATGGAAGCATCCAGAGCCTTGGTGCCATGAAATGTAGCGGATCCGATGAATGCGGCATGTAGAACAGGAGTTGCAAGTCGGTTCAGGTAGAAATATGTTAGGCAGAAACTATGCAATGCTAGTTAATGATGGCAGTTTTTGCGTTGTCGTGTCTTCTTTTTCGGCGTGGCTCTGAGAATATAGAAAGTGCCTCAAAGGGGCGAGTGGTGCTGAGATGCAGTAAAAGGCAGAGTTTGGTCGATGTGCGCAGTGTTGATGTTGAGTGTTGAAAGGCCCTGACCTGTGATGTCGGCAGCAATTGAGAAGCTAGTCTATAATAGGCAACGTGTACACACTTAACGCCGGTAATGCCTCGCCCATCCAATGTCAAGGAAGAAACGTCTAGGAGACTGTTGTACATTCATCTGGGTATATCTTCCTGGCTCGCCGAAACTATAGGGAAAAAACATCAGACTATCCTCTTCGTCTTGCCCGATTCGACATCGTAGATCCAGCCGCTGAAGCGGATGTTGTCTTCTACCGCCTTGATGCGCAGCCACTGGATGTCCTTTTTAATCTGAATCTCGATATCATGGAAAGGCAGAAAGTCCATTTGCTCGACTTCTCTTGCCGCTATCTCGCCCCGCTTCTTCAGGACGACCGACTTTGCTGTTGCGTTGTCGAATGTGAGCATGCCGCAGTTGGTGTGCTTGACGATCATGACTTCTCTTGTGCCGAGCAGTTGCTGTGATATGATGATGGATCGAAAGGCGTCGCGTGCCGACCCCCCTGCGTTCCGGATAACATGGGCGGCTCCGAGTGGTATGCCAAAAGCCGCAGTGGGGTCTATTCTGGCGTCCATGCAGGTGACTGTAGGGTCTGGGTCAGTGGCCGGCCGCGAGAGGCGGGAGATGCATGCAGACTGACCAATTAGGTACCGCTGGCTGGGTGGAAGTGCCAGATGGCCTTGGTTAAAGGTGGCGGCATAGGCCTGGTTTCCGTGCTCCATGTTTCGCTCTCCGTGGGAAGGCATGGCGGCGGTCGGTCGGTAGGGCGAGGGGAAAGGAGGGGAGAGGTGTGGTGTGGCAGATTCTGGCCTAAGCCGGTACCTGGTCGTGGGGATTATATATGTAGCACGCCTGTCCAGGCGTGTCTACCGTGGTGGTGACATCTGGGGGCGCGGATGACGCCAAGGCAGCAGCGTGATACATTTGGCGTTGATGGCCGGGCAAGCTGCGACACATTCAACGGCATCGCCACGTCTCTGACAGGGCGGCAGGCCAACGGGCACTCGCACATTGGTGGCGGCGTGTGGTTGAGGGAGGGCGAGTTTCAGATGGCCAGGGGGCCTCAGGCGGCTTCCGGACGTTAGCGGCTTCTAGCGCATGCCAACGCCTGCACATGCTCGCACCCTCGCATCCTCCACCACGGCACTCAAGGCATATCGCGTCGTCGCCACCAGTGCGCAATCTCCGGACCGTCCCGATTCGCCTTGATCGCGTCCAAACGCCTCGCTGCTGCGTGAGGGGTTTCTTCATGTTGACCTCGCCTTGAGACGTCGACGGCCGCACAATGGACTCCGCCGCCAAAGCCCCGCCGTGTCCCATCACCGAGCTGCCCGACGAGCTGCTCGTGGCCGTGGCATCGCATCTCGACATCCAGCGCGGTCCCCTGATGGACCGCGGCGCTGAAGCCAGGCGGCGGCAGGCAAATACCGCGACTGTGCTCGACATTCATGCATTGGCCCTCACATGCCGCAAGCTCAATGCCATTGCCACTCCGCTTCTCTATCGGTGTATCGTCTCTTCCCAGACGCCTTCACGCGTGGTGAAGCGCCTGCTGCGTACCCTCGTCGCACAGCCAGAGCTCTGTCGACATATCCGCTACATCGAGAGCCCTGGATGCGTCGTCGACTCTCCCAGCGTCCGCCTGCGCGAGGAGAAATCGCCCGACCGCCTGACCAAGAGAGAAATGTCAGAATATATTGATCGCCTGTCATGCCTAAAGTGGTGGGGCGATTCCATCGACGCATCGCTTTCCGATTCTTTCTCCAGAGACCTGCACGAGCTGGCGTCGCGGCACGGGCTATTTGGCCGTCTCCATGCTGCAGCTGTCTGCCTGATGACCGTCGCCCAGAACCTGTCCCAGGCCATCATCTCGTGCGTATCCTTCTACGCATCCATGTTTGCTTGTAAACGATACTACTCAAGCAACCGTCTCCAGACATTGTGGATCTACACCCCTGGTAGCAATCCACATTACCTGCGTCGATACGACGCCGGGCCTCGACCCTCAGGTAATCCAATTGTAACACTACTTGGTCTGGAGTACGAGGATAGTTTCCGCCGCTCAAAAGCTTCCATCGTAATGGATACAGTGTCCCTTGATGGCGAGGACATTGTTGAAGGCACACTCCAACACCTTCTGATGCCTTTTGCAGCGCTGAAGCGCTTTGAGTGCCGTTGGCGCAACCTGAGCACCCTTCGTGAACACGTGAGGCTGCCGTCGCCCCCAGCGGGCATTGATCTTCCAGCATATCGATCCGTCTTGCTGACATTGAGCGACTCGCTCGAAACGCTAACCATAGACACCACGGACGCTACGTGCCAGGTCGACATGGACGAAGACATCCCTGCATTCGGGAGTTTCCGGCAATTCACTGCGCTAAAACATCTCAACGTGTCCGGTCTCGTTCTCTTTGGAGACTGCCATGGCCAAGACTACCCTCGCCTATCTGCTATCTTACCCGATTCTCTCGAAACACTGAGCATCAAAACCGAGTGGGACCGGGACATTGCTGTCGTTCTCGTCACTCTCTACAAAGATCTGTCTACCACGCCTTCTCGATTGAGGATTTTAGATTGCAGCTGTGGGCCTGCACCGAGAATGGTGGCGGAGATGCTGATGGCAGCATTTCGGACCACCGGTATACATCTCGTACTGAGCATAGATGAGACGGGTGAAACCTCTCTCGGGTATTAGCGTGGGGTATCTAGCTATGGCACCGTTGCACGCGGGTTGGCCCAGATAACCATGTGGTGAGTTATTTCCGGCCTTGTCCTCAGCCTGGTGGGGCTAAACCAAGAATAGAAAGGCTTGACTAAGCCTCAACTCGCTACACCTTACTACCTGCTACGAACGAGTAGCATGCTAATTTTCCAGTATACACTATACGGATTATTTAATATTGAATCATGTAATTCTTTCCGATATATTCACAACTCTATCTTAAAATCACCATATCGACGTGGCATACGCCGCTCTCACAGCGTCATGAGCAAGAGATCTGCACCACGACAAAATCGCTCACAGATCAAACTCTCCGTCTCTTCACGTGAAACACAGCAAAGTTTGTCCACACCATCAACTAGCTGTATGAACATCCTACAAAACCCATCTTCTGACCGCGACCGCCGGCGCCAACGCATTGTTCTCCTCGCCACATCATCCGCCGGACAACTACGCCTGCACCAAGTGGACATCGCTTCCCGCCAATCCCAATCCCGCCATGCCATCAATCCCCTGTCCAACACTAGTCACCGCGTCATAGCACCAGACTATCGCAGCGCCAGATAATCCTCCATGACTGCGCCCGGGTATCAGAACATGTAAATGACCTCCCGACCTGCACTTACTACTCCACTCTCACATGCTGCTCAATGAGAATATGCACATCGTAGGCCACGATATCGACGACATGATTCTGGGCGGGAAACGTGGGGTATTTGAAAGTGAGTTGTTTTTTGAATGCGAAAGCGTAGGCATAATGGCAGGGCGAGTGCTGAAATGTGGAGCTTGAGATTTACGAGCTTGTGGTTGGGGTGCGGGGGCTTGAGAGTGTGGTTGGAGGGGAATGGAGAGGAGGATATGAGCGGGATGCAGGAACGTGGAGAGGTGTGTGTGTCGGCTTTGGTGATGGGACGGGGGGAATGCATGCTTGCCATGGGGATGGACAGTATGGCGAGTAACTGCTATGAGGATATGGAGGTATGAATACTGGAGAATTTAGAGTTTGTCAAGGATGTCTTGGAGCTTATTGGGAGTGGCATGGAGTTTGACATAAAGTATTGATAATGATGGATGGGGGTTGAGTGCAACCAAGTAATTAACTCGAAGTATAAACTTATATTTTTCTTGATCTCGACAAGGATATTCATTGGCATCCTTAAAATCGCTGTTTTACTTGCTAATTCCGTTACATCCACCATGTTTCTGAATGCTTTCAAGGCCAGCACTCCAACCCCACTCATCTCCATATTCAAGTCTGCGAAACCTTGACCTCAAACTTGCCTGTAGCCGCTGGCTTGGACAAGATCCAATGTATACCCTTTTCAGCAGACTCCTCAAAGTTCTTTGTGGCCTTTAATCCCTTGAACATCATATGCCCATGCGGCACGCCCTTGAAAAGCGTGATATCCGTCGGCACGTTCGCTTCCGCCAGCGTCTTTGCATACAGCAATGCCTCGTCGCGCAAGGGATCCATGCCCGCGATAGCAAACATCGCCGGCGGCATACCCCTGACATCCTCTGCAGTTGCGTTCACAACATTCAGCTTTGTATCTTTTAGTGCGACAGTTCCTGGCTTGAGGAGCTCGAGAAGATGCTGCATTGTGGCGGCGTCTAGAATAGGCGCATGCGCGTTTTCGACGTACGACGACGTTTTGAGCAGTTTGCCGGGGCCCTCGTTGTATGTCGATGGATAAGCGAGAGAAGGGATGAAGAGGGCTTGGCCGGCGAGCGGGGGGAGCCCTTTGATAGCGTCGCTGTTGCCAAGGTGCTGTTCTAGCGCGAGCGAAGCTGCCAGCATGCCGCCTGCCGACAGCCCGGCAACAATGACCTTGGAGGGATCGCCGCCTAGCTCTTCCATGTTCTTGTGTAGCCATACGAAGGCGTCTTGCGAGTCGTTCCAGGCAGTGGGGAACGTGTGCTCGGGAGTATGCCGGTATGTCACGTGTAAAGCGATACACGCGGTTTTGATAGCAACCTGCGCGGAGAGCGGATCGTCACTGTTGCGTGTTCCGAAGATAAAACCCCCACCATGGAAATACAGGTAAACGGGATGCTTTTTGGATGCGTCTAGTTTTACGGAGCGAATGGCTCGGGCATCGATGGTCGAGCCGTCGCGCGTGGGTATCACGTAGTCTTTAATCTGGACCTGCGGTGCGTATTGCTTCATTTCTTCCGCAATTCCCTGGTCTCTAAGCCCATTTGTCGTCGCTTTAATGACGGATAGGTCCATTGTTAGGTCCACTGATGGCATTGGCACTGCCTTCTCCATTGCGAGCCATTTTTCAGAGGGGCCGCCATAGTGTGAAAAGTCCAAGGTCATGATGGTATGAGGTCGAAATAGGGGTTGAAAAGAGTCTTTGGGGTTGATTTTCCAATATTTGATGCAATTCCGAAATTCCGGAAGGCTTCACTCGCTATTTATGGCGGGGTGGGGTTTGGTTCTCCATATCCTGATACTAGGTGTTGCTAGCGTCGCGCCGGTAACACCGAGAAACGACCGGGCCGAGGCTCAGGGTATCTTGCCCTCCTAGGTTGTTTTTGGACGTATCGCTTTCTTGCATCGAAACTAGCACGTTTGCAGTCTTGCATGATTGCGATACCCTTAGCGTTCGTGCAGAGTTAGCCAAAGACGGATTGCTTCGGCCGCCATCTGTTGCTCGCGATGTTGTGCACATTGCAGTCGGAGATAACGCGATAAAACCGGAAGATGAATTGCGGGGATCCAGTGTGGCCCTCGGCAGAAAGATAAAAGCAGCTTTCACATAGATGTGCTCGTGGTGTAGATGGTATTACAAATCGCCGTGTGTAGTCTTGAACTAAGAACAGGCACAGAAGACGGTAGCTTCGCGTTGCAACCAATCGTCGTCTTCCCGAGATACTGGGTCTTTCTTTTCTTTTTTGCGAAAGCTTTTATGCGTCATGTCAACACTCTTGCTATGCGTGGTTGGTGATATAGAGCACGTGATATGGCATGGCCATTGCTGTCCCTGGGCAATCGCATGCCACTAGACCGCAACTGGTATTTGCTGTATGGATGTATAATACTTCTTTCCGCAATGAACTGGATGCTGTCCGAAGCCACGCCCGTGGGTCACTGAAAAAGCCTGTGCTCTTGATGTCAATAACGCGATATGCGTCCCAGTGCACAGGTCGATTGCAGGTCATTGGAGTTGCTTCCTAGGTCCATCTCACACGTAGTTTGTGAAATGTAAGGATATGCCTGATGGAAACAAGTGCTTTAGCACCAACACCGATAGTGACTGAATGCACTGTTTCGCCAGTAATGTCTAACGGAGGCTCATCTTCTGGGTCTCTTTTCTAGGCATGGGCGGAGTCCCCGGGACGAGTAGTCGCGTTGTGCAGGCTCGGGTCTCCCAAATGAGCCTGGAATCGGGTTGTAATATGAAGAAAAACAAATGGAGATGGCTGTGACAGGTTGACGTTGCGAGATGGATGGCTGTGCGGGCGGGGGAAGATGGATGACGTCCGAGAAAGGGCGGGGGCGAGTCATGCACATGCAAGGTCCCGCCCCTCGCCCTAGCGTTTCCGCGCCAACCTTGTGTCAGCTGCACCCCGGATCTCCACTCGACGCTTACTCCATTGCCACGTCCATCCTCCATCCTCTCTCCGCTCCCCCCATTCTCCCATCTCCGTGTACAGCTGGCTGGCGCCCAAATCATCATCTCTACACGCCTCCATCTCCCCAGCTCCATCACGCATTGCTAGCATTTCACCATGATGTCAGAGAAGGCGCGTCTCGCGTCTGGCACACGTGCTACCGCACACCAGCCGGCAGTACATTCGACCAAACGCCACGCGATGGGCAGAGTCTTTGCCATCGCCGCCACAGCTTCGCTCATCATCTATGGATTGCCCCGTGGTATATATGTTTTTCCGGGCTACCCTGATGTCGCCGCTGACTCGTTCTAGTGCGTTATGAGCCCATACCTGTTCAGCCAAAGGAGAGCGAGGTTTGCCTGACTCCAGCTTGCATACATGCCGCATCTGAAATTTTGTACAACCTGTCTCCTGAGTACAAGGAGCTTGATCCATGTGACGACTTTGAGGAACTTGTTTGCGGTGGATGGAGGGACCGCCATGACCTCCGGGCTGACCAGGGCGATGCCTTCACGGGCACCATCATGTCTGAAAACTCGCAGATGCTGCTGCGCCACATCCTTGAAGCACCTTACCCCAAGGAATCAAAGGTAAGCTTGCCCGAGATCATGTCAGCATATACAACTAACCCATGTCCAGCACTCTTACTTCTCGCCTATGAAGCTGAAGTCCACTTCGAAATCGGCAGATGAGCAAAACTTCGACAAGATGAAGGCTGCCTACGATGCTTGTCTCAACGAGGACCAAATCAAGAGCGTTGGTGTCAAGCCGCTGGTGAGCATCTTGGAAGAGATCAAGAAGACGTACCCTGCGGGCGCCTCCGAGTCCCAGATCAAAGACACTATTCTCCTTTTGGCCAAGTATGGCGTCACCGGCCTCGTCTCCACTGGTACAGGTGCTGATGACACCGACCCTGACACGGTTGTTGTGTCTGTCAGCCCACCCTGGAGCTTTGGACTGCCATCCAAGGAGCGATACCAAGATGAAAAGCTCGTCGAGAAATATCGCGATGTTGCTGTTGAAGTTCTCAAGGCTCTTTACCCGGATCAGAATAAAGATGCGTTCGCGGCCATCATTGACCTTGAGAAGAAGCTTGCAGCTGCATCCCCTAGTACCGAAGACAGAGAAGACGTCACCGTAAGTCCATCCCCCATTCGCTCTACACACACTTGACGATCTTGCCAAGCGACCATGTGATGCTTGTTCTACCTATAGCAAAGGCTTACCGGACTCTAGAAATCCTACAACCCCATGCATATCGATGAAGCCGCAGCACTTGTTCCCGAAGTCGATTTGAAAGCATTGCTTGCAGCCCAGGCTCCCAAGGATACCAAGGTTGAGCGAGTCATCGTTACAAGCCCAAACTACCTCAAGGCCTTGTCCAAAATCGTGGCTGAGACACCTAAGGATGTGCTTCAAAGTTACTTCATCTGGAAAGCTGTCCAGTCCTTCTCTCATTATGTTGAGGCGGACGCTATCAAGCCCTACCAACGCTTTGTCAATGTGCTATCTGGCAAGGTACATACGTCTCCTTCCACGTGATAAGCATGATTTCTGACTTGAATAGGACCCCGACTCTGCTCCAGAGCGATGGCGCACATGCGTCAACCACGTCGACAACGGCCTAGCGTGGATTCTCAGTCGGTTCTTCGTTGAGAAGGCATTTTCTGCCAAAGCCAAGGAGTTCGGTGACATCATCATCACGGACATCAAGACCGAATTCACCAAAAAGCTCAAGGCGGCTGATTGGATGGATGACGATACCACCAAGAAGGCCGTCGAGAAGGTTCACAACATCGTGCAGAAGATTGGTTACCCAACCAAGAGCCCGGACATTATGGACCCGCCTACGCTTGAGCAGTACTACGACACGGTCAATGTATCCCCAGATGCCTTCTTCAAGAATGCGCTTGCTATGCGTCGTTTTGGCGTCAAGGAAGAGTGGTCCGCTCTCGGCAAGCCCGTTGATCGCGACCAATGGGACATGAGCGTCCCGACTGGTGAGTGATTGTACTCTGGATGCTCTTGATACATCTGCTAACTGACCTAGTGAATGCGTACTATAACCCTCCTGGCAATGAAATCGTCTTTCCGGCAGGTATCATGCAGTTTCCCGTCTTTGACGTCAACGTCCCTGCATACATGTCTTATGGTGCATTTGGTTCTGTTGCTGGCCACGAGTTGAGCCACGCATTCGACAGTACAGGTCGCCACTACGACCAGAATGGCAACTACACAGACTGGTGGTCCAAGGACACAATCGATGCCTTCAACCACAAGGTTCAATGCTTTGTCGAGCAGTACGCCAACTTCACAGTCCCAGGCCCCGACGACAAGCCCCTCCACGTGAACGGACGTCTCACACTCGGCGAGAATATTGCTGATGCTGGTGGTCTATCGGCATCTTTCCAAGCATGGAAGCGCCGCTCAGCCGAGACACCCAACAAGAACCTCCCTGGCTTGGACCACTTCACCCAAGAGCAGATGTTTTTCGTCAGCTACAGCAACTGGTGGTGTGGCAAGACGCGCAAGGACACTGCAATCAACCGCATCTACACTGATCCTCATGCGCCTAAGTGGGCCAGGATCTTGGGAACAATGGCAAACTCAAGGGAATTCAGGGAGAGTTTCCAGTGCAAGGTTAAGGAGCCGACGTGCGAGCTCTGGTAAGTTGGCGAGGGCTGAATGGTCAAGAATGGCAAACAGTGCACTTCACGACGACTGGAATTTATGACAGACGATCCGTTACTATTCTCATCAAATGTGCAGGTGCCTTGGCGTTTCGTTTCCTCTTGCAGTCTTTGGTAGTCGTTGTATTGGTTTAATATGAATCTCAACCTGTGCCCTTTGGCGTGCAGCATCACTTCACATTTTACAATCGTAAACCATGTCCCGCCTACTATGCTCTTCGGTACAGTCTATCGTCCATCAGCAGCGCCAAAGCCCTGGTCGTCTTGATCAACACGGGCATTCACACCCTTGGCCTTTTCTTTCTACCGGGACAACTTATAGAAAAGGATCGAATGCGAGGTCAAAGGCCCGGGTGCGGCATGTGAATGTTCTTCCTTGTCGGCTATGATTTCTTGGTCAACACGATGTTCTATCTCTACGTGGCCGGTCCCTCGCGCGGCACGCAACGCGCTTGACTGAAAGGGGAGATATTCACCCAAATCTTCGACGACCCTCTCGAACTAGTAACGTCCACCCGGCGGTTACTGGTCGCGTCACTGGGGCTGCGTGTCACTCACACCCTCCTGAGCATATAACTTGTGCGCATTTGGCTGGTAGTGGGAACAACCCGACTCTACGAATCTCCACCGCGACTGCGTGTTCGGAACGGAAATACTTAACTTTTCTCAGCCTCCAAGCGGAAAAACACGGCACTGAGCGCGAGACGACATACGAGCCCGCACTACCAAGGCTACTTGGCGTCTTCCAAGTTCTCTTGCGTGACCTTAGGATTGCAAACTGTTCACATCCCACGACCTCGACAGGGCGCAAAGATTGGCCCGCCATGGCTGCTTCCACTTCTGGTTCCGGACTTGAGAAGCGCTCAAGAAAATCTCACACGACTACGAACAAACACGGCACAAACAGTCATGAAGGTACTGGAAAGACTCCAGGGGCCCGAAGATCAAATAAAAAGAGCGAAAGGGAACATGGCGCCTCATCGGTTGAACACTCCATCGGTTCCTGCCAAGCAGACGATGAAGATGAGCTTGGGTCCGATCATCCAGCCCGCACTGAGGCACAACCAAACAACTTAAACGATGAGCGTAGAAAGAGACAGCACCATAGGGATCATGAAGAGAATGCGTCTCGCATCTATTCTTGGCTCCAGGACGCTACCAAATCTGCAGATGCGGAACATGATCTAGAAGGCACTTCGTTCAATAATGTGGCCAACCCACCAGAAGAGATCCCCGAAGGTGTACCTGTTCCCCCCTCATACATTCAACACGAAACGACCAACTCGACTACACCACATGATTCCAGTTCCCATATAGAGGGCGACGAAAAAAGTACCTCAGACCATGCAAGACCCCAAACGACAAATGTCATCGCGCCCGCCGGACCGGATGCCCTGTCCGCTCTCAGGGATCGAATTGAACCACACTTGCTCTCGCTTCTCCCAGGCTATCGCTCCTTGGACCTTTCAACGCATAGCAAGCCTACAGAATACGCCCGACTACGTTTACTTCTTGGCGACTACGGCATACACGACATGGCGAAGTGGGGAAACCCAGTCTGGGCATATCTGAAACCTAGCTCGAACTCCGCCATCGGTCCAGATATGATTATGGAAGTGGAAAACATCTACGGCAACCTCGAAAAGGTCGTTTGGGAGGATGATATCGAAACTTGCAGAGTCAATCTTCTTCCCGTCTTCAAGGAAGCTAGCAGCCAAGCACAGCTGTATGCGATCATCAAGTACTACTTCCTCCTTGCTGCTGAAGCTTCGTATCATGGCTTCGAGCACCATTTCATCCCCATCGATCAGACATTCGTCCATAATCTGAAAGCGGTGTGCGAGGAGTGGGGCACCCGACTTTCGTCCCCTGGGGAATCAGACATTTGCGTGTACGAAGACGAAGTCCAGTCTCCGCAGCGTAGGCCCAAGACTCCAGAACACCGCGGTAGACCCGGATATGCCGACCGCGCTGGTATGGCAAGGGCGGTGTCAAGATCTAGCTCGAACTACGAAGACTATGATGATGCATTGGCTAGTGAAGAGGAGACTGAGTTTGACGAGCCAAAGTCTCGCAGGCATCAATCAGTGGGCGCTGGGAGTTTAGCACGTCGCGCAACTAGGGCTTCCATGACCAAGTCGGCAAATGCCTTCGATGACGACAATGATGAAGTCGTGTCCGAACTTTCCAATACCTCCAAAAAGGCTGGCAGGCTTATGCGCCGTACCGTTCCTTCGGAAACAAACTCCAGTAGTTTTCGGGGCGGTTCGACCATCGTTCTGGGCTCTGCTCAATCGGAAGTGTTGGGTGTTGCCGCCAGATCTAGCTCAGGCAGACCGATGCATGAGGACGAAGCATCTCAGACCGACACCGCTTCTAACGGGTCAGAGAAAGAGAACAACGCGCCTGACGAATCTCTGCATGAAGTTGTCTGCGAGCACATGCACCGTTCGCTCCTCCAAGATGGTTTTCCAGACAGACCTCTCAATGCGCTGAGTCGCCGTCCTCTTTCCACTCTCGCCGATCATCCCAGCGATCCCAGCAAACAGCGGAAAACCGCCATCAGAAAGATCAAGAAGAAAGTCGCTGAGGCACAAAGACAAACGAATCATTCCGTCGCTGCTATCACGCATCTGCTGCACATGCTGCAGGATGCTGTCGCCGAGAATAGCAGACGAATGGATTACATCAGGGATATGCTGAATGAACTTGCAGAGCAGCAGCAACAAAGCGAGTCTTCAGCGGAGGAGCCTTCAGAAGAGGATTCTGAGTCGACCTAGGAGATTCAGGGTCTCAGAATCTGGGAAGGTGTTGCAGGGACATAATGGCATGGTGGTGGGAGCGGAGGAGAAGTTACTTCAGGCAGTGCGAAGAAATACGGTTTCAGACGATGCATATGACTAGATGGAAAATAGCAGGTTGACATATACATAAGACACTGATGGTGTTTAACCTCTCGTTATGTGCATATGCTGTAATAGAGCAGTGCGCACGTAACTGCTTTTGGGTCGGGTATATGAACGATACAGAGATATCGTAGCTAGAGAATGAGTACTCCCTCCTCATTTTGCTGCGTTATTACTACTTCTCTTCTGTTATGTATCTATCGGTTCTGGCTTGAAGCTTGTGCCCTGAATATCTTATGCATTGGGATATTGCAATGCTGCCACGGCATAAGACACGAATGTTTCCAATCTCTGCCATGCGCAACTTGTGATAAAGCATTAATGCTTCCAATCGCTATCACGCATCATGTGACCGGAGAAAGATGACAGAAATATCGTGTATATTACAATAACGAGGCTTGTTTGAGCATAATTTGCCCGTTCACATTCACGATGATTGAGGCTTCTTGCTTGCTTTCCCTCTAGTGGGTCGAGGAGCCAGAGAAGAGTTGGACAAATGGAATATACCCTGACGTCAAGGTTTCACCGGCATAGCTATGGCTGTTGCTGCCTTGTCGCTTTCAGCGCAGTCCGCAAGTGAAGGCTGAACCGAGCGTTTGCGTGATAGACCCCACGACGCGTCACGCCAAACAACCTCCAAACAATCCACGCGACTTTTACACGACTCACGTTCGTCCTATCGTAATAGACAAAATCTATTCGCTGAGGACTTCTCAGCCTGTTGTGGCGAGGGAAGTCAAGAGACCAAACACCAGTACGTGAACGATTCAGTCTCGCGATACAACTAACGACAGTAGTGGAGCGCAGCTCAAAGACATCACATGTTGCCTCGGCCAACCTAGCTGAGCTCCGTAAGCAGTTGGGAGAGCCACTTGTTGCGTTTCTCGACAAGCTACCGTTTCACGATGTCGCTCACCGGCAGGTTCACGAACCAAAAGCCATATCCTTCATGCTAGAACTGGGCAGCATTCCGAGCCGCTCGCCTGCCAAGCAAGAAAAAGTCTGGATTGTACTCTTCCCACCAACTCAAGATTCTCAATCTAGAGTACATTTCTATTCATGGGAAGCCGAGCCAGAAGAATGGGTCATTCATGATGGTCAAAACATCTGTGCTGCAGTGACCGATTACACTCCAGCCTTCAAGATGTCCAAGAAACCGTCTAGGGCAAAATGCACCGCGCTGGCAAAGTACTACTTCTTGAAGATTCTCGCAATCGAGGAGAACGAGAACGGCATCTGCGAGCTGAAGTACCCCCTGCCTGTCAACAAGAGCTTCCTCAACGACTTAAAGTCGGCCTGCAGCGAAGTCAAGGACGAGATCAAGGTTACGCCGTCTAGCAGGCAGTCACGCGCATCATCAGTTACACTGGTAAACACCCAGGACAGCGACATGACTATCGACGGGACTGTCTTGCCGGAGAGGCTCCAGAAGCAGACCCCGGCCCCGCGAGAGTCTAATGTCCCCATCGCACCTCAGGTGCCGAACATGGTTGACAAGGGCGTAAGTCGATTGCAAACAAGCACCCAAAAGCCAAGCTGACCCATCAAGGCCATGGAAATGTCATATGACGACGATATGCTCTCCGACCTGGCCGACCTCAACGAAATGGAAATGCAAATCGAAGCCAATACTGAAACGATCAACGCCGAACTCCACAAACTCCGCCAGGAGCATACTGCGATGGAGCTAAGATGCCGCGAGCTTGAGAGCCAGCGCAAAAAGAACGAGCAAGAAAGAGCTGACATCTTGGCTCGGCGCAAGATCTTGTTCCGTAGCTTGGACGTTGAGGCTGCATTCGAATTGGGTAGAAAGGTGGAGCGCTCGCATAATGCTAAGCGCCGCAGACTGGACTGAAATCCGAATCTCTCCTCCGCATGTATAGCTATGTTGGGGTAAAGGGAATATTTTGGTGTTTTGTATGGCCTGCGCCTTTACTTAGCTAGCAGCTAGTAATATACACGAGTGGTCAAAAGAAGAGCCAGTATACAGAATACGGTTACATGTTTCTTCTATCACTCTGCTCCTTTACTTCGGAATAATATTCCCCAGGGCACCTTCACTTGGCTGGTGCATATATTCATGACGCTTGGCGCGTTTCCTTCTTCCTAATCCTTCATGTGACCCGCTACCTAGCACTCTACCCATCTCACTTACAAACATTCTTTGTTACGCTTCCCGAACTACAACCTCACTCCAAAAATGACTGACGGCTCGAAATCTCCACCCTCTTGCGGTAAGTATCCTCCTGGCGTTCTGCGAAACGTTCTGCGAAACGTAGAACGGGCGCGCTGACTTATCCAGGCCTTCCAGTCACCTCGCCCACTCCAATGAGTGAATCAAAGTCTACCAAAGCTACAACTTACGAAGAGCTCGTCGAAGTGCTGGGTGCGGACGCGGATATCCTCCAGTATCTTCCTTCTGCAAGTGAAGTTGATCAACTCTTCGAGGAGTACGAGAGGGCGTATAAACCCAAGCGCTCGAAACACCGGTCCAGCATTTCCAGGCTTTTCTTTGGCATGTATCAGGAGGATGAAGCCACCATGTCTCAGGTCTACGTGTATCTTCGGTCTCCTTCGTTCGACAACAAAGAGCCCTCTATGACGTTCGTCGGACTTACTGCAAAGATGAAGTTGACTATGATGAGCGTCGAGGATATCAAGAAGTCATATGGTGCTCTCCAAGTTCACGAGTTCTGGAGGCCCTTAGTAAGCGAAAACGGCAAGATTCATTTCCAAGCGCTTCGAGGTGTCCTCAAGGTTTTCTTTGTTCGCAAAGGCATTACGCTCTCAGTGCCAATTCCAGTGCCAGACCTAGATTTGATTCAGGGATGTCAGATGTTCAAAGACTATGCGAATAAGAGCAAACATGAGACAAGGAAGAGTGCTCCCAGGCAACTGAGTACGAGTGAGAGTTTGGCAGATACGCTTGGCATGAATGCATCATCCCTCATCCTCACTCAGGATCATTCAGTAACTGACCCGGTAAGTATTACATACGTGAAATCTTCACTTTTGATCTGCTCTAATTTTATGAAGCTCATGTATACGACCGAGACCATTTCCGGACACGATACTAGCTGCGTCACAAGTTTGGAACCACCTCTGATTACAACATCGACAGAACAGCAGCATCACAGCCCGCAGATGTCGATTAAGACCGAACATGACGCAAGTAGCGCTGCGTGTGAGAATCATGCGTCCGAAACTTCCAACCCAGATGCCGTTGTCAGCCCTCGACTGCGTCCAGAAGGAGTCACAGGACCATCTGCTTCTCAGCCATTGGTCTGTTTTCATACTGAGCTATACAAGCACGAGCTATTATATACTGACCTGCTTCAGACTCCGCAGTGCGATAAGATCCGCAACATTGTCCAGTCACTGTCTGCCTCACGTAAACATCGAAGTATCCTAAGCAGCACGATCCAACAAAAGGCTGCTGAGAAGGAGCACCACATCGCTGAACTCAAAGAACTTCAACTGGAAGAAGAGGATTTTGAGGCCACTATACAGCGTGTGAAGGAAGACATCAAGCGCAGAAGGGCAGCGATCACAGAAAAAATCAGCGCGAAGAAGCGGGAGATAACCGACACAGACGCCCAGATCGAGGCGGACACGTTGGCTGTGAGCGAGAGACTCAAGAGCGAGAAACGGCAGTTGAGCGAGATGGATCCTGATATTGCGGGTTTCTGGCATTTGGCTGTCCAGTTCGCGCACGATGAGCTTCACGGCAACGGCGAGCCTACGGCTAAGCGCCAGAAGACTTCTTCTGAAGTCTCTGGCGAGATTCCGATTTGATATTCTCATTCGATGAGGTATTCTTGGTATGGTGGAACGGTATGTCATTTGATGTTTTGGGAATGACTGGGTAAGGCATTATTTGCATTGGTGGACATTATTGGGTTTCGGGAGAGCTATGCTGAGGGCATGCTATCATTTGAGCAGGATAAAGATGTTTAAATTGGACTTAACAGGAGTCTGCTTCGTGTGAAATGTAATCAACATATAAAACTTTATCGAAATAACCATCGACCAAAATCAGGCTGATATGATCAACTATGCTCTCGTCAGGCAAATAACATTCACCACATTTGTAGCTTGATCTTTTCACGAGAGTCAAAATTAGGTATCACTTCTAAAAAAACATCAACAGAGTTTGACAGGATCCTACCACCCACCAGGTTCACACAGAGAGATAAAATAATGTACCCAACCAATTAATCGGCACTTACCAAACAGCGCCTTAGAATTTCTGAACGCTACCTTCACCTCGCTTCACCAGGTTTATACGTTTGGATATTGTTATTTGCTTTCACTTGTTTTCATTTGCTTTCTTTCTTTCTTTAATATAGCTATACGGCATAATTGCCACTACAATAAATAAAAAGGCATAGCTGCCTAAAGTGTTGCAACCTTTTCTTCAACTTGCCTCAACATACCACTCCACTGCGCAGCCTGTAAGGAATTTACACCACACTTCGGACAGCTCTGTGTAGCAACTTTACTTACATATTTGTCTAGAAGCCACTATCATTCTCTGACATGTCTACGACATTCGAAAGCTTCATCCAGGAGCCTAACAATAGTGCTCTATTGGGGAGACTACCCTACAATGACGTTGTGTTGCAACAGACTCGCACCACTATCGTTAAAAACTGGCCCATCCATACCACTCTGCTTCTAATTGGTCGTACCAAGGAAGCAGGGAGAGATGTGGAGGTTTACGCCTGTATCAGTCAAAACCCGAAGCCTAAGAATGACCTCCCTGATGTCTATTACAGCACTCTAGGCAGTGACGGATACCTTGATACAAGAATAACAAAGGACGCTCTCTTTTCCGACGACAATTTCAGGTTCGACAAGATCTTTGGTACCAACAAGCCCTCCCACGCTCAACTCCCTCATGTGGCCAAGTACCATCTCCTTTGGAGTTTGTCTCGTCAAGGCAGACAACTATCGTCCCAGATCAGACTCAACGCAACATTTAAGTCATTTGTTCTCAGCTATTGCAAAGTATTTCCTGTGGTCAGCCGGGCCACACGCCCTGAGGTCTTCTCTCCGTTTCAGGCCAGCACACCTAGCAATACATTCTCCAACAGGCAGACTCCCTCGACTTCCATGGAAGGTATGATGAAGCTCAAACGTCCTTTACAAATCACTGGATTTTATGCTGATTCCGACCAAGGTAAACGTCTCGGTCCTAGCAATACCGCCAACGACAACGCTGCAAGCTCTTCCTTTGTCTTTGCAACACCACAAGGAGTCACAGACTACACACCCTCTCAGCATGTAAGATGAATCTTTCACACTACATGATACGATATAGCTAACATATTTAGCGTCAAATCCGTGAAAGCACGCAAACAATGAACTCCGAAACTCCGCCGTTGATGCGACTACTCGGAGCAAAGTGTAGAATCTCGGGAGCGATTGAGGCTGGAGAGAAAAAAGACAAGATGATGTGTGAAGAGATCACGGTCACGCACGAAGTGATCAAGGCTGCTCAGGAAGAGATCAAGTCTATCCAAGAAAAAATTGATTCTATGCAAAAGAAGATCATGTCTTTGCATGAAGGACGAAATGAGCTCAAGAAGGAGCAGGCGGCGCATCACGAGAATTACGAAACTCTCAACGAGGAGGAAAGGAAGCTTTGGTCTACGCTGCCAGATAAAGAGCGGACTCTGTATGAGATGATCAGAAGGACGAGTAACATCGACAACCAGAAGCAGGAGGAGAAGCGTCGCAAGGGCAGCCTATGAGCTGTATGTGAAGCTCACGTGCGATTTGAGGCTTCCGCACGACATCAGGGACGTAGTCATAAGGTTAGGATTTCCTAGCCATTCTGCACTATGCGTTCTTGTGGTCTGTACAACAGAGGATAGCGCGCCGGTACTAGATATTCATTTTCAGCTCTGAGCAGTCGGTCAGAGACATCGAGTTTGCCAATTGTCCATGTAGTTATTCTCAGTTGATACTTTGTTCCATGTCTCAATACAGCTCACCAGGCTTACTCTGTGGTGTTTCCTTCGTTTGCTACACTTTGCTGTATTCGGATAGCTCATATCATGTATAGTTGGGCTAAGTTTCCCCTACTGAGAAGAGCAGTGGTCCGATGCCGATATCGCCTTAATTACTGTTATCAGTTTCTCCCTCTCCCGAAACCTTGCAGTTGTAGCATTTGGTTTATGTGGGACGCTGTGTGTACAGGCAGATGTGGAACCCTGTTTCACTCGTGCTCTCCCGCCAGACGCGCTAGTTTCCCCGCTACTAGTTGCCGTCACACAAGGACCCACCAGTACACAAACAACCCAACTCTAAGCATAAAAAACACGCGGTCACGAGAGCCAACGCTGTGGTCGCATCTCAAAGTAGATCATACAAGTATAAAAAGTAAGTATCACAAGCTGATGCTGTGCAAGGATACACTAACGGACTTACAGAAGACATGACAGACAAGCTCAAAATGGCAACACCAACACCAACAAGAAAGACTGAGACAGAGGATGAGAAAGCGGAGCAAAACATACGGGCTCATATGCGTGAAGATGCACTGCTACTCAATCACTTGCCTGTCAAATCTGTTTCTGCCGCTCCAGTTGAAGATAAAATACGAGACCGCCCAAACTCGCTAGGCATACGCATACTATTCGGCCAGCTGAAAGACAGTGACAAAGGAGAGCAAGTCTGGATTCTACTGACCAAGCCTGAGAATGGGGACAGCGAGCGCGCGCCTGAACAGCGGTTCAACGTATTTGATCGCCATGGTAATCCTGTACGCGGCCTGTCAGCCGATGACGCCGTACGCCAGACTGCCATTGCGCCTGCGTTCAGGTGTTTGAAGAAAGAAGGCGTCATTGAAATGTTGCACTTACGGGCCGTCATCAAGTACTACTTCATCGTCAAACGGGTCAACCCACCGGTGCCGTGGCGAATCGACTCGCATTATATCAAAGCACTGACTGCAGCGTGCAACGCAGCTCGTAACCACGCGGAGAGTGCTGAGCGAAGTAAGCAGAGATATCAGGAGCGCGAGACAGCAACTGCTGCGGTATATCAGCGGAGGGAGTCGACTACTTTACTACGAGACACGACGACACTGACAGACAAAGCTAAAGAGGCACCAGCCAAAGCCAAAGCCATTTCGCAGCGTGCGTCGATACCACATGCTTCAACACAATCACCTTCATCTCCTGACAGCAGTAGTCTTTTCATTCCAGAGAGCCCGCGTCATACCGCTCCACCCAAAGGCTTCGCATCCCAGGCTCCAAGCCCAACTTCAGCACCTCCACGCTCAGCTTCTGCAGTTCCACGCTCTACTCCTAGTTCAGCTCCCGTAGCCTCTACGCAGAAAATATCACCCACTGCCAAGCATTCGAGAGCCTTCCAGTCGCAGATGCTACCTCCTCCCGCCACTCCGAAGCCAGCTCCCCAAAACCCCATGCCAAATACCCACTGTTTCTCCATCCGCCAAAACGGCAGTAAGCCGCATAAAGAGAATAAACCGGCACCAATGCCATCACCCAAGACTCCGACGCCAACGCCAACTCCAGCTTCAACACCCAAGCCCACGGCCCCAAACAAAGGCGCAAACACCCCCCTCGTAAGTCCCCAATTCACACGACCACCACACAAACACTAAAGAAACCCCCCCAGAAAGATAAACCCCCAAACCCCCACTCACCCCTCACCTTCATCTCAGCATACCGCCAAGCCGAAGCAGACAGCGACACATATGCGCACGAGCTCCGCAGCATCAAAGCGCAGCAAGACGCAACCGCAGCTGAAGTCGCAGCCCTACACACCCGTCTTGCAGAGCTAGATGTAAAAGCAAAGGAGATGAAGGATAAGTACGAGCAAACAACCGTAACCAAGAAGCGACTTCACGATGAATTATCGGGTGCAGAGAAGGAACTCCTGCGTTTTGGCGCCGAGCTGGCCGAACGAAAGTTCAAGCGGCCGAGGGCGAGCAGGACTGGCGCTGGCAGCGGCGGTGGTGGTGGCGATAAGGCTGACGAGGTACCTTTGTGGGTGGGTTCTGGGTCTGAGAAAGAGTAAGTTTGTTTATTTGTTGGCTTGTTGGCTTGTTTGTTGGCATCTACTGGCAGTTCTCATGTGGGTATTTTGTCTGTGTATGTGTGTATGTCAAAATATTGTTCACATGATGTATATACAACGACGACGACGACGACGACGGCGACGACAACGATTCATGAGTCACGAGGGAGTGAGTGTTTCTTTGTAAAAGATTTCATGTACATTAGGACGGATCAGATGTGTGGGTGGTCAGAGCGGTACGAGTAATTGTGTATAAAAAAAAACGACTGTTGCTTAGTACATACATAACACTGGCACCAAGTACATAGGTCCAGCTTTTACTGTAACAGCAGATTGACGGTTTCTCATTTTTACTTTTCTCGGATTCTTCGCTCTTATCAAAGAGCTGACTGATGATGCGGATACTCTGCGAATCTTTTTCCACCATGGTAACGCTGCAATCGATATGTTCATCGAGGGAAGAAAAGCAGGGTCTTCTGGGCACACGTGGGGATATGTATGGTAGTCAGAGGGCCTGCCTACGCACGTTCCAGCAGTCCATATCATGTATCTTCCTTCTCCATCGTGATACATCAAAATAAAAACCCTTATTCCTGTGCCTTGGAAGTGAACCCCCGCCCAAGGGAAAACTTCGAAACGGCTAAATAGGGTCAAGACACTCCCCTTTTCAGCTGCACTATATGCACTGTACATTTCGGACCATTCAGGCCATTGTCATTGCAAATTTTCGACAAGCTGGAATAGTGCTTCGATTATATTCAAGGATATCTTAGATAGCAAGTCCCGCCCCCCTCCCGACGCCTACAATGCAACACGAATTGTATGAATAAGAATAAGAATAGGAATAATGCGGAAAGTTCCCGATGCTCAGAACCTAGTGAGAGTTCGTTAGATCATGTAGTTTAGGAGGTGTATAGATGGGGGGGGGGAAAAACGTACCTAATTTCATAATTACCTGCCCGGGTCATGTAACGCACCCACTTGACACTGCTGTAGTTGCTCTTTTCAAACACCTTGAGGTAGCGGACGAGTAGCCCAGAGCTTGTGAACATGAGTAATGAAAAGCTGAGACTGAGTGGCGGCCGCGACCACGCCTTTTGGTTTGTCATGCTTGTTAGGCTAGCCTCAGCGCTCAGGACGAACTCGCTCTGGCCCGTGAACCGCGGAATCTTCCAGACAATGTTGTTATGCTCTGGCTCGTACTTGGCCTTGCCCTGCGAGGTTCGCTCGGTGATGCGAGCGGTGTTCAGAGGTGTGGGTATCCGTACGACGACGTTGGTTGCGAACAGCTTGGATCCGTAGTTGGCACGGATGGCAATACTGTATTCGACCTTTGTCTTGCCGACCTCATTGACAATGGCATGGACCTTGAAGGGCAGGTTGACGTTCTCGGTCGCTCGGTATCGCATGAGCTCAAACTCGCCATCTGGCGGTATGAAGGATATTATTCTGTCCGCGTCAAACTTTCCGAGCTTGACGCACTGGTGGAATTGGCAATCCTCCAACGTGACACTGCCGGCTGCTGCCCTCGTCGCCTTTGCGCCTGCCTTGTTGCCCGAAGGTTGGTGTAGATGGTCCTCGCCCAGCGTCAATCGGTCGTTGAGGCCGAATTTGCACTCCGGGGTGCCTGAGAGATATGCGCGCATAATGATCTGCCCGTTGACGTCGGCTCGGAGCACTGTACCGGTGGCAGACATGAGCAAGTTGACGTCCTCTATTACATCGACAAAGGCTTCGTTCTTGCGGTACTTGATGTCGGCTCGCCGCCATGAAAGCGCACCCGTTGCTTGCATGGTAATCTTGGAAGAGTCCTCCTGTTGCGTTGTCAGCACTCCCCCTCGTGGTGCGGACCAAGGGACCTACCATTGTCCTCTCCGACTTGACGCCCTCGGTGGTGATGTACATCTTCAGAGTATCTGTCTCGGTGTTCTGGGGGTATCCAAAGTCGAGGATCTCGTCCAGCAGCTCGTATACCAGGACAAAGTTGTTCTTGACAGCCTCCTCGTCAAACTTGCCAAAGTATGCCTTTCCCAGGCCTACCAGACGGTACAAAAACTCAAAGACGAGTGCGGCATTGGCATTGCTCTTGGTGACGGCGACCAGGTAGATATTCTCGTGCTTGACATGGCTGAAGGTGGTGGAGCCCAGGGTGAGGATGGGCGAGCGGACTTGGGCATTGGAAATGACCTGGATGCGGAAGACGTCGGCAAGTCGCGGGCGGCAGTCGTTGCGGAATGCGCGAAATATGAGGTTCTCACCCTTTTGGTTGAAGATGAGGATTCCGGAGAGCATAGCGGCGGCGTGAAAGAGCGAGCCAGGCGTCGGCAGGGAATTGGCGGCGTCGGCGTGTTGATGCTGGAGCTCCACTCGCGATGCCGCGGGATTGAGCTTGGGCCATGCTCGCTTCGGTAGGGGTCTCAGGAGAACCTCCATCCTTGACATACATACATGCTGTTACTGAAGCCACTCATCACAGTCTGAGTCTACTCGCCACCATCGCCATGCAGACAGAAGAAGGGTCTTGTTTCACGGCACTGCCGGAATCCACTGGAGACAGTTCTACGAACATCTTTCCCAGTGACATGAGCTATTCCGAAGAGAACGTCACCAGATTCATCGCCCACACCATGGCAATGATACAACAAAGTAGCACTAAAGAGGTCCAGACACAACTCTTGGTTCGCGATGGCGTTTGCAACGAGAACTGGACAGGCGAGGGATATGCTGTCCACCATCTAATCAGTAACAAACTCAGGACCCCCCCAAGATTCCCGTCATGCGGTAGAAGTACTAACAATCGTATGTTCACTTAACACGCATCGAGGGTTCTTTGCCGGAATACTTACAAGATACGCCACCAAGACATTGGTTTCAAGTTCGAAGAACCGTCAGCTCAGGATCAACAGTTAACAAGTATGGTCGCTTAGCTTGGTAATGTCTTCAGACGCCCAATAGACCCATTAGGAGTGGTAATTTCCATGCAGTCATTCTCGTTTCTTGATATCGCATTGGTCTACCTACTAAACCAGAATCTAATACAGCACACCCTTTGTACTCCTGACCTCGCCCTCCCACTGCTTCACGACCGTGGTCGCGTGCCTGATTGCCACAGCAAGCGCCTTGAATGCACTCTCGGCCCTGTGGTGGTCGTTGTCGCCCCTGAGACAATCCACATGCAGCGTGGTTCCAGACGCCTGGGCGAAGCTCTGCAGACAATGAGGAATCATCTCGCAGCTCAAGTCTCCAATCTTCTCCCTCTTGAGCCCAAGATCAATAACGCTATACGGGCGGTTGGACAGGTCAATCACGGCTCTTGACAGCGCCTCGTCCAGCGGCGCATAGGCGTGTCCAAAGCGCGCAAGTCCCGTACTGCCTTGTAGCGCATTCTTGAATGCCGAGCCGAGTGCGATAAAGGCGTCTTCGCTCGTGTGGTGGTCGTCAATGTGCAGGTCACCTTTGCACCGTATGCGAAGACTCCATCCGGCGTGCTTGGCCAGAGCGTGAATCATGTGGTCGAGGAAGCCGATGCCCGTGTCGGCTGAAATCTCCTGCGATGCAGACTTTTGGGTAGCATGGTCCTTGTCGATCTTTTCGCCCTCGCCGTTGAGCTTTTCTTTGTCGTAGGCGGCCCAGAAGTCGCTGTGCTCGTAGGGTGCCAGGTCGCCACCGTCGAGGTTAATCGAGACTTGGATCTTTGTCTCGTTGGTATCGCGGTTGAGGGTGCAGGCACGCGGCATTGTGGCGTCTGGAAGCGTCTGATGTGTGGAATGGAATTGGAGGTTTGGGATGATCAGGGTCCTGACTTCTGGGGGCTCAATCGGTGTTCGGAGGGACAAGGGACGTTGCTCAAAAAAGTTGCGGCGGCTTCGGAGAGGTGGTGACTTTCCCCACGCCCCACGTCATGCGTGCCAAGACATGTAGGGCTGGAAAAAAGTTCTGGCCAACCACCGCGTCGCCGAACCAAAGTCCGCCCTCGCCCCAAAATTTGTGATACTGCAAAGTCACGCTTCTCCTCGAGACAGCACCTAAGAACCGCGTCACGCAGCCTCTGAATATCACTCTTGAGCTACCCGTCCGTGAAAGCCAGCGACATACAGCCATGCCCGGCGCCACGCAAGAATCTACGCCAGTCCAGATCTTGGACCCGACGTCCGAGACCAACGAGGAGATTGACCCATCGGTCGATCGCGACAGGATCCGAGTCGTATGTTGAAATGCGATATCAAGTGTGAAGACTTGCGACTGACCTCGTTGAAAGCTTTCTGGCTCAACGGACACAGCGGCATCGTTCCAGTTTGACGGCGAGGATCACACGCTAGGCAACGCGCTGCGATACATTATCCACAAGAAGTAAAACAAACTTTGTAAATTTATTACCAATAGCTAACTCTGTCTTAGCCCCGATGTCGAGTTCTGCGGTTATTCCATTCCGCACCCGTCAGAAGCAAAGATGAACCTGCGCATTCAGACTTATGGTACGCTTCCAGTCCTGTCGCGCATAAGTACTACTGACAAGACTTCAGATGGCGTCAGCGTCTACACTGTCCTAGAGAAGGGCCTTGAAGATTTGATGGCCATGTGCGATGTGGTTGAGAAGAAGTTTACCATTGCACGAGACGAGTTTGTGAATAAGATGGAAGAGTAAACCCGTAGTAGAGGTTTGCGACATTACTGCATTGTTGGCGTTCACGGACAGCATGATCAACGGCGAACGGAAGGAAAATGGTATTGTCTTTGGCTATATATATCGCATCTTGGACTTGATTTCAATTCCGAATCCAGAGCACAAGGCCCACTCAGTTGCGACCCTAGAAACATGAATCAGTATTCTGCGATTGCGCTTTTATGCTTGAGTCAAATGCATACCTGCAAGAATCCGTTGATGAAGTTCTTGGGCAGCGTCGCCGTGGGCTCCTCTTCGGTGCGGAAGTACTTTAGCACGTGTGACAGTTGCTTCCAGAAGTTGAGCGTTTCCTAGGCATACATTAGCACAAGCGCCCCGGCCCGTGTATTCATGTCCCGCGCTCGATCTGTGCCGTACCTGGAATTCTTGGTGGCTGCTGAAGAGCAGCACATCGACTGTCTTTATTTGATTGACGTATCTATGCCGCTCGAATTCCTGCCGCATTTTGGTCCGCAGTTGGGATACGGGCATGTTGAGCGAGTACATGGTCTGGATCTCGGGAGCCTGTAGGATTGCTGTCAGCCTCATGCGCTTGTACGTCGATGCTGCTGCCCGCTCCTCTCCAACTCGACGCGTTCTGTCTCGCTCCGGCCCCTCCTCTTCAGCAGCAATCATGGTTGGGCCTGTATTATTCCCATCTCCACACTCTGTAGGTTGTACGGAATGTACATACCGCCCGCAGCCAGTCCCGGTAGTTGTGAATGACCCTCTTCTTCGCATCCGCCCAGTTGATGGCTATGCTCACATTAGCCTTAATCCGCCCAATGCTCGACCTCCGTGTTTCACTCACATGAGCGCGTGCGCTGGGCGAGGTAGGTAGGGTTAATGACCATATTGACGGTGTTGCGGAGCTCCAAGTGATCCGGGGCTGGAGTTGCAGTGACGATGCGGCTCGGGTGGAGTGGAGTGCCAAGCCGTGGCGTTAGCGCGGATTTGCCTGGCGGCGCATTCACATTCGCAAAGTTGCTGACCAACTCAACACCACGAACAGCAAGAACTCTCAGTCAGACCATAAACCCGAAAGCAGCTGCTTTATCCGAAATAAATAAGCTAAACATTACGCAACACCGCCTCTATCCCAAGATCATCCACCGCTTAGCATGCCTCCCGTCAGAACCGCACGCGCCTCGCGCAAGGCCCCGCCCGAAGGCTTCGACGACATCGAGGACACGCTCCTGGAGTTCCAGACCAAGATGAGGGACGCCGAGAACGCATCACACGAGGGCAAGAAGAAGTACGAGATGACATGGCCCATCTTCCAAATCAGCCACCAGCGCTCGCGCTACATCTACGACCTGTACTACAACAAGGAGGCCATCAGCAGGCAACTCTACGACTATCTTCTCAAGAACGGATACGCAGATCCCATGCTGATTGCGAAGTGGAAGAAGCAGGGTTACGAGAAGGTACGTTGCCGACAAGTACTCATACAGGAACACAGGCAAGACTAACGCAATCCAGCTATGCTGCACGCGCTGCATCCAAACAAAGGAGACAAACTTTCGATCTACCTGCATATGTCGCGTTCCGAAGGATCAGCTCAACGAAAGCCAGGAGATTCAATGCGTCAACTGCGGCTGCCGAGGATGCTCTTCCAGCGACTGAGCGCAGTGACGATTTCGTGGCACCAGGCCATGTGAAAATATAGCGATGGAAACCCAAGATTGTTTAGGAAATAGCCAGGAGACACTGCAAGTACCGAGCCAAGGACTGCGTATGCAAGTGCACGCCACGGGGCGACACCTCAGCAGCAGACGCCAGGTCTTGATACGATGATCGGGTCACTAGCCTCAGGAACACTACGGTGGAGCTGCATTTGGACGCACAAAGAGATTGAAATATAGGGTGTGTCTATTGGCCATATCATTAGAATTTAACTGTTAACATGTCTACAGAACAAGTGCATGAGTGAAGGTTTTCCCGAACGCCTGAATCCAGATGGGGGGGTATAGTGAAACGTTCTGAGGACCGACCGTCATTATCATAACAAAACATTAAAAAAGAGCTTACTCGGCTGCTTGTAGCGATTGACTATAGCAAAGGCCAGGATTCGCCGATGGCAGGTTTTTTAATGGACCGCATGGAGCGCGGTGGACTCTGCGAACTCCGCCTACTGGGACGCAGCGATCTTGGCAAGCTCATGTCGCGCCCAAACCTCGATGAAGGCAGCTGTTCGAGGACTTCCTGTCGCTTGGTCCAGGCCGATGGCGGCGGCGCCGGCCACAAATGAGAGATCTCCGCTCCCAAGCTGTTTCGCCTGGTGCCCTCGCGCGTGAGTCGGAAGGGACTTGACTCGTCGATTGGCGAGTCTGCATTCGAAGGCGTCTTTCTCCTTCCTGGGTTTGAAGTGCTCCGTGGCGGTGATGTTGCCATTGTTCTTCCGCGGGTGGCCACTTGGTCGCAAGTAAGCGCGTGTACGCCGCCCCCAAATGACTCACTAGTGATCTGTGTCCTCTGGCTTTCAGTGTCCTGGCTATGAAAAGCAGTCATGGTGAAGACCCGGCTCGCCCTGAAAGTACTGCCCAGCGATGGCAGCAGATGCGAGTAGTTTTTCTCAGGCCGAGATGAGATGGACATGAGGCGCTGGTGTGATTGTTGTGCTTTGCGTCGTCGCCACAGGAACAGCAGGACCATGGCCCATGCGCAGATACCGACAGTAATGGGTATCATGGCTAGGCCTACCTTTGTCCCCACGGGCATCTCTTCGCTTTGGTCCCGTGTGGGGACTGCTGTGGCGGTCGAGATCAGCACTGCTGGTGAGGAAGAGGCTCGTGTTTCCCAAGTCTGTGTGGGGATGCCTGCGACATTGAGTGTTGGCGAGGATGTGGTGATTGCTGGTGTCGAGTAGTTTGTGTGGTGAAGCGGCGTGGTGAATGCCGCTGACGTGGTGGTGGAGGATGAGGAGATGGTGGCGGAGGGGCAGGAGGATGCTGTTATTACTCTTGTGGAAGAGTTGGTCTGGACAGTCGACGCCGACTCTATGCCTGTTACAAAGGAGTCGTAGCATCCTCCTGCCTCTTGACTTGACAAGGTCGCAACGATTGTCGGTTTGAGCTGAAAGCCAGGCGTCGTCTTTGTCACCGGCGTAGGACTCGCCACCGTCCCATTACCACTTCTCCCAAGATCAGCCTTGGAAAGTGGACTCATCGTCTCTCGATCGCTATAACGACTCATTTCCCTGGCCCGAAACCCCCCCTCAAGGTAAAAAAAAATTCTTTGTCGTTCGCACAACCCCCCAAAGTGCAAACAAGCTCAACTAAACGACCACCACCACCACCAGGCGTGAAGCGAAATCAAAAACCCACTCCTCGTTCCGTATCCTCTTCCTGGTTGTTTTTCTTTTTTCTTTCTTTTTCCCTTATATTCCGTGTGTTTTTCTTTTCTTCTTTTTCGAATTCGTTTCGTCTCTCCAATCCAATGTTACCCCCTCCAAAAAAAAAGTTTGATCTGTATATACGCCTTTGCTGCCCCAAAACCCAGTCAGCCAAAGCGACGTCGAAGGCCCAGTGTGTGGTAAAAACAAGGCTGAAAGGGGGTGGGAAAAAAGGGGGGGTGTGAAAGGTGTGGGGGGGGGCCGCGGCAGCAGTATGTTGAGAAGGAAGCGCAGTCGCGCGGTCTTTGTATTGTTTGCTCAAAGGACAAGCGCGATGGATGCACGGGGCTGTATACGGACGGGAGAGAGCGAGAGAAGCACTTGCCTGTTCTTTCTCACCACTCGTGACAACTATGAACACGTTCCTTTTCTTTTTAGTTTCTGCTCTTTTCCCAAGGAGAGGTGAGGGCAGGACATGGACCGTTGGTTTTTTTTTCTTTTTTGCTCTCTCTCTCTCTTTTGTCTCTTTGCTCCAAGTGGTGAGGGCCGAGCCGACGGCTGCTCATTGACTTATCAGATTGGGATTTGCCTCAACATTTACGTGCGCGAACAACAAAGGACTGACCGCTTGCGAGAGAGGACTGACCGCTCTGTACGTGTCGTTGCATCTGAGCGCTAGGAAAGATTCTTTGGGCTTGCAGAAAGGCTGTGCGTGGGTCTGAGGTGGACATGTACTTGGATTTGGTGTAGACAGATGGTGGGAAAGCGGTTGTGTGTATGGTTTCTTCCGCCAGTGATATCCGCGTGTACGGTTTGTGGTGCGCATCGACATCTGTATACAGCTGATGTGTGAGGAGGAAAAAAAAAGAAGTCTTGATTCTACGATACTTGCGAGAAATACTGTATTGTGCATAATAAACTGCCTACTGTGTTCAACCACATTCACACCCCCTCATGACAACCAACACGGCACCCAAAAAGGTCGGGAACACGAACTCGAACTCAAAAACACAGCCTCCAAACACATACGTACGTACATACAATTTGAAAAAAAAATCAGTTTTCCAAAGCACCAACCCTGACCGTTCCAGCATTGCCCGCCTACCGTCTCGAGCGCAGAGAAAGACAAAAAGAAAAGAAAAGGCCCTTTTACTTTGCAAGTTCGTCTTTCCTTTTTTTTCCACTGGGAGCACCCATATGCCCCCCCGTTTATATGCACATGCCCGCGTGTGAGCCCCCGTAGCGCTGGCACACGGGGCTCTGCTCAACCATATGACAACACATGAAGACGAGGGTGGGGGAGAAGGAATATTGGGGTCATGAGCCCATCTGTGTTGGGCTATGCTGGATTCGTGCAATGCGAGGTTGTCTTGGCGTCCAAGTAGCTGGGGTAATGGCACGTTGGCTATGTACGAGCGAGTGTATACGAGAGAGCGTTGTCGGGTATGTGGGGGACTTTTTGGTAGTGTGTAGGAGCAGGAAAGGGGGATGATGATGTTCTTTTTTACTTTTTAGTTTCTGCAGAGACTAGTTTGGAGTGGTTTCTTTTTGATATCTGCTTGCTTTTGCGTTGCTTCTGCACGTAAGTGTTCCCTGCGTTTCTTCGCACACACACACATAGACATGCCCGCCACGCTGTAAATGCAAGGCTGGACGGGTGTTGGCATCGCGATTCTAGAATGCTGGGTCGGGATGTGGGATGCGAGGAATACGAGAACAAAGGGGGGAAAAGGAGGTTAGTTGTTTTGCTTGCGATGATACGGATGGGAAGATATGCACACAGAGAGTTAGTGTATTGTGGGGTGAGATGAACGAGATAACGTTTTTCCGGTAGACACAGAGGAGATTTTGCACGGGTGGCTGAAACAGAGGGAAACGGAGAATGCGTAGAAGGGCGTTCGTGGCAAGGAATGCTGGGGAGTCGTTACTTGCTACACACGTCTTGAACAGTCGGTCAGCCGGCCAGTGAGCTGGATGAACGCATGAGGCATGTGTCATATTTTCCTTGCTTTTTTATCCCAGCGTCGTGGCTCATGACTGCTTGATTGCGTGTATCCGTGATGCAGGGCGTCCTTGATGGAGCGGGACGGGGCTAAATGCCGAAGCATTGATTTTGTCACTGTCTCTATTGGGTACACGTGCTTTTTTCTTTGGAGGCTTTCCAGAGACGATGAACGCGTGGAACTGGCTCGAGTTGGGGGGTGAATGTTACGGTACGGTGTGGCGAGGTCAACTCGGCTTTTCGAGCCGCGTGGACAGTGAAGGGTGGTTTGATGGGAACACTAGAAGTAGGGTGAGAGCGCATTTGGAATGTGTGCCATTTGTGTTGCTATGGCTTTTCTTGCTGCCGAGTGTTTGTTTCCTCGACAAATACGCGCACAGAGCAGGCAATGTTGTCTTGATACGTACGTCGGGAGAGACGCGAGAGAGGAGCTGGACGCGTATTCCACCGGGTCTTGGAGCGGGTGAGACGAACGGAAGCGTGACATGCCCCGCTCGCAGTTGTTGATGTGTTTGAAGCTATTGAACTCTACTCATGCACATGTTGCAGTAGTTCTTTTGGTTGCCTGGGCTGATTGTTTAGAGGATGGTATGACGCGTGCGAAGGCTACGGGCAGCCGTGTGGACTGGGCGATGGCACTGCGGTCCACCGACGTGTAGGCCTGGGAGATGAAATGAAGGTCTTGGTATTGCTCAATGGACGCTGTGATCGGCGAGGGCGCGATCAAATATCAGCCACACGAAGCTCGGCATCTCGACACGGCGATACGGCGAGCCGCTACGGTTTCAAGTCGTATGGGGTAGGTATTGGCAAGGCACGACTCATTATCCCCGCAATAACGTTCAGGACGGGCTATTTGCCTGAAACAAGGGTCGCAACTCGTCCATGAGGAAGGCCAAGGTTACGGCGATGACATCGGGCCCGGCTGTTTCATAAGCCAAGATCCAAGACAGCGTATCTCTTGCACCTTGATACTTGGCCCATAGCCTGTGCAGAGCGCCATGAGGCGCGGCTGATACTTAATCTCAGCAATCCGCTCCAGCAAGTGTTCTTTTGTCCTGCGGTTGAACCTTTGCACTCGTAATTTACTTTCGTCCTCTTCGTTTTCTTCATCATCTTCATCTTCATCATGTATTCCACATTTGCCGAGAAGACGCCCCTGCTTCCCATCACCGAGCCCAGCCTCGAGATTGCAGGCCGAGACCAGCGCCGCCGCGTATGCATCGAGTATGGACTGCTCGTCGCGACGCTCCTCCTGACGATATTCCAATTCTTTGTGCTCTATAGCACAAGTAGCAGCGTGCCGGTAGCGCTGGATGGCAGCTTTTCTGCCCTCGTCGCCCCCTTTGCCGGCGGACTGCGCACCTCGATCCTCGCCAGTCTGCCGACCGCCGCCGTTCTCTTCGTCATCGCGCCGTTTGTGGCACAGAAAGAGCATGTCGTGATGGCGCGATACACCATCCTCGTCTGCTACCTGGTGGGCTCGACGTTGGGCGCGCTGCTGCTCTAGACGCGCAGGGGGAAATTAGCCTCTGCCGCGGGTGCTCGGCGGCCTGCGATAACGGCGAGAGCTTACAGCACCTGGCTCTTTTTTTTAAAAATTTGTTTTGCAGCTTTCCATTGCACGACCATCAGGGCGCAGGACGTCAATTGAGTGAGCCACAGGACGGGAATACGCATAAAAGGGCCTCGTGGTATGTTTTGTCCCATGGACGGGTGAAAGCATGCTCGTCTTGGGCACTGCTTCTGCGTCATAGCAGTCGCCGCATACTACAACCACCACAGCCATCCAGCACGCCCATCTGACAGCTCTCTCAGTGCACCAGAGCCTCTGCTGCCCCTCGCCGCCAGCATGTCTCTGACACGCCCAACCCCGCGCTTCTTCACCCGCACAAACCGCATCTTCGCGACCCAGATACGGTCATATGCCGCACCAGGCGACGGCGTCATCCCCCCGGCCAAGAAGAAGTATGTGCCTACTTCAGGCACCTATCCTCGCGGCTTCAAGGCCGGCAGCGCACATGTTGGCGTCAAGGCCTCCAACACGCGTTTCGACGATCTCGCCCTCGTGGCATCCGACACGCCGTGCGCTGGAGCGGCCGTCTTCACCACCAACAAGTTCCAGGCTGCTCCCGTCACAGTCAGCAGGGACATGCTGAAGCGGACCAAGGGCGAGGGCATCAGGGCTGTTGTCGTCAACTCGGGGTGCGCCAATGCCGTCACAGGCCGTGGCGGAATCGAAGACGCCATCGCCATGGGCAAAGAGGCCGATGCCTGCTTCATCCAAGACGGACAGGCCCAGGACGGTTTGGAAGGAAGCCGGAGCATCGTCATGAGCACCGGTGTCATCGGCCAGCGTCTGCCTATCCAGAAGATTACCTCCAAGATACCCACAGCCTACACCAACCTCGGCGACACACACGACCACTGGCTCGCCACTGCGCGCGCAATCTGCACCACCGACACTTTTCCAAAGCTCATCTCCAAGACCTTTACGCTTCCAAGCGCCCAGCAAGAGTACCGCATTGCGGGCATGACCAAGGGCGCCGGCATGATTCACCCCAACATGGCCACTCTTCTGGGTATAATATGCACAGACGCGCCCGTTGCCGCGTCTCCCCTGCGCCGAGCACTCTCTGCCTCTATCCAAAAGTCCTTTAACAGCATCTCCATTGATGGCGACACTTCCACAAACGATACTGTCGCTATTCTGGCAAACGGCGCGGGAGGGGGCCAAGCAATCACGTCTTCGGATTCTCCCGACTTTGCAGCCTTCCAAAAGGTACTGACGGATTTCGCCATTGACCTGGCCAAGCTGGTCGTCCGGGACGGCGAAGGAGCAACAAAATTCGTCACCATCCGCGTCACAAACGCCGCGTCGTACAAAGATGCCCATCGCGTGGCGTCGACGATTGCACGTTCCCCTCTGGTCAAGACGGCGCTCTACGGCAAAGACGCAAACTGGGGGCGCATTCTGTGCGCGACGGGCTATGCCGAAGGCGCCGATTCGGTGGTGCCTGAGGAGACGAGCGTCAGCTTTGTGCCGACGGACGGCAGCCAAGAGCTGAAATTGCTGGTCAAGGGCGAGCCGGAGCAAGTCGACGAGAGTCGGGCCGCAAAGATACTGGAAGCCGAGGATCTAGAGATTAAAGTTAGTCTGAGCGAGAAGGCCGGCCATGAAGCCGTCTTCTGGACATGTGATTTTAGCCACGAGTACGTCACCATTAACGGCGACTACCGTACATGAGAGCCGTAGGGAATCTATCAAAAGTTGGCAGAGAATAAAACTGCCTCGTTATTAGCAACTCTGTTTCCACTTTGATCGTGATATGTAAACAACAACAATAACAACAACTCCTCAGAAGATACCCCACACTTCCGCAGCACACTCACGACCCAATGACCCCATACACCCCCAGACAACAAAATCAAAACTAAAACACACATTCTATCCGCCCACCAACAGACTCTATCCACTCACCTCTCTGCCCCAGCATCCGAGCACTTCCTCTAACCCGTCCACACATGTACACACAGTAGCCAGTCACGCCGTCACCGTAATCACTAAGCCTTTCCTCCCGACCAACCTAAACAAGCCCAACCCTTGCCACATGCATACATATGTACAACCCCCGCCGTATTCCCATCCTGACCCCACCCGCCGCCCCAAGTAAACGCTACGCCCCGCGCATCCAATCGTGCAGCTATGCGCCCCTCCTCTGACAATCTCGCATCCCTGTACATTTCTATCCGCGTACATGACATATTGCATGCACCACACAAACACACGCGCCCGCAAGCTAAGAAGGAGGAGGAGGAGGAAGAGGGAGAATGCTAAATAAAGTCGTCTTGGCACAGCCAGCCCTGCTACATATGCAGTCGGGAAAGGGTAAAAACCTGCTTTTTTGGATGAGATATGCGTATCTATCTATCTATCTATCTATCTGGCTATCTCACGTACCGTATATATGTACAGCATGCATGCATGGCATGGCATGGCATGATTAGTCTTGTTGATTCCAGACATGCACATACATATGTTGATCATAAACAAAGCCAAGCTGAACTCAGCCCAGCCACAAGACCCACCAGCCATCTCAGTACATGTAAACAAGGTCACCTGTACTCGTAAACAAGCGATATCTACAGTATGCTGGAAGAAGCGAGGCCGTAGCCACACAAGATAGAGAGTGAAAACAAGACTAAAAGCGCGGGGGGGGGGGGGCGGGCGCAAACAAAGCGTGAAATGTGTACAGCCGTGATTGGAAAGACGCGCGAATTGCGATCGGCATTGTTCGGGGGGGTCTATCTGTGTACTTATGTTCGGAGGGAGGGGTATTACTATACCACCCCCGCTGTCCTCTCCCCCGGCTCGTTTACGGTTCCGGGTTACGTTTATGTTGCAGTTGCATTGTTTGTAGGCGGCATGTGCGTGAGAAGAGAGAGGGAGGGAGGGAGGGAAAGAATAGAAAGATCGGTTGTTCGAGACTCCTTTTGGGCTGGGTCAAGGGTTCGGTGGATTGGGGAATGTCGCGCTACGTACGTACGCTATTCTGCGACTAAGCGCGTAGTGTAGTGTAGTGTAGTGAGAGAGTAAGAAAACAAGAGTTGGTTTTCTTTGTTACATGCATGCTCGGCGATAACCCTTTTTTCCACACACACACAGACACAGACACACCAAGTCTACACCTAGTGGCCGTAGTGTACTTGTAGTTGTGGCTAGTTATCTGTAGCCTGCGCATCAAAGCCCCCCCCCCTTCTTTTCCCTACTTACTCGTGCTTCACACGCCTGCCACCGCTCAGCGCTAGCAACCAACACCAACACCAGCACCGTTTCTTCCCAAAGAGAGAGAGAGAGAGAAAAGGGGGGGGGGGGAACCACACCAGATCCAGATGATTGAATTTGGAAAAGAACAAAAAGAAACCCCCATGTACACCAAGTATCCCCCCTTTTACTACACCTGCTGCCCCTAATAGCAAGCCAAAGGCGCTAGACTCAGCTAGGTAGGTCGGCGAGCGTGGAGTTTATGCAAACCGTTTTTTCCCTTCTTTTCTTTTTATCGTTATGGCCCGTTTTAAGACTACTAATACCGCCACTACTACCACTACTGCATACCCCCTATTCTCCACTTCTCGGTGCTCGTGTCCAAAAGGCAACGGATGGTGTTGAGTCTAGATGGTCTTTACCAAGGCTGCTCGCATGGTGCATGACTACCTCTCGGGGATACAGACTAGTCGCGACGACACAGAATAACGACGCAGGATAACGACAAGGGAACAGACTTGGCCAAGATACCAAAGTCTAGAGCAAAAAAAAGCAAAAAAAACATACAACAGCGGGGATTCGCCAGTGGTCACCCACCTGCCTACTAGCCCGCCGGTACACCGTTTAACTTCTCGAGAGCGAACGGGATCGAGTTTTGGAAAATGTCCTATGGTCGTATGTATTAGACCTAAAGAGGGATGTTGCCTAAATTCCCACAGGGCAAGAGCATTAGAACAAGTCAAATCTGAGAAACGATGCATTCATGGAGAGCAAGGAAACTATCAATTCTCCTACATTCAGGCATGCATGTCCTCGTCCACACTTGATCATTAAGCCATGTAGTAATGACTGTAAAATGCGCTCGTCATCATCCCCAAGCCGAGGCTTCCACCGTCCACCTCCAGCCATGTGTATATCATTACGCGTATATGTAAGCGCTCGCAAAGAAACAAGAAACTAGAAACCCTAAAAACACCCTGCTAGACACAAGTGGCTGGCGTAGCCGTCTACGCCCACATGGCCTGCCTGCCTGCCTGCTGCCTGTCAATGTCGAATTAGACGCCAATATAGAAGCGCTAGCCGTTGCTTTCGTGGGTATCGTTTGTCGTTACATCGTGAGGTAAGAATGGCCCAACGGACCATCCAGAGAGTAGCCAAAGTGATGATCTGAGCGACTGCAATAGAAAAGGTCGCGAGATAAGAGCTAAAAAGTTGTAGTCGCAAGATGAGGGGTATCGAGAATGGCGAAGAAAGAGGTATCCAAATCCTGGGGTTGAGATCCAGACGTGGCGGAACAAAGTTAAGGTAAGGTGTATGTCAGAAAAGGCCAATCACAACGGCTGCATCGACTCGCTCAGAAGCGCGTCGTCGAGCTCCGCGTCAAGCTAGGGCGCGGCGCCTTCTTTTGCGGAGATCCGTTGGGGGCGACAGCCAGTTGCCTGGCTCCAATCTTCTCGAAGCCTTGGAGCAGATCAATACCAGGCTCAGATTCATCACTGTGCAGGAGATGGAAAATGTCTTCGTCATCTTGCTGTTGAGGCTCGGACTTTGCAGGTCCATTGAACGACTGAGGGGGGGTCAGCCCACTGCGGCCCTTGTCCTTGCATGTGCTCGCGTGGGCAGATTCGGCAGTCGAAGACCCCATGGGAGGCTTCAGCACGGGGGCCTTGATGGGCGACAGGCTCTTGACAGGAGACAGGTCAGGAATGTTGAGGAAAGACGACGACATCTTCCAGTTGGGTGTGGGTGAGTTAGTCTTGGAACCAGTAATGTCGGCGAGAACACCGCTGGTCGTGACGGCGCGCTCGAGGCGCGAACGTTTGGCAGAGCGCTTAATAGGGCTTTCATTGTAGCCAAAGTCACCGAAAATGTCAAAGGTGCTCTCGAAGCCATGGCCGACCAGGTTGACCTGCTCCTCATTGGGAATGTTGACGGCTGGACTCCAGCTTTTGTTGTCGAGGAACGAAGTGTCAACCCACATGGCCAGGCTCTTGTCTGGCGAGCCGCCAACAAGCTCGCGCATCTTGTTGCGGTGGTTGCGCAGGTTGGTGTTGGGCGAAGCCGACGCAGGCGGTAGTGCTGGGCGCTTGAACACAATAGCAGGGGTTAGAGGGTCGCGAACCTTATCTGCCTGGCGAAGCGGTGACGAGATCAGGTGGGTACTGCCAGCGTGCTTCATGTGGGTCCGAGTTTTAGTGGGAGAATCATAAGACGAGCCGCGGATACGGGCAATCTCTTCTTCAGCGCGCCCACGTTTCAGGTTGGGCCGATCGTGATCTGCTTCGGACATGAGCAATGGACCTGCCAAGCTGCCCTTGATTGCTGAGGATTCAATGGATGAGTAGTAGCCGCTGTCGCCAAGGCCATGGAATTTGCGCTTGCGTCCGCCCGAACGGCTATGCGAAGGGAAGCGCGGAGCACGTGGCGGTGTGTCGTCGCGAACTGAGCGAGACCGTGAGACGGGGGGAGGCGGTGACGAGTGAATGTCGGCGGGTGGGGGCGAAGAAGGTATTTGGCGGGGCGGTGGCATGCTTAGAGGATCCTGTCCGTCGTGTGCAGCAGGATCCGAGCAGGGGATAGTGGCTTCTGAAGAAGGCAGGTCGGTTTCTTCCGGGTATTTGCTCGAGTCGAAGCCCTTGGTCGAGCTCAAAGCAGGAAAGCTGGCTGTTGCAGAGGGAGAAGGACGGGGAAGATCGCTGGTGTAGACGGGGGCAAACGACTCTGGCTGGGCCGGTCGGCGGATGGGCTTGATCTTGTGGTACTGCTTCTCGAATCCGGCGTTGATGACCCAGTAGTGGCCCTTTCCTGGGTCGTCCTTGGGTCGCTCTTGCTTAGAGAACGACTTGCTGAGGCTGAGATTGTGGCGGATGCTGTTCTGCCATCCCGTTTCTTGCGAGTTGCGGTAAAAGGCAAATGTGTCCGAGATCCATTTGTAGATTTGGGCCAGTGTTAGCCGGCGGTTGGGTGCACGGAGAATGGCCATGCCAATGAGCATGGCGTAGCTGTACGAGGGCTTGTTTCCGTCGTCTTCGACGCTGGGCATCTGATCGGGCTCGGGTAGCGGTCCGTCGGCCTCGTCGGCTTTGGCATCCTTGACGGGTTTTTGCTTCTTGGTGGTGGTGGTCGGGGTGGTGGTTGAGTTGAAGTTGGTCCGGTCTCGCAGTGGGCCGGCGGTGCCGGCACCCATCATGGGCGTCTTTGACGCGTGCTTGGCTGGTGGCTCTGCTGCCGACATGGAAGACGACATGAGGGGGCCGGCATAGTAGGCGTTTTCCTTGTCCATGTGCGAGCCATGGCCGGGCCAGTACTGGAGATGGCCCGCCATTTGGTGCGCGTGCTGCGAGAGGGCGGGCAGGTCCTTCTTTGCAGGCGCGTCTGTCCGGAAGCGCTGCTCTTGGGGCGGGGGGAGGGTGAGGGAGTCGAGGCGCTTTTCGACGAGAGCGCTGGGTGGAGGGGAACTCGAGACTTGGCGGGTCTTGCGGGGCGATGGTTTGGCGGTGTGGGCAACGGGGGGAGCGAGGAGCGTGTTGGCGTGGTTGGACACGTCGGTGACGGAAGCGACAGGGTCGAGGTAGCGTGCGTCGGAAGCGTGGGCTGGATCGGCGTCGTCGAGGTGGTGGTGAGGCTGCACAGGGTCCTGAAAAATCTGCATGGAAGGGTGTCGACGCGCTGCAGCCATGGCGAGACCAAGCTACAAGGGCTGCGAAAGCCTTGTATAGTCTCTCCAGACGCTATGACGCGTGAAGTCGCGTCTAGGGAGCCAAAATGGAAGCGTCGGGCCTACTGGGCACGGTCGATGCGGGTGCCTTCGCCTGAGATTGCGCTGACGATTGCCAAGCGTGTCGTTGAAGAGGCGGTAAGGTATGGGCTGTCAATTGTCCCAGGACAGATGCTGCCTGGCATGTAGAGGCCAAATTGGACGCGACTGGCAGCGCAACGGAGCGTGTTTGGCGCGCGACGAGGGCTGCGCTCCAACCAGTGCGGCGATGTGAGGCAGCGGAGCAATTCGCTTGCACGCGCTAAGAAGCAACCTGCGACGACTTGCTGGAGTTCTGCCGGCAGCACAGCGCGGCAGCACGGAAGCGGTGTGGCGTTGCTTTTGGGGGCAGCCAAAATGAAGTCAATGGGGATGCTATGCTGGATGGAGATGGCAGGAGCAGAAGAAGAAGGTGGAGGAGGGGAAGGAGGGGGACGCGAAAGGGGGGGCAGCGGCGGGGTGGAGGAGGTGGAGGTGGAGGTGGAGGAGGAGGAGGAGGAGAAGAGGAAGGTGAACGGCAATGTTGATGCTGGTGGATAGCGGGGGAAGTCGCGCAGGGCGACGAGGGCCAGAGCAGGCAGGAGCGAGTAGCAGCAGCAGCAAGAGCGGCCAGCAGCAGCAGCAGCAGCAAGAGCGACGCGACGAGCATGCCTTGGTTTGGTGGGAATGGGAAGGCGCGCTGCTGCAGCGTACCGTGCTTGGCTGGCAGTGCAAACGCACCTGCTGGCTGCGGGCTGCAAGGCAGGCGCGACCGATGCAAGGGCCCACGGCCAATGGGCAGGTCCAAGCACGCGTTCCTTGGAAGGAGCTCACGTCATGCCCCCCCAGCAGCCCAGGAGCGCCCCTCGTGCCGGCAATTCCACTAGCCAGCTGTTCGCCATGGCTGCCCGCATCAACACCCAATTCCCCCTCTTTATCCACCCCCAGCCCAGCCCAGCCCAAAGCCCGCCCGCTGCCTCATCGCCGGCGCTATCCATCTTGCCGTCGCCGACACCACTCGATCGCCTCGTCGCGCCCTCGCCTGCTGCCTGCTCGCTCGCTCACTCACCCACACTCACCCACTCACTCACCCGCTCGTATACTTACTCAAAGCATGGCGCCCACGACTCGCCCGCTCGACGCGCCGGTGAAACACCAGCTCCAGCAACGGCCGGTGGATAGCAGCCCTCCTATCGCCCGGGGAGCCGCGCTGTCCAGCCTATCCGCGCCCTCGCTCTGGCACAAGGTGGCGCTCTTTGACCCAGCCGCTAGGGGCGCATGAAACTCGACAAAAAGGCACCCTGGCTCACACGAGTAGCGCCCTACTCAGCTCGCCCACCGCAGCCACAGCACCGTCGCCGTCGCCGTCGCTCGGTACCTGTCGAGGGCCGACGGAACCCACGAGGCTGCTGCACACGCTGCCTGGCGGTCCAGAACCCTCCGTCTGCAAACCGCTCCCGCCCATGCTCATTTCGATCCCAGCTACACGCCCTGCACGGCTCTTTTGCTCCATCGCCATCGCCATTGCCATTGCCATCGCCGCCACGCACATGATCCCCCCAATCCGGCTTTCATCGTCGCTCGGCTGCCTGAGCGGCCCACCAGTGCCTAGTGCTAGTGCCCTCCAACGTACGCCGTCTTGATGCCGCGCCGACTTCGCTACCATGGCCCTCGGCGAGCCTTCCCCCAGCGATGCACCCCACTCAACACTGATCGCGCAGCTAACTCCATCCTGCAGCCTGCTACCGTACCCAGAAACCCGGTACACTCACGTCTTTTTGTCCACGGCCTCTTTCTTCTTCTTCTTTTCTTCTTCTTCCTCTTCCTCTTCTTCGTCGTCGTCGTTCCCGTCACCTCGACACGTCTTTGTGCCTTTGACCTTACTTCCTTGATTCCACCCCCGGCGCTAACCACTTGTCAAAAAACGTCTGTGGTCCTTTTAATAACCCCTTAAGCGAGCCTCTGCCACCACAGATCACGATCCAGACCTCGTGACATGTGGCTAGTTTGAGGCTACGGACCAAACGAGACATGTATGAGGGAAAAAAAGATTTTTCCTTTATCTTTTTCTTTTTCATCCGTTGTCACAGGTATGAGCGTGGTGGGTCTGTTGCAGTGCGCGGGTAGTAAGCATTGTACACATTGTAGGGAACAGGGCTGCTGGTGAGTTGTGCATGACAATCATGACGTTTTTTGCCTTTCAATCTGACGTGTCTCGATCCCGAGATCTGAGATGAGGCTTGGGGGCGGAAGATTCCGATCCAGGCCGGCAGTCCTCGTGGGAGATATATGCCTACTGTAGATTCGAGCCAGATTGTTCCCTTCCAACTGCCGAACAAGGATACAGGGGGAAAAGGGGGGCGGAAATCAAAAAAATAAACGTGGAAAGGAAGGAAAAAAAGGCGATTGCAATGGTAAAATTTCGGTGTCATCAAAGCAAGCCTGCGGAAATCCGGGGGGGGGGGGTCATCAATTTCCTTGTAAGCGGTCAAGACAAAGCAGAGACTGTTGAGCATCCAGAGGTGGTAGAGGGGACAAGCCGCTGATCAGCATGATGAGCCGCCCGCCCCACGCTGGCAATCATCGGAACGTCGTCCGGTGACATACCAGCATATCCATGGCACACGCTCTCTCCAACTTGCCAGGTACACATTGCAACGTCTCGTATTCCCCACCCTAGCCTTAGTCTGAATAAAAAAAAAGGGCGCCCGATTCTCCACCACTGGAACACGTTGTCCACTCCAAACCCAAGACGTGCCATCGTCCTCGCATGCCTAGATCCTCGATATACCGCCTTTTTCTGCTTTCCAAATCTTACCCACTGCCCCGGGGCGACAAGAAATAGAAATGAATCAATGGACATGACTAGAAAGAAAGTAAGAAACTGGTTTTTTTTTCACCTCTTTTTCTTTTCAGATATGAGACAACAGTATCTATGGGCAAGAAGAACACGCTGGGCTGGGTCATGACAGAAATCTATTTCGTTTCGAGAAGAAAGGGTCATCTGGGTATACCCCAAGTGCTACAAGCTATGCCATCCTGTGTCCCTCCCCATTTCCCCTTTATCCTTCTAAAAACCCGTGACTTTGAATCCATTCATTCATTTCCATCGTGATGACGGACCCCGAGGCCCATAGACATGATGATCGAGTGAGTCATTCCCCTTCTATATATGTATATATAAAACGCACATACCGGACAACGCCCCAATGAGGAAATTTTTTGTTTTGCCCCATGTCCAATCAAATGTAAGACTCTGGTTCGTAGCAGAGATCGGACACTTGATACTGCTACGGCTTTCGCGACCCAATCCTCAGGCCAGGCACACCCTTCAAGCCCATCTTGCCGACTGTCGATTTCTCCATCAGGGGCGGCTCAGGGCACCCCATGGAATGCGCATAGTCGTTTGCCAGACGAACCAACTCGGTCGTCGTCAGCTTCAGCTTCTTGAGAAATGTCTTGTTGTAGCCCAGGAACGCCTGGTACGCCTTTGACTTTGACACCTCGTCGACGTTGACAAAGGCTCGCTCAATGTTGGCCTCGTGCGTGGGCAGCCGCGACACGATATCGACGGGGTACGGCTTGATGGGCAGTGTCTTGTTGATGTGCGGGAAGAACGACTCCTGCTCAAAGAGAATGAGAACAGCGCGTCCGTCTTTTCCCGCACGCGCTGTACGCCCGACTCGGTGTACGTACTGCTCGGTGCTCGACGGAAGGCCAATTTGGATGACGAGACCAACGTTGGGGAAATCCATACCACGTCCCACTACGTCCGAGGCAAACAGAATTCCGCTTGAAGCCTCTTTGAAGTCCTGGGTCGTCCGCGTCCGAGCGGGTTGCGACATGCGACTGTGCAGCTCGAACAGCCGGAACTGAGGCAGCGCATTCCGGTACAGGTCGTAGAGCAGGCCCACGCCGTTTGCTGTTGTGCCAAAGACAATAGCCTTGAAGTCGGTAGGGTTCTGGTTGTACTCCTCCTCGATCAGCGCTGAGAGCGCGGGGAATGTTTGGCCGACGGTAGGGACGGTAAAGGAGAATTGCGGGACACGCTCATGCGTGGGTACTTCGTTAGGATCCACCGTCGAGAGATGTGTGTAGCCAGGGAACAAGACAATCTTGGCAATGTCCAGTACTTGCTCGGGCAGCGTGGCAGAGAAGCACATTCCCTGCCAGCCATCGCTCTTTGGCGGTATGCGCCTCAAGATCTGCTTGACTGCAGGGGCAAATCCGGCGTCCAGCATCTGATCGGCCTCGTCTAGGACCACCGTCTTCAGATGAGTAAACTTCTCGCGCACCTCCTCTTCGCCCAGAATATCATCCAGCCTTCCAGGCGTAGCCACCAGAACAGTAGGATTGCCATTCATGAAAGCCCGGAGGTTCGAGGCACGCGAGGTACCGCCAAACGCAGTGTGGCACTCCATCTTCCGTGGCAGACACGCAGTCACACCATTGCACTCCTTTGCAATCTGCAGAGCCAGCTCGCGAGTAGGGCAGATGACGAGGATAGCGACCTTGCCTCTCGGGGGCATATTGCCGGCCAGGAGGTTCTGGATCGCGGGGAGCAGGAACGCCACCGTCTTGCCCGTGCCCGTCTTTGCCTGTACAACACAGTCTGATGAAAATGAGGGTAGTTCGGTCAGGACCTTTTGCTGGACGGGGGACATGTATCTGTGGTCGTTAGCTGAAGCCCCTGAGTGTCAACGTCTGCAGCAAGAAGCCGGCTCGTCAAAGGGCCTGCTTACTCGAATCCCATCTTGTCCAAGCCGTCAAGCAGCCCCTTGTGTAGCCTGTTCTTCAGCTCGGAAAAGGGCTTTGGCGCCGCCTCGCCTGCTGCTGTAGAGTACATCTGTCGCACGTCGACGCGAGCATCAGGCTTGGGCTGGGTATCCTCCATCTTTGGGCGTTTCGGCTGCTGTGACATGGAAAAGCGAGGCGTAGACGTTCCAGGTGTTGATGCACCGCCATTTGCACGGTCTGCGGCGCCGCCACCGGCTCCTCCGCCTCCTCTACCGCGAGGCCACTTGCGTTTTGGTGGTGGGGGCATGGTGGGCAGTTGAGTTTGTCGTTGCGTGTGGTGTCTGTTGTAGAAGGTAAGGGAGGCTGTTGAGACGCCGCTAAATCTTGTGTGAGTTACTAGACACAAACGCGAAGGAACGAGGCCAGCAACAGCGACCGGGCGCAGTGGACGAGATAGTGAAACTAGTTCTATTATCTTCATTTGTACCTACTCAATACACCGTCAGCCTCTACCAGCCGACTTGCGAACCCAAAGATATCGTGGTGGCTGCAGAAGGGGATTTCTTCGAGATTCTTACAGATTGTTTGTGATGCGGCTAAAAAAGTTCGGCGCGCGACGTCAGTCTGTGCTTTGTGCGCGTCTGCGCTGAGTCAGCCGCATATTCGACAGAACGAAGCGTGTCGCCCTTGTAATTCTACGAAATGTTCCAAACTCTCTCCAACTTGAGTAATTACTCATTTAGCTAACGCAAGATGTAGTCATACGCTCATGCAGGTGTGGGAACTGTAATTTCAGCCATCGTGTCCATGTCTTGGTGAGTAGGGGGGGGGGTGTAAGTAGAGATGTTGCTGGCGACTGTCAAAACAACTTGTGCGTGTCGGGAAACTGGGTGTAGTGAGCATGTGGGATGGTGCGGAAATGGCGCTGGTTTGGAGGGCTTGGAAAAGTATGTTTGTATGTGTATGTATGTATGTATGTATGTAGTGTGCACGAAGTAGCCATAGCTGTTCCAGACGGTCAATGTTGACGATGGAACCGACAGCCCGCAAAGGGCGCGCTTAGCGTTTGCTGGCTCGAGAGGACATGGTGCTGAGGTGCATGAGTGAATTATCGTTAGAGATGGGTTAGATAGCGTTAGTACAGCTGCTCAATCTATTTAGTTACCTGGAGATATGTTTGAAGCCCACGAAATGTACCTGCTATCCACATGATGCGATTGCTGGAGCAGGACACAGATACATCTTTCGAGTGGGATGAAGCGGTATTCCTTCTGTTATTTCTAATAATACTCTACCCAGTATGCCGCTTCCTATCGCAGGTGTTGTATCCATGGCATGTAAGTAAGCGGTGATATCATCCATACTTCCAGACTGAGAGGAAGTAGTATACTTGATGTTGCAGGTGAAAACAGGGTGTTCGACAATCTACCTAAGGTTGTAGGTTCAAGTACTCCTATATTGTTAGCACTAGCAAGGAGTACAAAGAAACAATGGTCCGCCACTAATTCGAATCGTAAATGGCCCTCCTAACTAGTCATATGCAAACTCAAGATCAACTCGATACGAACTGCTGCATGCCATTCAAAAGGGGGGTCTTCCTCGTGATAAATACATGATGAGCGAGAGAGAGAGAGCCTCCATCAAGCGAAAACAGAAAAACAGTAAGTAAGTATCTAAAAGTAAAAAGATTTCATTTCCCCCTATTTCGAGGGTCTATCTGGATTGCTTGTTCCCGCGGCTTTCCCGTTTTGCCGTTCTACTTGTTGCTTCTTCATCCTATGTTTTTCCGCCTCTAACTTTTTTTTTTCTCTGCGTTTTTTTTTTGGTCATGCTTGTATGTTGGATAAGTTAGGGGGGGCGGCGAAGACTAAAGGACAAAAAAGAAATTAGAAGCGAGGAAAAGAAAAGAGGCGACTGGACTGAACCGGGATTCAACAGGCTATTACCAACGTTTTTTTTTTACTCGAAATACTCTCTCCTAATTTAGTTAGTCAGTTAGTCAGCAGCAAGGAGTAGGAGTAGGAGCACGAGATCTGTATTGAGAATAGCGGCATAAATGGCGATGAAGAGCACGCCGAGGACATGGAGTGAATAGAAGTCGTACGCGGTGATGCCGACGCAATCTTGGGAATTCTATCTGCTGCGCCTGGGCTGGAAATTGTGTATCTATGAGGCGTATGAGGTGCATAAGGGGGGGGGGGGCGATAGAGCTATTATCGAAGCGTGACCGATGGAAATCTAGCTACTTACGTACTCTTGTGTCAAAATGTCTTTCTTGTGCTGCCGTCTTGCATGGGATAGCTTATGTATTCTTACGCCAAGTAGATCATACATACAAGTTATGAAAGGTTGACAAGACCACGCATCTATTTCTCAACTCAGAAATCAACACTAATCTTTGACTTTCTTATAGTTGTCATTCTTGATTGACCCTAATTTTCACAGACGTGCGTAAGCTGATATGTATAGATTATAACTACATCATCATTATATTATTCTTCGTTCCATTCTATAGAGCAGTAGATAATCACACAACTAGATACTCATTCCTTCTTGGCTGCCACCATCCAGAATCCGGTAGAGCAGCGTAAAGAAAGAAGTAGATACATTAGAACAAAGTATTATTATCATTACCAGACTAGAAACAGATGTAATAATAATAAAAAGGAGGAAAACAAGATGCATGGGTATCAATCAAGCTTCGCAAATCTCGCCCTCGGGAACACCAAATAAACCAACCCAGGCCCATAGACGCGCACTAAGCTCGTTCATTGAAGTCCGGAGTGCAGCATCAGCCGCGCCACCGAGTACGCTGCGTTCCGAGGAAAATAGGGTGAACAAGGAGCGGCGAGGAGGTACAGGTGGCGGAAACCGCTCGTCAGTGTCAGGTGCGGGCGCTGCCTCTGGGTATTCGAAGAAGGAGCGCTGGCGAAGTTCTTGGGCGCTCATGTTGGGCGCGTCTGCGAGCGTCCACCACAAAAGCTTGCTCGTGGGTTCGGCTGCTTGGAATAGGGCCGTGTTGAAAGGCTCAGGATCGGGTAGGGAGGATTGGATGAACTTTAGGTAGGATCGAAGCACTCGAACGACGTCATTGGCTCGGCAGTCGGCAAGCTGCTTGTTGTCTGTCCAGATGCGCGATGAATGAAAGGGATGCGAGAGTTCGCGTACGTTACCCAGATCGCCCATTACCCATTGAGAATCATCTTTGATAAAGATGTTGGACGGCTTGATGTCGTCGTGGCAATAGCCTGCATCGTGGAACGCGGCCATGTTCACAAGCAGTCGGTTAAAGGCTGGCCGGTATAGTGCATCAATCTCCCGATAGGATTTTGTTTGCGGTTCCGTAGAGAGCTTCTTGGCGAGCGAAGTAAGGGTGCCGCCCTTCAACAGTGGTGTAACTAGATGCCATTCTGCTGGACTTCCGGGTGAATTGGATGCCATGAAGTGTGCCTTGAGGGGGAGGAATCCCTTGAAGTCTATTTTTGCATCCTCGACATGGCCGCTTCCCCTTACCTTTGTCAGACTAGAACCTCCAAACCGCAATTGTGCAGGTATCTCGGTCGGCCATTTCGCAGTTGGATAGGTGCTGGGTGCGCAGTTCCGGAACGGACTTTGGCCTGGTGTAAAGGTCTTGATGACGGAGTCTTGGTAGGCAAACACCTTGCCTTCGAAGCCCTCTCCCAAGACCTCCCAGTCTTGTCTGTTGGCTAGAAGCTCAGCCTGGAACCGGGAGCCGTCTTCGGGTGGGAAGCGAGCGCGCAGGTCTCCAGCACGCGAGTTGAAGTTGGTGGCAGTGTATTTTGCACTTAGGGACTGTCGGCTGACTAGGTACATGTGCTGATGGAAGATGAGTGCTCCTATGAAGAAGACAATGGCTACGCGATTGCGCGCATGATGAAGTGAGCGTACCCGGTGAGACGGCAAGCTAAGAAGAAGACGGCCCATGGGTATTGGTGTAAGAAAAGGAGAGTGGGATGCGCTGAGAGCAAAGGGCTGGAGGGAGAGGAGCCCCAACAGCTCTAAGTACACATGCCGCAAGTGCGACCCTGATCCAGTATTTGCTGCAAAGCTGCTTCCCCATGGCCTAATGGAGCGGCCAGCGAGTGGAACGTGACGTGCTGGCCTAAAAGGGTTTCTGCACCCAAGCAACGAGTGGCTGTTGTTTCGCTGCATGGAATCCTGGACCCCACAGCCATGCTCCGAGAATCTGTTTCACATGAACATTGGCGCATTCATGACGTTGGGAGCCGGATCCTTCGCTTCTGAGTGGTGAGGTTTGGCGTCCGCAAAGCAGCGAAGCAGGGCGTCGGGGCTTCGTTTATTCGGAATAACGGCTGAGCCACAGCACAGCCAATTTGGCTACAGTGGTTCCGGAACCCGAGTACCGCCAGGACTACTCCAGTGGGCCAGGGTCTTAGAAATGCGACCCATAGATGTGCTGAGACGAGGCGGACTCGCACTTGTCTGACTGTGTGACGATATCATAGTTGCTGTCGCACGATTGGCGCCGAGGTTGAGCGGACGTTGTGCCATGAGCAGATTGCATTGACCGGCGTGGCGCATATGCAGCGAAGCAGGAGTGCGAGGGTGTAGGACAAGAGTGAGAGTGTCGGAGGATGGATGGTGGTTGAAGACAAGGGCGGGGGATGACGTCAAGGATGTGCTATCGGGCGACCCGAGGCGGGCTGCCAGGCACAGGCTTAGTGCTAAGACCCCGTCTTACAAGCTTTGCCGTTTGATCCCGCATCCTTGCATAGCCAAATCAATTACACACACAATCACCACCATGACCACAGAGGCTCGGTCTCTCGAAAACCGGACTCGCCTCGTCGCACACTTTGATGACTACAAGTAATGGAGCGCCAGCATGCCGCCACACCCGCAGCCACGGCCCAACTAACGCCGGCCCAGGACCCGCGATGCGCAGAGCAATGGGTGGGCCAAGCTATGGGAAAAGGATGAATCCCATCTTTGGGATCGTGGCCGACCTTCGCCTGCCTTGCACGCGTTTCTAGACACGCATCCGTATCGTGAGACGTTGTTCCGAGACCGGGGCAAGCGTGAGCTCAGGGCCTTTGTACCCGTATGTTGTCTTTGTCCACGGAAGATGGCTGAGCAGCAGGTGCTGAACTGGCATAGGGCTGCGGCAAGGGCCACGATGTAGCTCTCCTCGCACGCTACGGCTTTGACGTATGGGGCCTCGAAGTCTCGCAAACAGCAGTCGATGCCGCAAATGAAAATGTCAAGGCCCAACTCGATGCTTCCTCCAGCCACGGCACTGCAAAGGTGGTGCTCGGGGACTTCTTCCGGAACGACTACGAGGCCGGTTTTGGACCCGATTTCCGGGGCTTCGACCTCATCTATGACTACACGGTAAGCGCATCATGGCAGTGCCGAGGTGCTCGAAATCATCTGATGATGATAGTTTCTCTGTGCCTTGCTCCCGGAGATGCGCAAGGACTGGGCCCAGCGCATCAAGACTCTTTTGGCGCCGACAGGCGTGCTCGTGTGTCTCGAGTTTCCCGTGTGGAAGCCACTCAAGGCACAGGGCCCACCATGGGGTCTCAATGGCGTGCACTGGAATTTGCTGGCTGACGGCGCTGACGGCACGGTGGATGAGGCAGGCAATGTCGTTGGTGTTGGTCAAGAGACGGGCAGCTTCGAAAGAGTGGTCTATTGGAAGCCGCCCGAGTCATTTGAACAGAGCCGAGGGGAGGATATGATTAGCGTGTGGAAGCTGAAGGAGTAGGTGTAGGTGTAGATTGTCGTATGCAGGCATGCAATCGTGATGACTTGCACGTGATGATTGATGTCATTAGTATCCACATATGTTTGCACGAGCATGTGAGACTATAATGACATGATGATAATCATTGTGTCAGAGCATAACAGTGTAGTGTGTGTGTGTGTGTGTATTTCAGGAAGAAGTATCGTATGTTGTGATACCCTTGAAAACCAGGAATTGCAAGATACTGAGTTTGTTTTCATATGGCGAACATGCAGTTCTTGCATGCATGGATACAGACAATAGACAAAAACTTCAGTATTCCCGTGTTGTCCCCGCTATCCTACTACCCAAATCATATCGTGTCTAGCAAAAACATACTCTACAGCACCCTCAAAAACAAAAAAAAGAAATGAGGATGGTCACTACGAGGGTCGAACTCGCGACCTTGGCGTATCATACAAGGTATTAGCACCACGCTCTAACCAACTGAGCTAAGCGACCAATTGATGGAAGCTCGGGATAAATCATGGAACATAAATCGGGCATATTGGTGGTGTGTGTGTGTGTGTGTGCAGAAAGTGCGTGATGTGAAGCTGACATTCCGGGTAGACGTGGATGGTGGGGCTGGAGAAATTTCTTGTAAGGCCGGGTCAACTGCCGGCGTATGCCCGCACCTCGACGACGCTACATATGTGGATGTGGATGGCCCCACCAGGACCAAGTGCAGGAGCAAGCGAATTGTATTTGTAATGCTCGTGTTAATGCATGGCGCGGTTGGATTAACGTGTTGTACATAGATGGCAATTAAAAAGCCTCTCCCGCGAGGTCTTCGGCAAGACCTTCGAGCTCTTCCTGGCGGAACGGGACCCATAGCCGTTCTGTGCCCATGCCATCTTTCCTGCTTTCTATCATTTGATGGTCGTGAAACTCCTTGAGCAGTGTTCGGAAGCTGACTTCACTCGTGCATACAAATGCCTCGACGGCTTTGTGATACAGCACGCGGTACTCGACGCCTTGGTTGGATTCTGGCGGTGGGTTCTTTGCTTGTGCCCCCTTGGACTTTGGCGTCGCAGCAACGTCGTCTTGGTCCATGTCGGCACCCTCCATCATAGATAGAGCCAGCTGTTCCATGACCAGAATGCGGAACAGCTCGCGGGCCTGTTCGGGCAGTGAGCGCAATACGAAGCCCACGCCGTCTCTGCCGCCCACTCGCCTGCCGCTGCGGCCCAGAAGCTCATTTACAGTCTCAACAGTGTCTATCTCAGCGTCGTATGGCGCAAATGTAGTTGCGTCGTGAAATAAAAACTTGTATTGTGTTTTGAGACCAACATCCCATAGCAGAGGGAAATGGGGCGTATCGGCTGTGCATACGAGACTGATGGAGGGATGGGCGGCTAATCGGGCGAGCATGGACGGCAGGGTGCCTTTGCGAAGGTAGGGCGAGTCAATTGAGTTCAAGATGACGGGCACTGCATGGGGCGGTGGATTGTTTGTGAGATGGTCCAGCAGAAAGTCGAGCAGTGCGGTGGGCTGATTGGGAAGCTTTAGATGCGCAGGCACAACGGCCGATGCGACTGTGATCAAGACTTCCTTGATGGTTGTGCCAGCGGCATAGCCGTTTACGACTGCTATCTTGGGCGTCTTCTTTGTTCCTCTGTAGGGGGCGCGGTCGAGGAGGGCATGGTAGAAGTGAGCCATGAATCGCTGGGTGATGATGCGCTTGGAGCCGTAGCCGTAGAGGCAAATGTTGAAGCCCTCTTCGAGTTGGAATATCCACTGGTCATATGCACGGCCGTGCAGTTCTGACAGAAAGTCCCTCTCGGGCTGGTGGGGGTCTTGGTACGACTGGATTGATTGAAAGTACTCGTCGTGGTTGAGCAGGCTCTGTGCGGAGAGGGTGTTGTTGGACGTCTTTGAGCCTGCGGGGCGGTTCTGCCAAAAGTACTCTTCGTGGGCAGGCAGTTCGGTGGGCGGCGTGGGCGAGCGCTGCTTTCGCGGGCGGCCTACTTTGCCTGAGCCTTTGGGGCGACCCCTTCCACGCTTCGAGGGCGTCTCGGGCACAGGGGCCTCTTCTTGGGGGGCTTCGTCTGCGGGCTGTTCTGCATCGTCGGCTGGCTCTTCCAGAATCTGCTGGGCAAGCTCGTCCTCTTCGTCCTCGGCATCCTCGTCGCTGTCCAGGCCATTCAGGGTGCGCTCGAGGATGCGCCTGTTGCTCTTCCTGCGGGCGCTTCGGTCGGCGTTGCGGACGAGGGTCGGGGTGGCGTCTGGGGAGTCGCGTTTGGCGGATTTGGTCGGAGTTTCGAAGAGCAGCTTCCTCGTGGAGCGTGGGGTGGCAGCAACTCCATTGGGCAAGCCCGTCTTTTTCAGGATGGAGCGCGGGGTGGCATGCTCGGCCAGACGTGTCCTCCCCCTTCTCGACGGCGTGTGGGCCTCGGGGGGCTCGTGGTCGTGGTCGTGGTCGTGGTCGTGGTCTTGTTTTTCTAGGGCGTCATTGTCGATGCGAGCACGCAGCTTTTGTGGAGTGGCGTCATTCTCGTCGTTCTCGTCGTCGGCGTCGCGTCGTCGCTTTGTGCCAACCATGTCGCGTGTGTGATGGATGGTTGGGCTGGACGGGGCGACGCGACTTGGGCGACGGCGTGCTTGGCGTGGGCAGGCGGAGGCTCCAGCACCCCGGCATGCACCGAACAGGCACAGGCGCAGGCACAGGGGAGGGCCGTGTGGGCGGCCGCGTCGTGGGCGCGAGTTACCTTTGGCGTGGTACCGCCAGGCCAAGGTGGGCAGCCATGTCCACGGCGACGTGCGCAGGCAGCCGGCGCGGCGGGCATGGGCTGCGGGCTGCGGGCTGCTGGCTGCGGGCTGCGAGCTGGGAAACGGATGGTCAGGGCTGGTGTTGCTGCAGCATGCCAGCCTGCAAGACATGTCTCTAGCACCATGTATGTAGGCGAGCATCCAGACTCGCGCGCTGCAGTCATCATCATCATGGCCATGGTGATTAGTGTAGACACATGGCCGCCGGCGTGCAGGCAGTAGGCGTGGTGGGTGTTAGCGGGCCGCCAGTAAGCGGGTGCAGCCCCCCAGCCCGGCCAGATGACAGTGGGGTGATTCACGCCGCCCGCCAGGCACATGAAGCCGTCATGTGCAGGCCATCCTGGAGGCGTTTCGCACGCCTGTCGCGTCACGCCGTATGCTATATACACACAGCAAGGCGAGCCCGGCGCATACAAATACAGCGAGCCAGGCGCCCACGGCCCAGCAACAACAGGTATACAGCAGTAAGCAGCACCCGCACAGCCATCCTAGCGGAGAGGGGCTGCTGATGCACCCACACGCACACGCACACGCACAAGCAGCACAAGCGGCCATGGCTAGCCTGATGATCTCACCCACGCCTGCGCCTGCGCCCACGCCCACGCCCGGCGCCCAATACCCGCCGTCGTCTTCGTCCGCGACTGCCCCGCACAAGCCCGAAACTTCACCTCCATCATACTTGTTCCAAACACGCCTCCCCTACGCCCGCCGCTCCACCTCCTCCTCCTCCGCCGCCAACCACCACCACCACCACGCCGCTGTCTCCTCGCCCTCGCCCGCGCCCGCTGCTGCCTCTGCCTCCAAGCCCACCGCCGCGACCCGCCTCTCTGCATCCTCGCCCTCTGCTCACGCCCCCGTCGCTGCCTCTCGCCCGCCTCTCCACGCTGCGCGGCCCAAGCCCGCCGCCCTCCCTGTCTCCCACTCGGGCTCCCACCAGCCCGGCCCCAGCATGGAACCTCGACGGCGGCCAGAGTACAACCTCGACATCTTCGCCGACGCCGCCTTCGTCAAGGACGTGGTCAAGGGCAAGTTGCCCCCCCCCTTTTCCGCCCTCTCGTTTTTCCCCAGCGGCTTGTTTTGGGCGCCGGCGCAACTCCCACCACACCCCACTACCCACTACCCGCTACCCACCCGACTCTGCCCGCTGCAACCACGGCTAACCGCTGCAACAGCAATCCTCCATACCATCTTCTTCCACCGCTACTTCACCTCGATATCGCCCCTCACGCGCGACCTGCTCGACCTGACGCTGCCCGCCATCGACGATGTCGATCTCGAGACGCTCATCGAGCAGAAGACGTTTGCGCTCGTGCGCTCCATCGACAGCACACACCAGCCCCGCGGCCGCGGCCAGATTGTCGTGCAGTTCTTCGAGAAGAAGAGGAGAAAGACGTACTTTTTCGCCAAGGCCGACGAGGACGTCTGCTGGGAGCAGTGGACGCTCGACGTCACGCTCGCCCAGCCTCGGACCGAGACTGGTACGTGGCAGCCCATCCCAGCCCAGCCCAGCGCCTTTGTCGCCGCAAACCTTTACTAACCCCCCCTTGCGCAGATGCCCTCAAGGTCCGCCGCGCCATGACAAAGTCGCTGGAAAAGGCGGCGCACAAGATCATTGCCATCGTCAACCGAGACAAAGACCACATCCCCCCCATTACCACAACCGACGCCAACCCCTTTCCCTACCAGATCATCGTCAACCCAAAGTCTGCTGAAAACGACTGGAGACCCCGCATCGGCCTGTTCTAGACGCCACGCCATCCCTCGCCCACGGCGACGACAACAAAGGCGTGCCATTCCAACTGTATATACATTTGATTTTGCAACGACGTCATGGGCAGCAAGACGTTCAACACGACTAGGGGTAATGCTCATCGCTCGCTGCGATGCGAAAAAAAAAGAGACGGAAAAAACTTGTCCTTCTACATGCCTGCCACTTTTTAGACCGACTGCGGCGTTTTTTTTTGTGCAAAGCCTGCATCTCCTTTCCCCCTCGCCGCCGCCACCACTACCAAAAGCTCTCTACTGTACAGTGTCTGCCACGTTGGACCATTGCCATTCCCCCACACCACCACCACTAACATGCCGGGCCCGCCTCTGTTCCAAGGTCGCAAACATCCTGAGCGTTTGTTATTGTCTTTTTTTTTCTTTTTTTTTCGTTAATCGATTGCTGCTATAGCTACACAAGATACCCCATTCCCCAATGAAATTCTCATCTTCTGACAACAATGCCAACAACGATGCTGCAAGTAGCTTGTAAGCTGCAGTAGCCACGCTACATCCTCGGTTGTGATTTTCACGGTAGTAAGACAAAGACTGGCTTGTCAACGGTTAATGCATCGTCTAGCTCTCTGCCTTTTACTCGTTTCTCTTCTCGGCCCACTCGGCCCACTCGACCCACCGCTTGACCACCTCATCCACCTTTTTGACCCCGTCCCTCGTAGCCTCGACCTCAAACCACTCCTTGTGGCTCTTTCCGCAGGCCTCGCACTGCTTAATCACCCTCTGCTCCTCCAACTCGACATGGATCATGCGCTCTACGCGATGCGCATACGGCACCTTGCGCACCCCCTCGGCCCCGGACTGCGACGGCTGTCTGGAATTTGCCGGCGACGCTCTGGGTGACGGGGTTGCAGACGGCGTCGACGTGGACGACACGTGGGGATAGTAGCGCACGAGCGAAAGACTATAGCCGCATTGCCTCGTCCATTCGTTCATCCTGCGATGCACATTGTTGGCACGCCCAATCTTGAGCAGAATCGTGTCTTTGCCCGCCGCCTGCGACTGCGCTGCCTTTTTGGTGCCCTCGTCACCCTTGACCGAGTACTGGCGCATCACGTCGGACGTCCGTCGACGGCCCCGGTCGCCGCGTGCTGACGAGGGCGGCGCTAGCAACCTCGAGGCCGCCGTCTCGGGCGCGGGCCCCGCCGCCTCTGGCGTAAGCCAGAAGATGTAGATGAAGCCTTCTTCGTCGTGGGGCGAAATGGGCTTGGAGAGCTCGGCGAGCAGCGTCGACGCCAGCTTGGGCGACACCGTCGTCGGTATGTAGCGCAAGAGCATGGCCGTCTCCGAGTCTTCGCGTGTGGTCTGGTTGAGGGGGCGCGATGGAGCGCCTGGACGCGACGACGACGCTGGTCGGGAGCCTTGCCCGCTGTTTCTTCGAGAACGCCCGTGGTGCGCTCGAGGCGGTTGTGACGGTGGTATTTCCTGCATGGGTGTTTCTGCTGGTGCTGGTACTGCTGGCGGTGCTGCTGTTGGTGCTGCTGGCGGCGGCTGCGGCCGCGCGACTTCAGTATACTCGTCGTCTGCGGAGCCACAGCACAAGGAAGCCCAGAAGCCGCGCTTTTCCTTTGGCGGCGACGCCTTGGACGGCCGCTCTTTTCGTTTCCTCTCGGCCATGACATCGCTGGGAACAGACATCAACGGGCCCTCGACAGTATCCCATGTCGGCGGCCGGTTGATGCGCTTGGGCGGTTGTGATCCAGAGTTTCTTCTTCTCCTCCCGCCTTGGTGGCTACTCCTCCTTCTGCGTGGAGCAGCCTCGTTCTGCTCTTCGACGTCGAGCACACCCAGTCGCTCCACCAGGGTATCAATGCTGTTCCTCTCTTTCAGCGGGTACAGCTGCGTGGCCGGTCCCGTAGATGGTTTCGCAGCTAGTGTTTCCGCCTGGTCTTTGTGCTGCCAGCAAAAATACGCCGCGGCTCCTATCTCGTCGTCGCTGCCGTCGCCAGCCACCGATGTAACGGCGATGACACCCTCGCCTTCGCCCTCGCCTTCTTTTGCGTCAATAGCCCGTCTGCATGGCCGTCCCGATTTCGTGATGCCTTTGCACGTTGTCGCCGGATTCCGCGAGTCTGACCGAGCTATGAGCGACTCGGGCGTTGTGCCTGTGAACATGGTGCTGTGCTGTGCTGTGGCAGCTTCCTGCGACCCGGTTAATGACAGAGTTTCAGTATGCAACCAAAAAAAACAAAAACAAAGGTAAATAAATGTCTGCCAGATCAAAGAGCTTTGCTGCACTTGACAGCGCGTCGAGGAAATTCACAGCTGCATCGCCCGTGAGGCCTCAGATGGCTGTCACGCTGAGTGACGCAAATGTACAGGGACAGGGACCACCGAGTCGCCCGGGCTCGCGGCGAGCCAGCACATTAAGAACCCACAGGCACAAGTCACAGCAAGGCATGGGGCCCGTAGCTGCAAACAGAACGCATGACGGAAGAAACGGGTCTGGGGCTGGGCCGCGCTGTGGCTGGGCCGTGGCAGTGTTCGTGGCGCAGCTCTCGCTTATCCGCCGCACCCCCAGGCAAAAAAAAACGGCAAAAAAAAAGATGTTGTGCATTGGCCGGGAATCTAGAATACTGTTAGAACCAGCCAGGATAGAACTGAGGCGTGTTGATGACTTACCGAACCCGGGGCTAGCCGAATTATCTCGAGAAATGGCAACGGCTAATTTTACCACTAAACCACCAATGCATTTTCCTGATGTGGAAAGGGAGACCCGATCCGGTGGTGATTGATGGGAGTCTGGTGATTCAAGGATGTTCTATTTTGAATTATGGCAAAGTGGGTGTGAATTGGTGGTGTACAAAGGGCGGATCCAATGAAAAGAGTCCCCACTTTGGCAGACGCATGCTTCCAACAGATGCTGGAGAGACTCTGGTAGACATGCCGAAGACACGCTGCAAGACACGCTACAAGCCACGCTTGAAGGTCACCGCCTTTGTAAGCTAGTGGGCAACGTGGACGCAAGGCCTGTTAGCAGTATTACTAGCACCACATGATCCAATGCTCAGCCGAGAGAAGAGTGTTTGTGCACGTGGCGATTGCTCTCATTGTAACCCAGCATTTTTCCCAGCACAGGGTGAGCAGTGCCACGGCGATGCTAAATGGTGGTTGTGCGGGAGTCGACCCCAAGATATTTAGGCCGTCCTAGTTACGGTCAAGGCCTCATTCATCTGTGCGCCGCATGAGTTGAACTGCGCACGATGGCCGAACGCAAGGCGTATCCCAGCTCTTCAACGGCATCGGGGATCTTGCAGACATGTCCATCTTCCTTGCGGTCAACTAGAGCCCGTGTGCATGCAACGTGACAATGTCGGCGTTGCCACCAAGGATTTCTCCCGGGCTTCCAAAGTCCCAGTTGGCAAAGGCAATTTATCCTGGATGCAAAGTATGGCTCCCGTGCCTGAAAAAGTGCAGCCATATTCACGATTGTTGCGACACGCCTACCACCCGCCCAATCGAGTGTGTGGTCGTAGAGCGGAATTAGGGTACATGGTGGGATCGTGCATGTCGCTAATGACACTGTGTGGGTATGCAGTTTGGAAGTGGATTGCATGGCGCAAGATAAGATTCTGTGAATAATCCAGGGCACGGGAAGAATATGCCCCGTAACGTAGTGGAGAATGCAGGAGACATGCGTGGTGTTGGAGAGAGAATGTGGTGTAGATGCGAGCGTGGAAGAAGATGAAGAGTGCAGCAGGGTTGGGTCCAGCAGAGGAGAGTCGGGATGGCGTTCATATCACCAAGTCAAGCAACAAGCAATGCGCATTGCACCCTCTGCATCGACCTCTACTTTAATCCCGGGCAGAGGGCATAGCAAGGCGACATGGACGGGCAAAAAAGACGTGTGGCATTCGCGTGTGCCTGCCGCTTTCACACATCCGGCCACTGGGCTGCTGTTGTATGCGGCAAACAGCGCATATGTGGCTCACCATTATGGCAGGTTTTGCCAGCCGGGCCCAACCGGCGGTCGACATGCTGTTTCTCGTGTCCGGCTAGTGGCGCGGCTATCAAGGCCTTTGTCGCCTTGCCCCAGCCACCGATGCTGCGATTCCGCACTGGTTCCGCACCACGGCGTGCGCCTATTGCGTCTGCAGGAAGCCCCCCTGCCAATGCCTCGAGTCTAGCGGCTCCCTGCCTGTGAGCCGCGGGCGCTGTACATGTAACTAAGTAGTAAGTATAGCGCGCCCATGGCCGAGTCCTCTTCCATTCTCACCACCACGAATGCACCCCCCCCCGCAACAACATGCCCCAAACATGCGCCGTTATCTCGACACACCCGCCTGTTCCGGATGCTCTTATCGACCATGCTTCTACGCCTGCGTATACTGTAACATGCCGTGCTCCGTGTGTAAGACCTTTCTACCATATCCTCGCGCTAGGCCGCATACAGCAGGTCCATGCGATATCCAAGAGACTACCACGACCATGCTCGGCCTATTCCATGGCCGTATCAGGCGCATACCCCGCTTACTACGGTAGTCAGATGCGGTGCGGTAAGACACCCATGTATACCTCTTGATACTTAATGATAAAAGGATTCCCAGACCGTCACTCTGGACATTTCCTCTCCTCAGTCTCCATCTTCTTCCATTGCAGAGGTAAACCACCTTGCTTGTTTGTTTAATCATCCATACCTCAGATCACCATGGCGCCGCATCCCTTCAAGATCCTCAGCCTTGAGGAAACACGCATCGCCCGTGATGTCATTCTCTCCCTCCACACAGACGCCGTCATCGACTTCAGGGAGATCTACCTGCAAGAACCCCCCAAGGAGTTGATGAAGCAGTACCTCGACCTCGAGCATGCTGCTAAGCCCGGCCACTCGCCCACCTCCAAGCGGCCTCCACGATTGGCTCTTTGCCAATACGATGTGGTTGGCACTGACAAGGTTGCACACTACCACGAGTCAGTCGTCGACGTTGAGCAGCGAAAGAGAGTCCGTCACGAGGTTATCTCAAAGACATTCCAGCCTAGCTTATCACCATGGGAATTCGAGCGTCTTGTCAATGCATGCAAGCAGAGTCCCGAATTCCAATCGGCTGTTGCCGAGCTTAACATTCCCGAGGGATTTGAGTTGGTCGTTGAGCCATGGTAAGTCAAATATACTTTTTTTTTCTCCTTCACATACACTAACTGTTCCAGGCCATATGGTCCCGTTGAACCCAAATACGAGAACAAACGATACTTCCAAGGCCTCTGCTTTGCTCAGGACTTGAGGAATGGAAACCCAGACTCCAACTTTTACGCCTACCCACTGCCCCTCATCGCCGTCATGGACGCCGAGACACAGAAGATTGTCCGTGTCGAGCGCCTGGCGACTGGTGGAAAGGGCGATGGTCTGACGGCCCAGACGCGCGGACCACGCGTTCTTGATCACTGCGAGCCAGCCGAGTATGTTCCTGAAATGGTCGGCGGCGGACTGCGTCAGGACGTCAAGCCCATCAACATCACACAGCCAGACGGTCCCTCGTTCAAGGTCACGGACGAATCCCTGGTTGAATGGCAAAAGTGGCGCTTCAGGGTGTCCTTCAACGCTCGTGAGGGCGTTGTTCTGCACGACGTTCACTACGATGGAAGGAGTATCATCTACCGTATGAGCAACAGCGAGATGACGGTGCCATATGCCGATGCCCGTCCACAGTACGCCCGCAAGCAGGCGTTTGACTTTGGCGACGGAGGTGCTGGTGCCTGTGCCAACAACCTTTCTCTGGGCTGCGACTGTCTAGGTGCCATCAAGTACTTTGACGCCGTTATCATTGGCAACGACGGCGAGCCCAGGGTCCACCCCAACGTTATCTGTCTGCATGAGCAGGACGCCGGTATTGGCTGGAAGCACAGTAAGTATTTCCATATCCAACTTGATGGAATTTTGACTAACATTTGATAGCCAACTGGCGAACCGGACGCGCTGTCGTGACGCGCATGCGAGAGCTCGTCGTCCAGTTCATCCTCACCCTTGCAAACTACGAATACGTCTTTGCATTCAAGCTCGACACGGCTGGAGGCATTGGCCTCGAAGTCCGCGCCACTGGCATTGTCTCGTGTGTCAACATTGACCCAGGCAAGACTTCAAACTTTGGCAATGTCGTTGCCAACGGCGTGCTCGCCCAGAACCACCAGCACATTTTTGCAGTCCGTAAGTCTTTCTATCCTGCATTCCCCATCCAAACACATGATTAACCATGTCCAAAACAGGCGTCGATCCCGCCATTGACGGACACAACAACACACTCATGTACGAGGAATCGCACACGGCGCCGTGGAACGAGGAAACGAATCCCAACGGCAACTGGTACGAGATCCGCAAGACGGTTGTCGACAAGTCGGGCGGTCTCGACGCCAACCCCTTTGACAACCGCGTCTTCAAAATCATCAACCCTTCCAAGACGAACCCCAAGAGCGGAAACCCCGTTGCATACAAATTCGCGCCCTTGCCCACGCAAAAGATCCTCGCGGCCCCCGGTAGCGTGCAGCAGCGCAGAGCCCTCTTTACCAACCATCACGTGTGGGTGACAAAGTACCGCGACGGCGAGCTCTACGCCGGCGGCAAGTACACCATGCAGAGCCAGACGGAGAAGAACGGCGTGCACGACTTTGCAGCGCGAAAAGACAATGTGACCAACGACGACATTGTCCTATGGAGCGTCTTTGCCCTGACACACAACCCTCGGTACGTATCCCCTAATTCTAATAATCACCCAGTGATTACAGAGGTGGCTTTCAAAAGTTCTTGCTAAGGCGCGGATCCATCGGACCGAATTCTCGTAATAACGTTTCCATTATTTACTTAGCGTGCAAGAAATAATGCCTAATATAGTTAGTGTATTACTGTAAGTGTATACTTTAGTAGCTATTATTCTCTCCAAACTTCCATTTTAAGGGCTTTTAGTTGCGAATATAGTATAATTCTTAGTCTTCGGCTATATTTTCGGTGGTAACCAAGGAACCCCTGTCAGCAAGAACTTTTGAAAGCCACCTCTGTATTATTATTATTATTATTATTATTATTATTATTTCTCTTCTTTTTCAGTTTGCTAATATGAATGCAGCGTCGAGGACTGGCCCGTCATGCCCTCTGAAATCCACCAGATCCACTTCAAGCCCAGCGACTTCTTCGACCGCAATCCCGCCATCGACATGCCCAACACCAAGAACCCGTCGTCGGTGCTCGTCGGCAGCGGCTGCTGTGAGCAAAAGCTATGAAAAAATGAAATCATCTTTTGAAACGACATGCCATGTAGATATTTTTGAGGCACTGTGTGTGTGTGTGTGTTTTTGTTTAATACCAAAGCAGCATGGTTTATGTATTGATCTCCTTTTTTTTCTTCCTTTTCTGATCTCCTTTTCTCTCTCTCTCTCTCTCTCTCTCCTGGCTATCCATTTCGCTGTGGGTTCTAAGCGAGATGCCCAATTTTTTTTTTTAAAAAACCATTCGTGTATTCCCCCAAGACTAGCATAGTACCGGGATTGTATGTATGTATGTATATGATATGTGCATGACACAGTGCGGTGGAAATGAATCCTTCGTGTCGGTTATTAGCAAGACATGGATATTCCTTATGAGAAGTGCCTCTAGCGATTCATACAAGGGCCTTTTTATATACATGCATATGTGCGTTGCAATGCATTACTCGACTTTGTGTTGGGGGTTTGTGCAAGGGGGCTAGACCCCTATTCTGACCGGATGACGGCGGGTGGTGTTGCAAGGGCAAGCCACGCACACGGGATACACGGGACAAACATGTGCCGTAAGTTCACAACTCTAATCCAACAACGACCGTGCACTGCATCATGGACTGGCAACATGTGTATGTTAGAAAGACGCTCACTCACAGCACTGCTGTGTAATGAGGAAAGAAAGAAAAAATGGTAGTGCATATTGTCATCTGTACTACATATAAGAAAATAGAGAAGAAGAAAGAAAGAAAGAAAGAAAAAAGCTACAGGCGAACAAAGTGTCTATCCTCGTTGAAGAGACGAAAGAAAAGAAAATTCCCCTGGTTCCCACACCGTACGCCAAAAGTGCCGTTTCCACAAATTGTACTAGGACACACACATACACACACTCTATTTACATGACCCAAGCGCCAGAAACAGCGTTCAAAGCACCGTCAACGGCTTCTTCTAACGTTTCCACGCGAAGTCTCAGAGTGCGGTTCTCCTCTCGCTCCTTGGCCAGACGACCCCACACGGCGGATTGAGCACCGCCTTCGCAATTGGCACAGCCCCATCCGCCCTGTGCAATGGTGGCCTTTTGGTTCGTGTTTCGCACGGGCGGAGGTGCAGCTTTACGCGTCTTGGACGGGCTGTCCTGGACTTCGGTGTCGAGCGCGTGCGAACGTTCGGTGTTGGTTGGACTCAAGCAGTTTCTCGAGGAAACACTGGCGCCGTCGGTCTCCGTTTCCGACTCAAATCCTGAATCGACGCTCAATCCAGAGCCCGAAACACGGTTATGCCGTCGGATAGCGGTATCTTGGCACGAGGCATGCTCGCATGGGGCTGCGCCTCGGATGAGGGCCAGGTTCCTCTTGCGGGCCGCCTCTTCTTCTTGCCTTGCTCTTCGCTCAAATGCAAGGTCTTCCATGAGCGAGCGCATCTGCTCGTCCTGCTCGTCGGCGTGCTGAGCCATGGTCTCGAGTTGCATCTTAAGATGGCGCGCCCGTGTCTCGGCCTCGTCCAGCTCGTCCTCCTGCGCACTCTGCTCCGAGTGTGCGTCGACGAGGGCGGTCGAGAGTTGGCGGTAGGCCGTCTGGTAGCGCGAGAGCAATGCTTCGGCATTGGTGAGGAGGTCGTGGAACGACGACGCAGCGAGAGGGTCTGCGGGGCCGTGCGGGAAGAGAGCTTGCGAGATGTTGAGATTCAGCAGCTCGTCGTCAGGGTTGTGGTATGTGGGTGATTGTGCCGGGGGAGGGACTGCGGCATTCTTCTGTGTCTTGAGCAGCCAGGCAAACTTGCTGCTGGCGGTTGGCTGGGCGGGCGGCTTTGTCTGGGGCTTTGTCTGGGGCTGGGGCTGGGCGGCTTCTGAACGCGGGGGGCTCTCGGAGGCGCCCCTCGTGAGAGAGGAGCCGCGGGTGAAGATGTTGGACATCATGCTGGTGCCGGCCTCCTCCTCTTCTTCTTCTTCTTCTTCCTCGTCCTGGTCCGACTCGGATTCAGAGTCGTATTCCTCGCCAGACGCCGACTCGGAGTCTGAATAGTCGTCGTCGTGCTGGGCAGAGCCGCTCTTGGGCGAGGAGCCGGTAAACCAGTTCTGGATGGCCCGGATCTTGGGCTGGCTGGCGCTGGACTCGACGGTGCCCCGCGAGGGAATGAAGCTGGCCAGTGACTTGGAGGGGGACGAGGCGCGCGACGTGTGCTGCTGGATGGTCGAGGTGGCGCGGTTGAAGTTGTCGAAAATGGTGCCTGTCAGCGAGCGCTGGTGGGTGGTGCGGCCGGAGCGGGGATAGTCGTCTAGTGGGGAAGGCGCATGTGGGTCGTAGGCGGTTGCAGAGGAGGGTGTCAGAGCAGAGGGAGGCGGTTGGAGGCTGGTCGCGTCGATGTCGTCAAAGTGGCGAGCGGCATGCTCGGGCAGCGGAGACGAGTGCTTGCGCGCGTGGTATGGCTGGACCGTGGCGGCGGCACGCTGGGAGCCGTGGGCAGCATAGGGAGGCTGCGAGGGCTGTTGCGCCTCCAGATCACGGGATGTGCGACGGCTCATCATGGGCGACTAGTGCCGCTAGGTGGCGGGCGGCCGGGGGAGCAGCGCTGGTATTGCCGTTGGATCGGCGGCGAGGGAGATGAAGGAGGCGGCTGTGAAACGTTGTGTCAACGCCGTGTCGTGCTTCCGCGAGCGTGTACGCGTGCGCGAAGGGCAGCCCGCAGCCCGAGCTATCGAGGGCGCCCGGGGGGAGGCGAGGTGGGGGGGAGCGCTGGGTGGAAAGATGGAGGGATGTGCAGAGGGGGCAGGCGACACACACAACAAGCAGCGGGCGTGTCGTCGGGGCGAGGCGGTGCGGTGCTGCGCCAGCGGGCAGAGGAGAGGCTCGACGAGGGCAAAGCAACGGGCGCGAGGATTTTGTCCTGGCGGGCGGCGTTTCGAGGGGCAGGAAAAGTAGAGTGGCAGGGAGAGGCGGATTTTGTGAGGCTGGGACGGCTAGCCCGCCTCGTCATGCTCGCACACCGCAACACGTATACACGGCTTACCCACCGCCGCGGCCAATGAGCCGCCACCGCATCCAGTCACCCTGCAGTCGCCTTCAAATCTCTTCAGTGCGCGCCTGCGCGACGCCCTCACCGTCTCCGCGTCTGCTCCGCCCGCCCGCTGCCCGCTGCCTTGGCGGGCTGCATGGGCCGGCGGCGTGTTTGGAAACGCCGTGGCAGGCGAGGAAGAACAAGCACAGCGACAAGAATAACACCAACACCAGCACCAAGAAGAAGCACTGTGCGACAGCCGCTGCTGGCACGCACAAAACCATGCGGGCTTCATGTCGTGGCCGCCGGCAAAGGCTACGCATTCGTCGTAGTACCTAGCAGCAGCAGCAGCAGCTAGCTGCAGTGCTCAACCTGCCCCTCCTCGCTCACGACTCGATCCTTTTGTCGCTTGGCACCTCTCCCTATTCCTATTCCTGTTCCTGTTCCTATTCCTATTCCTTACCGCCATCTGCCGCCCTACGTCGCCACCAGCACGTGTGCGTCTTCCGACGTGCCCCAGCGCTCGCTGCCGTCCTCTGCCAGCGTCACCCACGCCGCCTTCTCCTGGAGAAACATGTGCTGGGCCACCTTCGGCGTCCTGCCCGTCTTCAGGCTGTCCACATCCACCGTCGCCATGCACAGGCTGATTTCGTCCGCGCCCGAAGCATAGGCCATGGAGATCGGAGCACCGCACCCCGAGCAAAAGGTACGCTCTGCAACGCTCGACAGCCTCAGACTCGTACGAGTCTGGTCCTGCGTAAACCTAACGTCTTTCAGGGGCACACGCGTAAAAGCAAGGAAGCCCGACCCCGACACCTGCTGGCATGCCCGGCAGTGGCATAACGCGAGGTCTGAAGGGGCTGCCCGGCATGTGTACTGCACCCCACCGCACCGGCATCCCCCTCTAAACACGACTTCGTCTTGAATCGTTGGCGCCATGTACCTCGACCCGTCGGCAGCTGTATGTGTAATGTCGCGTCAGTTCGTTCCACGCTCAACTTTAGCTGCATGGGCCACTCACGTCTCCGTGCTATACCCAGAAACACCGAATCCACCTCCTCTACCTTGCCCTCTATCGCCAGCTTCCCCCATTCTTCCTTGTAGATGCCTTGTGCCTTTCTCCTAATGTCGTTGTTCGCAAACGTCCTTGCAACGTCCTTGACAATGACGTTCTCGACAAAGAAATCATCCCATTGCTCCATCTCGTACGACCGTTTGCCGTACCCTGCTTGCTTTTCGACTGTGACGACTTGGTCCACCTCCAGCCCCGCTGACTCCATCATCTGGCGGAGCGTGTCCTCTGATTTGCTCCACGAGCGGTTGTATGCGATAGGGAGCCCTAGTCTCCGAGCCACCCTCTCGAGAACCATGCCAGACACCAAGTTCCTCGGGTGCGTGGCGTCCATTGCGATGACGCCTCCAGGCTTCAAAAACTCGACCCAGTGCTCGATGGCAGCCTTGGGGTCGGGAAACAAGACGAGCGCAGAGGCCACGGTAATGACATCAAACTGCTTGCCCTTGAGCTCTTCCGTTTCTTCCAAGTGCAACACATCGCCCTGGAGAAACGTCGTGTTTGCGTATTTGTCTCCCCCGTGAGTCTTTCTATGCGTCGCAACCGCAAGCATACTGGGCGTGACATCGACCCCGACAACATGTCCTTCTGGTCCCACTGCCTCTGATTCGCGGAACGTGAGGAGTCCAGTTCCACAAGCCAGGTCCAGTACCTGTTGGCCTGGCTGTATGTCCACGTAGGTCATGAACCGCCTGGTAAAGTCGTTGTGCCATGTGGCGTCGTAATCCCAGGATTTTGAGTCGTAGAAACGGATGGCATCTGCTGCTTGTCGTTCACCTGCCATGTTAGGCGAGTTTAAACGTTATTCTGCTGAGGGGATCAAAACACGGCTTGATCGGTAGAGATATAGAGAGCGAGGTGACAGGCAGCCAATGGGCGACTGCTTGGTAAGCTTGCTTTGCTTCGGATGCGTCCAACCACACGGTGCGATATGATTCCTTCTCTTTGCTCTGGCTGTTGTGATGTTCGACGGACGCCTTCGTAGATAGCCTTTTGTAAGATTTCCCCCGGCTTGTAGTTCGTCTTCACTTGTCCCTACCGACGGACCTGAAACACCCGCACCGCATGAACGTGAGAGGGGTGCCGAAATCCACAGCCCCCGCTATGTAGTACCAAACTTGGTAAGCGCGGCTGACTACCCGTCCCCTCCCCGTTGAGCTCTTCTTCCTCCGTCAAGCCATTCTGATTTCCACATGCTCATCCAAACTAATACTAGCAGAGTTGCATCAACTATTAACGTCGAGGAAGAAAATGGCCCCGGTTCGAGCCCAAGATTCTTCGCCCGTGCGACGTGACATCGATGTTGGTTGGTAAACAGGGAATTATGCAACTTTCCGAATACTAGAACCTACTCAGCATACTTTGTCCTCCATGTGTTAGTCAAAAATATGATTTTCTGATTTTTCGCGAATCAAACTTGCCTCGCTTTTCCTCAAGTTAACGTGATTTTTAGATTCAAGTACCCCAAACAAGAGACGGATCTCCAGTGCCACCACGTTGAGCCATGCAGCATGAGCAACCCACTATCCGCTGATCCGACTTGGTACTCTAGTATACTCGAGATTGCAGCAATGGTTGCAATAAGAAAAACCTCCGCTAACGAAGCTGATTTTCGTCTCGCAAAGCCATCACCAACTCAAAGTCCACATACAGCAAATCATGTATGGTGCCAATGAATCCTGACTAACAACTAGAGAATCCAAGTAGATCCAAGCCTTCCATGAAAACGACCAGAGACTACAGAAACATGTCAGAGAATCTGATGGTATACTGCCGGATGAAATTACGTGGGACGCACAGGCTAAATGCCAGCTCAAACAAAGTGCCCCACTGCACCCCGCAACAATGGGCATGGAGAGCCGGTCGCAATATCCATCATGTCTTAGGTGCCGAGCCAGGGTCTTGGGTCCAACGGCCTATCGTAGCACCATTTCGGGACCCTGGCAGAGTGTTCCAAGAATTGTACTACACACAATGCCTATGTGGATCCTCCATACCCGGACCTGCGCATACGTCAGGTGGGGGCATACGGTTTGGGAGTGGCTGCGAGCCAAGCTTGTTAGAGTACAAGCCTTCTGCCTCGCGGCTTAAGGGAGCTTTTATATCCCAATCGACACACTGAAATAGACAGGACACGAGCGGTTTTTCCATCAATAGGACGTCTGCGATACGAAGTAGTCGTAGCAAAGCGTCAGACGACGTGAGGTGATGCTGCGGTAGCTCAATGGAATAAATCTCGGACTGAAAGATGTCATCAGTCATACTGATCCTTATCACGACAAAACAGACCACGGCGCCTAGTCCATTTGAAAGAGACGGTCAATATTCCTCTATTCGACGAGAGGATGTAGTGCGATCTGCGGGGTATGACTGGGGCCTTCCCCATGCCATTGACCAATGTCCCACATTCGCGTGGCACGAGGAATGGGCGCCAACAGATGCCAAGGCAGTGAATTTGATTGAACCGTACGCATGCTACATATCCAGCAGGCCGTCTCCGTAGCTTCATTTACGAGCTATATTATGCCAGAAACATGTGGAGTGTTTGTGGAGAGAAGGATCAACATATAAAAGGTCAAGACACTCGCCGAAACACTGACTTGAGCACATAGCGTGTAGAATACCACCAACCAGCCCAGTATGAAGCATTCAGTCGTCTTCTCACTTTTGTATAGTGCTGTTCTTGCGGCGCCTATATTGGAGGAGCGCCAGGCAACATGCAACGTCCCCACAACGTTCCCGTCGACCACAAACTCCAAGCTACCCAACCCTTTCAAGTTTTTCGACGGAAGGTCCGTCACGACCAAAGACGACTTTGCGTGCAAAAACAGAGAGGTCAGCGCAGCTCTGCAGGCCCAAGAACTTGGTGATTTCCCCAAGAAGCCTTCCACTGTCACTGCAAGCTTTTCAGGCTCCTCGCTCTCGATTACTTCGACCGAGGCTGGGAAATCCGTCTCCTTTTCTGTTTCCATCAAGAAGCCCAGTGGAAACGGACCATTCCCAGCCATCATCGCCTACGGTGCTGCCAGTATCCCAATTCCGAGCGAAGTAGCGACCATCACTTTCAACAACGATGAAGTTGCCCAGCAGTCGGGCCAGAGCAGCCGTGGAAAGGGCAAGTTCTACGATCTGTACGGCTCGAGCCACAGTGCCGGTGCCCTGACTGCGTGGGCGTGGGGAGTGGACCGAATCATGGATGCTCTCGAGGCTACTCCTGCTGCGGGCATTGACCCCAAGCGCGTTGGTGTGACTGGATGCTCGCGAAACGGCAAGGGTGCGTTTGTTGCGGCGGCCCTGGTGGACCGGATTGCTCTCGGTCTGCCTCAAGAGTCTGGTGCTGGCGGTGCTGCGTGCTGGCGCATCTCTGACTCGGAAAAGGCCAAGGGTAAGAACATCCAGACGTCGAGCCAGATTGTCGGCGAGAATGTGTGGTTCTCGCCCAGATTCAACTCATTCAGCACTCGGTCCAGTACGCTCGCTACCGACCATCATCAGCTCGCGGGTATGGTTGCGCCCCGTGGTCTGCTTGTTATCGAGAACGAAATCGACTGGTTGGGGCCCGTTTCCACAACCGCGTGCATGAAGGCTGGTCGTCTCATCTACAAGGCTCTTGGCGTGCCAGACAACATGGGCTTTACAGGCTCGGGCAACCACAACCACTGCCAGTTCCCGTCGAGCCAGCAGGCCGACCTCAGTGCCTTCATCAGCCGGTTCCTGCTTGGCCAGAACGCCAACACGGCCAACATCGAAAAGGGCCCGTCTGGCGCGGATGCTGCGACCTACATTGACTGGACGGCGCCCACGCTCACGTAGGATGTGTGGTCTCGTGATGGCAAAAGGGGCGTGTGGTTTCAGGTGGCTCCGAGCGGGATACATGTACATAGCAACGACTCGTAGTTGAATGCCAATGCTTGCAAAGCGAGCAGCCTTGTTGCACAAGCCATGTGTCGAGGGTTGGTCAGCTGATGCTCGTCGACTCCCGGGATAAGCAGCAACTCTTGGCAGACGCCACTTGACGAGGGAGGAGGCCAACATGTCGAAAAGGCCCAAATGGGCAGTCATTGCATTGTGCTCTGGCGTCCGGGGGGGCATGGGGGAGACGGGCGAGTGCACTGCGTCTCCCGCTGGCGTGCCGGGCGCACTTGGGCACCTCACCACCAAGGCGCTTCTCGTGGGCGCGGCGGCTGCTGGGGACAAGGACGGGCGCCACGGGCAGGCTGGAGGCCCGCTGGGGCGGCTGGGGCGCGGGCTCGGGGGTTCGCCATGGCGGCGAAGAGTGGAACGACGGGTTTGATGTTCGGTGGAGGGTTGGGTAGCAGGTTTGGAGGGGTCATGGACGTGGCACTCCACTCGTTCCTTGCGCCTCCGAAGCGGTGGCTCATTTCGGCACTAGCCCACGTCAAGCGCGTTGTTTGTCTTCACCCCACAACTCCGTCGTGCCGTGAGCGTGAGCGTGAACAGGCGCAATTGCACAGAAGCCAGACGCCCGCCGCCACGCCCGCCGCCGCCGCCGTGGCCTGTCTCGCGCATCCTCGCATCCATCACATGACCCGCCGGCCCGCCAAGCCGCTAACTCCCTTTGCGCGCGGACAAACGCTCAGGCTAGAGAGACCTCGCAGACGTTCACCACCCATCCCGATATCACCAAGACTTGCGCCCGCATCTCCCCATCCCCGCAACACGCTCTTCCCGACGCGTAGAGCGGTCCTCGACGCTTTCTGAGTGCGCCTGTGCCGCTGCCGCCGCCCGCTCGCAAATTGCGCGCTTTGCCTCCGCCTCCTGGAAACGACGCGACTCTGCGACGAGCGGACTCCCGACGCCCTTCCATCGCCTCCATCCCCAAACAGCCCTCTGCCACCACCACGCCGCCCGATAATGTCATAGACGGCCGCTACACACGCCACAACACACCCCTCGACTGTCGTTCCCTCCCACCCGCGCGATCTCGGGCGCCCAGACCACGTGCGGCGACCGCGTCTGCGACTTGACAGAGCCTCTCCATCAGCCCTCGATTGCGCACCCGTTGCTCCACCAGCACCGTCACCCCACGCCGCCATGGCTTCCGTCCAGGCCAACCCGGAGATGCCCGGCCAGGGCCAGCTGCCCGCCAACATCACCCGCGAGCAGATCCAGCATGTGTTTCAAGTAAGTCCTCGGCCCGCCATGCTTCTCGCTCGCCCCCTCGGCGCATTCGCATATCCCCCCATTACTGACGCCCGCTCCAGCGCTACACCGCCATGAAGCAGCAAGGCGTCCCCGAGTCCAATCCCGAGTTCATCAAGGCGCGCAACCTCCTCACAATGGTTCAGAAGCAGAACCAGTACCAGCAGCAACAGAAGATGCTCCGGCAGCAGCAGATGCAGCAGCGCCAGCAGGGCCAGGTCGACCCCCACGTCGCGCAACAAAACGGCACCCCGACCGGCATGCCCAACGGCACAAAGCCGCCTGTGCCTGCTGATGGCAAGACCACGGTGCCCGCGCCGGCCTCGAGCGGACCGTCGTCTACCATGCAGATTGCGACTGCCGGAGCACAGGTTCCCGCTACCGACGGCCAGACTCCCACCTCGGCGAGCAGTGCTTCGATGGCGCTGTCCAAGGACCAGCTTCTGATGCTGCGCGCTCAGATCGGAGCCTTCAAGCATCTCTCCAAAGGCCTTCCCCTGCCTTCGAATATGCAGCAGCAAATCTTTGGCCACCACCAGACAAAGAAGCCCCAAAATGCTGCTGATGCCGTCGCCGCTGCTTCTCAGATGCTCGATAACGCGACACGTGCAGGCAGTGCCTCAAGTACAGCAGGCGGCGCTGTGCAAGAGACCCGCACGCTGCCTCGTCTTCCGGATACCTTTATCGATCCCTGGAGCAGCGAAGTCTTCCGCGACGTCAACTACATTTCCCACACGCAGCGCAAGAACCGACCCTACCTCGCGACAATCATGCCCCAGGGCGTCGACATTGATGCTGTGCAGCAGAGTATGGAGGAAATGCGCAAGGAGCGTGAGATTCTTCTCTACAACCGCCTCACCGCAAGGAAGGCGGAGCTGGAGAAGATGCATGCAAACATCGGCTCATGGGATACCAGCAAGACCGACACGCCTGAAGATGACGGAAAGGTTAAGCTGGCCCTTGTCATTGAGCAGAAGAAGCTGAACCTGCTTGAGAAGCAACGAAAGCTGCGGAGAGAAATCGCCCAGCAGATGATCCACGCCGACAACCTCGCCATGACCGCCAACCGAACCGTCTACCGGCGTCTCAAGAAGCAATCCATGCGCGAAGCCCGCCTTACGGAGAAGCTCGAGAAGCAGCAACGCGATGCACGCGAGACCAAGGAAAAGAAGAAGCACCACGAGTTCATCGACGCTATCCGCAAGCACCGCACAGAGCTACAGGAGGCTGGCGCGGCTCAGCGAATACGCCTGCAGAAGCTTGGCCGTACCATGATTACAACACACCAGAACATCGAAAAGGAGGAACAGAAGCGCATCGAGCGGACAGCCAAGCAGCGTCTCCAGGCTCTCAAGTCCAACGACGAAGAGACGTACCTCAAGCTTTTGGGCCAAGCCAAGGACACTCGTATCTCACATCTCCTCAAGCAGACCGATGGTTTCTTGAAGCAGCTCGCCAACTCTGTCAAGGCGCAACAGCGATCTGCAAACAACTCATACGAGCCTGAACCGGACAGCAGCAGCGACGAATCTGGCGACGAAGACCGACCGGGCAAGAAGAAGACGGACTACTACGAGATTGCTCACCGCATCAAGGAAGAGGTTACCCAGCAGGCTACCAACTTGGTCGGAGGTACTCTGAAGGAATACCAGCTCAAGGGTCTGCAGTGGATGATTTCACTGTACAACAACAACCTCAACGGTATCCTCGCCGACGAGATGGGCCTCGGAAAAACCATTCAGACAATCAGTTTGATTACCTACCTCATTGAGAAGAAGCGACAGCCCGGACCTTATCTCGTTATTGTGCCGCTGAGTACGCTTACCAACTGGACAAATGAGTTTGAGAAATGGGCGCCCAGCGTTAGCAAGATTGTGTACAAGGGTCCCCCGAACTCGCGTAAGCAGTACCAGCAGCAAATCCGCTGGGGTCAGTTCCAGGTCCTGCTCACCACATACGAGTTCATCATCAAAGACAGGCCGATTCTCAGCAAGATCAAATGGGTGCACATGATTGTCGACGAGGGTCACCGTATGAAGAACGCCGGCTCGAAGCTCAGCATGACCATCACACAATACTACACAACACGCTATCGACTCATTCTGACAGGTACACCGCTGCAGAACAACCTGACAGAACTGTGGGCGATGCTCAACTTCGTCCTTCCCAACATCTTCAAGTCGGCTACGTCGTTCGATGAGTGGTTCAACACGCCCTTTGCGAACACCGGAGGCCAAGATAAGATGGAGCTCACTGAAGAAGAGCAGTTGCTCGTCATTCGTCGTCTGCACAAGGTTCTTAGGCCCTTCTTGCTCCGACGTCTGAAGCGCGATGTCGAGAAGGATCTCCCCGACAAGACCGAGCGTGTGATCAAGTGCAACTTCTCTACCCTCCAGGCCAAGCTGTACAAGCAGCTTGTCACTCACAACCGACTCATGGTCAGCGACGGCAAGGGTGGAAAGACTGGTATGCGTGGTTTGAGCAACATGCTTATGCAGTTGCGAAAGCTGTGCAACCATCCTTTTGTCTTTGAAGAGGTCGAGGATGTCATCAACCCTACCAAGGGCACCAACGATCTCCTGTGGCGTTCGGCAGGTAAATTCGAGCTTCTGGATCGAATCTTGCCCAAGTTCAAAGCTACCGGCCATCGTGTCCTCATGTTCTTCCAGATGACGCAGATTATGAACATCATGGAGGACTACTTGCGACTTCGAGGCATGCAGTACCTGCGATTGGACGGAGCGACAAAGGCAGACGATCGTTCAGACCTGCTGAGACTGTTCAACGCCCCGGACTCACCGTACTTTTGTTTCTTGCTGTCGACGCGCGCTGGTGGTCTTGGACTGAATCTTCAGACTGCCGACACCGTCATCATCTACGACTCTGACTGGAATCCTCACCAGGATCTGCAGGCCCAGGATCGTGCTCACCGTATCGGTCAGAAGAACGAGGTCCGCATTCTGCGTCTGATTACATCCAACTCGGTTGAAGAGAAGATTCTCGAGCGAGCCAACTACAAGTTGGATATGGATGGCAAGGTCATTCAAGCTGGTAAATTCGACAACAAGTCCAAAGACGACGAGCGAGACGCCATGTTGCGTATCATGTTGGAGTCTGCCGAAGCAGCTGAGAGTCTCGAACAAGAGGAAATGGATGATGACGATCTGAACCAAATCATGATGCGACATGAGTCAGAGCTGGCAATATTCCAGGAAATGGATCGCAAGCGCATCGCCGAAGATCCTTATGGTCCGGGTAAGCCTCTTGGCCGCCTGATTGGTGAGAGCGAACTGCCAGATATCTACTTGAACGAAGAGGCACCTGTCGTTGACGAGAAGGACGATACCCCTGCCGGTCGTGGCGCCCGAGAGCGTACGCGTGTCAAGTATGACGATGGTCTCACCGAAGAGCAATGGCTAGAGGCTGTTGACAATGACGATGACTCCATTGAAGCCGCTATCGCACGCAAGGAGGCCAAGGTCGCCAAGCGCGGTAGGAATAAGGCCTCGCGGGAAGAGGAGTCCCCAGTACCATCACGCGCCAGCTCAGAGGAGCCTGCGCCGAAAAAACGAGGCCGCAAGCCGAAGGCGGAGAAGCGCAAAGCAGATGATGCCTCGCTCGATGCCGATCCTGCACCACGGAAACGTGGCCGACCTGCACCTACCAAAGACTTGTTGCCGGCGGGGCAGCGGACATCGCTTCAAAAGATTGTCAATGTTGTTTACGAAGCTCTCAACGACCTGGAGGAAGAGTCATCCGACCCCAACATTCCCAACCGTGGTATCATTGATCCCTTCATTGAGCTGCCAGACAAATGGGACTATCCAGACTACTACCAGCTCATCAAGAACCCCATCTGCATGAAGCAGATTGAAAAGAAGATCAACAAGAAAGAGTATCAGTCTGTCAAGCAGTTCCGTCAAGACCTCGGCTTGCTGTGCAATAACTGCCGGACGTACAACGAGGACACATCACTGCTCTTTGCGGATGCCAATCTGATTGAGCAGACTGCGCTTGACAAGTTGAAGGAGGCTACGGCGGAGCACCCAGAGTGGCAAGATTATGATGATGGTAGTAGTGTTCAGGGAGGTGCTAGCACGGCAATGACGAGCGCGGTCGGTACGCCACGGACTTGAACTTGAAGGGGTATGTCGTGTTCAATAAAGACGTTGGTTTGCGCTTCTCGCTAACTGTTGCCAGATGACAGGACGTAGTTTTGTTTTGTTTTATACACGGTTGCGGTTGCGGCTCGGTTCAAATACGATCCTTGAGCCCTAGTATTTTATTTTTTTCACGCCTTCTTTCCATGTCTGCTAAGTTCTTCTTCTTCTTCTTCTCCTTCTCCTTCTTCTTTTTCTTTTTTTTTGCCTTCATGTGTACAAGATTGCAAAAGACCTGGGGAAGGGGGGAAAATGACACACAGAAAAAAGAAAAAGATTAACTTGACCAATCCGCAAAGAAGACGCATTCCAGGCGTTTTTTTCTTCTCTCTCTCTCTCTCTCTCTCTCTCTCTTCTTCGTCTTTGTTTTTGGGCACGAGAACGGGCGCAAGTAAGCTTGTTTTTTTTTGTGTGTGTGTGTGTGTTCTTCATATTCACACATTGGGGGAAGGGGGTGTGGTGGGTGGGGGGCGGGGAAAGGGCCTAAGGAATGCTTTGGTACGCTTGATTGAGTGACATGATTCAGGGGTTCTGGGGTACTTTTTTCGTTTTCTTTTCTCTCTCTCTCTCTCTCTCTCTCTCTCTGCAATGGGGTTTGATTTGCATGGCTACAGTAGCTTTTTTTTTAGCTCTCTTTATTTGTAGCCCCCCCTCCTCCCTGTTTTCTCGATAACAAAGGCTCTCATGTTTAATTTCAAGGTTCTAGAGACAAGAGAGAATGTACGATTATGGGCTTTCAATTCAAGGGGACTGGAGTTTTGCGTGTCCGTGTTAGTAGTAGTAGTAGTGTCATGTTGCTTTCTTGCCATGCTTTTTTTTTGTTGTTGTCTCATCGCCAGACGTGGAGGGCTGCTGTATCAAGCTACGTATAACAGCTCATGCTTCCTGTGCCTGGTTCCACTTGACGCAGTCTTCAAACTTGACGCTGGAGCCGCCGAAAATGTCCAGAGCACTGCCAATGGTAAGATCGACCTTGCCGTTGCTCAGCTTCTTGACGAGTTCCAGATCCTCGATTGAGCGGCCGCCGCCTGCATAGGTAACGGGTATGCTGCACCACTCTGCCAGCTTTTCAACCAGCTCGTGGTCAATGCCTCGCTGCAGGCCCTCGACATCAGCAGCGTGAATCAGGAATTCACAGCAGTGCGGCTCAAGAAGCGATATTGAGTCTGTCGGTCCGTTAGACGGATGTATACACAAAGCTTGGCCATGAAGTTAGTTTTGATATAGATACCTTTGTTGAGTTCAAAATCGGTAATCGTCTGCCACTTGTTTGTAGCCACGAACCACCTGTCGTCTTTCCGCCGGCACGAAAGATCAATGACGAGCTTGGACTTGTCGTTGTCCAGGGCGCGTAGGACGGCCTGTAGACGGTCCATGGAGAGGGTTGACGAGGGAAACAGGTACGATGTTATGATTACCTACCGCGCTTCCATTAGTCCTGGCCTGGGCCTTGTCGGGTCCGCCATGCATGCCGCTTACTTTGTCTGCGCCCTTGTCAATCCATTCTGCGGCATTCTTCTCGGTGATGCCACCGCCAACTTGCATGCCGCCTTTCCAGGCCTCGAGCGCTTCTTGCGCGGCTTGCTCGTTGCCTGGGCCGAGCATAATGACGTGTGCGCCCGTTAGGGCATGCTGCTTGTAGAGGTCGGCGTAGAATGCCGATGGGTGCGACGATGTCCAATTGGTCTTTAGCTCGTCGGGTGCTGTGGTGCTCAGCGTGCCGCCGACGATTTGCTTGACGCTGCCGGCATGCAGGTCTATACACGGGCGGAAGCGCGTCATGGTGCGATTGCGGGCAGGATAGAGAGTTGGAGGAGGCGGGGGAGGCGTCACACATGGCGGCGGTCCGAGCCGGTTTTGGCGCTAAGCATTTCCGCTGCTCCAAACTTTTTGGCGACTTTCCTGCTGCGTCGCATTGCCGTCACCACCTCTGCAACACACCGAGACAAACAACAATGGCGCCAGCACTAGGAAAGCGGAAGCGTGTCACGCGTGCAGAACTCGAGCAGTCCTCGCGGTCACCCTCGCCTTCGTCGGGCTCGGACGACGACTCGGAAGGCGAACATCTCCAGGACATCTTCCGGCGCGCGTTTGAAGCAAAGTTCAAGCCTCTGCCTACAGAACCCAAAAAGGCCAAGATAGAAGGAACTCCGGTACAGGAAGACGAGTCGGAAGAAGAAGAATCAGATTGGTCAGGCATAAGCGACCATGAAAACGACGTCCAAGTGGTCGAATACCACGACACACAGCACGAGCTCGACGATACCGAACGCGCAGAAATGAAAGCCTTCATGTCGTCGAAACCGCCCACGTCAGTCTCGCGCAGCGCCGCGGCGGCGCAGAGCAGAAAGAAAAAAGACGACGCCGACGCCGCCGACGCGACCGAAGCCACGAATCTCAAAAACGACCTTGCGCTGCAAAAACTGCTTCGCGAATCGCACCTCCTCTCCGCCTCTTCCTCGGGCACCTCGACACCCAGCGCCCTCACCGCCACGGGTGTCGACCGCCATAAATCCATGGACTTGCATCTCCAGTCACTCGGCGCAAAGGGCTCCATCTTTACGCAGAAAAAGATGCCCATGGCGCAGCGCAAGCACATGGAGCTCAAGGCGCGCACAACAGAGGCAAAGCGCAGGGCAGAGGCCAAGGAGGCGGGTATCGTGTTGGAGCGGGAGAACAAATCCGCGTCAGGCAAGAAGGTGGAGAGGAAGAGGGACAGGGGCGTTGGCGGACCTAGCATAGGCAAGTTTAGGGGTGGCACGTTGAGTTTGAGCAAAAAGGATGTTAGGAGTATTACTGGTGGGGGTAGTGCCAAGAGTAAGGGGAAGAAGGGGAAGAGGTGAGGAGGAGGCTAGAGTGTAAATGATACCCAGTTTATGAAGCAATGACGCGTAGTTGAGAAGCTGTCATCCGCGTTGATTTTCAGTGATACAAGATTGTGCAAGGGTGGCAAATAGGCGACTATAAATATAGAAGTGAAAGGTGCCATGTCACGAGAGATTCGCTGCCAATGACGAAAGGGCAAGAAGGAAATATGTCGAGAACTGCTGAAACGAGCCTGTAGTGTTTGGTAATATGAATGAGACGGAGGACAAACGTTTTATTAATTTCAACTACAAGACGCGAGTACAGTAATCCGTAGTTTGTAAATGTAAAACACCAACATTTATTCATACATCTTGCGTCCGCATTCTAGAATGAATGAATTGTATTTTTTTTGGTATTTGTAATGGCTACAGTTTTAGAATCTGTCTACTTAAGTATGATACTTGTGTATTTTTCTTCTCGTCTATCATGCAGTAGTCCTGAGATATATAACCATGAATACGACCTGATGACTTGACCAATCAATTCCATGCTTTCGACAGATATCCAGTTGCAAACCTGTAAAAGGACGGGCCTGAAGCCAATTAATGTACATTCATTCGGTAGGAATAGAACGTGTCTCTCCTGATTGATAGTTGCTGTGAAGTAAATAACATACAGTTGAAGTAAAACAGAGTGTTCAGAACACGTACAAGATTAGATGAGTAATTTCAAGCCTGAATCCTAGAGTAACTGATCCAACTATAACACATCATACTCTCTGCTTGAGTTCCATCAAGATTTCAAGCTCATATCTACATCAACATACAACTTGATGTGATTGTTCAGCAGATATTCATTCCCCTCTTGTTTACATTCTTCCAAACAAGCCAACTCGTCTTGGTTAAGATGTAAAGAAGACTCCAAGTAGTTAGCTGTTTTAAATTCCTAGCACATGATTCTCTTTGACATGGTAGTAGAAAAACATCCTTCTCACACGTATATGCGTAAATTAATGCTGTCCCCAGACGAAGCTTGTGACAACTATCTGAAAATAGGAATTGAACACATGTACAAACTAACTACACTCATGTCGGCCTTATTTGATTCTCCTACCGATTTGTGTCTACGATTTCCTCTCGGAATAGAGAATGATAGGAAGAACCCCCATCTAACCTATCGACATAGCGACCATAGCCGCGACTTACCCGCTTTCGATATTAAAGGCTGGAAACGACACTGTGTTGATGCTATCATGTTGGCTCAACTCTCTTATCAATACTATTCCGTGTTTATCCGGCTACGTAATATACTGGATAGCCATGCACATGATAGGCACAGGTAGATAGATAACCACAGACATGACATTGCAAATGCAGCAAAACGCCAAATGTACACTCAAGGTCTGAACATGCTAATTGAGCATGCGTGAATCATGGCAGATGCAAGCAGCTGAACAAACCATGTATCCGAAAAGTGCTGCAACGCGCGTCGGCGTCCCCACCTTTCCTCACTGTACTGTGCTCTATTGTAGACAGGAGCAAGTTATCTCCAATGACTAGATACGTAATGTGAAGAATAGGAGAAAAGGCACGCCACTATATCGAGCCCCATATTCAGCGCCACGCGAATCAAGCCCAGCAACAAAGCAAGGCGGGCGCAAAGAAACAAAAAAGGAAAATAGACGGATACGAGAAGGTGGAGATACGGAGGCTTCCTTCGCTCTCCGTCTGCTCCCCCCCCCCTCCATGCATGCTGATTGCTTCCACACGTATTCTAGAACATGATGCGAGTGAAGATGAAACAAGGCGCCCCCTCCCCCTCCCCCCATCCTCCACTCGACTCCACCCGACTCTACTGCATCCAGCAGCGCGTACATCGATCGATAGATGGATGGACGTTTCATGCAAAGAAGACACCAAGAAACAGGGCACAGCAAAGAGGGAGAAGAAGAAGAAGAAGAAGAAGAAGAAGAAGAAGAAGAAGAAGAAGAAAACAACGCATGAACCACAGGCACACATTGCGCTCCCCGCTTCAAGTCGAAACCGGCTAAGTAGATGGGATATGCAGTCAGTGTCGAAAGCGGCTAGGCGAGCATCACTAGACAAGTCATGACGAGAGATCAGGACCAGGATCTGGAGCTGCATCAGGAGATTTGGAGGCCTTTTTTGGGGGTTTGTATGCATGGAGGTTGGGAGGAGGAGGCGAGGCGAGGGGAAGCAGGGCCGAGGAGAGGCGACCGCGGAGGCGACAAAGGGGAAGGGAAGGGAGGGGAGAGTAGAGTAGAGCACAGCAAAGCAGAGCAGAGGAGACGACAGGAGGAGGGGAGGGGGGGTTGTGGGCTAATTTTACATTCTGCAGATAGACACAGATGGAGATGGTGTTACTCGCTAACGTGTATACAGGGCATATATCGTGCGCATCCATGTGTTGTTTTTTTACTTTTTTTTCCCTTCTTCTTTTTGGCGTTGCAAGGGTGGTGGGGGGAGGCGAAAGGGCGTGCAATGTTTTGAGGCTAGGCTGGATTGGGTCAAGATGGATCGGGGGTGTGTTTCGCGATGGGAATGGAATGTCCTAGAGTAGAAAGACGGCATGTACAAAAGAGAGGGAAGAAAGAGAGGGGCGGATGGATGTGTAGTGGTAGATTGTCCGTGTGTACATATGCCATGTAGCTGTGGACATGGGCTGAGGTCATGGCTTGAAGCGAGTGGGAAGAGACATGGTGGGGAACAGAGATAGGCAGATAGGCAGGCTTTTGGGTGCGTTTAGTCAAAGATACATGTTTGTGGCCATGTGCATGTGGGTGAGACGGGTTTAACCGTGAGGCAAGCAGGTGTGTGTGTGCGTGTATGCACAGATTGGCGAGTGACTCTCCCGCGTGGGCTTCAAACCAAGGCCCAGCATGTCGGGTACGCGGGTTCAGAATCAGAATTCCTGGCACAAAAGCAGTGCGAGGATGTAACGGGGAGGGTGGCAAGCAGCGGTGACGCACAGAGATGGGCATGGACGATTACTGATCTGGTGATAGACATGGCGGAGAGCCATTGTGCCGGAGTGGTGAGTGTGAATATCGGTATCAGAAGAGGGACTGGGAGGGGACATGATCGGCCCTTCGCTTCACTTTGACGGCGGCGAAGAAAAGAAAAGGAAAGAAAACCTGCTATGACGGTGAGGGAGGGGACTGCGGCGTGGGGCGCAAGGTTGGAAAGGATTCGAGGCTGGGAAGGAATGCGTGAGAAGGCAAAGCGAATACGACCGAGTGTTGAGGGGTATCATGGGGGTGGCAGGCTGGCCAACCGCCCCTTGATTCCATGGTGATGGCACGGGGGGGGGCGCTGGCCAGGTTTCGTGATGGACATTGAGGCTTTGGCGGCTGCACGTGTAGGTGTAGGCGTTATAGGAGGGGGCCTGGGGCCGTGGTTGGTGGAGGCGTGTCGAGGGAACCGAAAGAGATCTCGAGGCACGGCTCACACCAGGCGCGATTGACGAAAGGCGGAAGCGGAAGCGGGTGCCGCTCACCGATGAGCGTCTGGGGGCGGACTCCACAAAAGGGCCGACTGCGCGCGCACACACACACACACACACACAGACTCATTCGATCTATTGTTACGGGTGGGCGCAAGAGATCTGAGGGTTTCTTCTTGCATCTGCGAGTGCATCGGGGCAGGCGGGCGGGCGGGAATGAGATGAGATGAGATGCATGGACACGCGGCGTAGCGATGCAGCCGCCACCACCACCACCACCACCACCACCGACACCACCACCAGGCTGGGAAGCGCGTTGGAAGGCTGGCACGACGACAAGACGCCGCGGACAAGACGCCTCGACAGTGCCACACATTGGCGGGAGAGGGTGCCGGCAACCGGCAGGCTGGCACAGCTTCGACGTAACATGGCGCAGGCACACAGCAGCTCGCCAATCTGAGTCGCCATGTGCCGCACATCGTCCTCGGGGAGATCATCATCATCATCACCAGCAGCATCACCACCACCACCACCACCGTGGTCATGGCCACCGCGGTGGTGACGCTCAGGTCGCCCTGCCGTTGGGATGCTACGTAAACGCGAGCTGGAATGGCGCCCCTCGCCTCCCCCTATGGCGGCCATGGCCTGGCCTGGCCCGTCGACGGCATGGCACACCACTCATCCAGTGGTTCCTTTTCGAGCGGTATGCATCGGACGTGGGCGCGGATACAGGCAACCGTATCCTCCATGTTGACATATAGGTGGAGCCCCTTCAGAGACACGGCTTGGCCAGAATTTGGACAGCAGCGAAAGAGGCCATGACCAGAGACGGTCCCTCGACATGCATCCATGGCTTGCGGCCGTTGGGCCTATGTACTTGGCTGCAACACCACGCCGCCCCTCGGACGCAATGTTTTTTCTCTCTCCCCCAAGCACCAGGACGAGCACCAGGACGAGCACCATGACCAGCACGAGCATACGCATGGGCACGTCGCCGTCCATCCTTCCATGTATATCCACCATGGTTCATCGAGGGCCCCCACTGTTGCGGATCGCTCAGGTACATCGGTATCGCCTTTTCAGATCATGCACGTCTTGTCGGTTGGAGTATGGCCGACTCGCATAATCCTTGCGCCTGCTGCGCCCTGTCCTGGCTGATGTGACAAATTCGTCATTGTTGTGTTCCGAGGCCAGCTTGCTAGCTTGTAGTCGCCTAAGGGAGGACAAGGCCATGGCCATGTCGAGCATGGAGCAGGGGGGCCTGTGGAGTAATAGATGCTTTGCTCTCGTATCTGTACCCATCTCCACACATACATACATACATACATGCGTCCATACATGGTACATACATATATACGTACGTACAGCCTGAAAGGGGCGCTGACTCGACACCCACACCCTCTCAGGTACCGTTTTGGGTGGGTGCTTGGTCAGGTATTGCCTTTGCAAGCGCGCTACCCACCAAGCTTCAACCTGCCGCTAATGGCGCCTTGTTGTATGCGCGTCAGCCGGCTGCTTACCAATTGCGCTGCGGTTGTCGAGCCATGGCGAGTTTCAAGCCCATCTGTCGGGTCTGCTGATGAGCGTGCAGCGCGCGCGCGCGCGTGTGTGTGTGTGTGTGTGTGTGTGTGTGCGTATAGGGCGGGCGGGGTGACGTGCATCCGAGGCCGAACATGTCCAAACCCTAATTGACACGGCAATCCATTGCTAGCCAGACAGATTGACAGACAGCCAGACAGCCAGGCGTGGGCTGAGGTGCAAAGACGGGGTTACGCACCAAGGCCAGGACGCCGCCAGCTTTTTATCACCACCAGTGCCCCATGACACTTCCCACGTGTTGCACCACGCTGCGGCCCGCTGCAAAGCAAATTCGCATACCGCTCCCCATGTCATGGCTTGATTTGTGAAGAAAAGAAACAACCAAAAATGAACACGCACACACGCAGCCATGAATATTGGCGACAGTCAATCAGCGCATGTGGAATGGGGGCGCGCAAGACGGGCTGGCACAAGTGTACCAAAAGTGCGGGTGCCATGTCTTGAGTATGGACCGGAACGCTTGTGTCGCTTGTATGCAGCAGCGAGTACTTAGTTGGGGTGAGAGTGGGCGCGAGAGGAAGAATGGCGACATGGATGCAAGCCTATTGGGCAACCAAGCCGAACACGGGCCTATCCACTGGCCGGCAATAGTGATGGATTCAAGGCAGTATCGCCTGCAGCGACTCAACAAGTATCAAGTCCGAAGAGTGGTTACAAGTCTGCAAAGGGAAAAAAGGACGACTATGATACATGCATGTATTAGCATGACATGACACAGGCGCCCTTTGCACCGTCGCCTTGGGATGGCCCCAACCAACCGTTTGCCAACGGGCACCGAGGTTTTCTGTTGGGCAAGGTTCGACGTCGAGGCATGCCATGGCCAGGGACAAGCGCGAATCCCTCGTCTTCTTCCCTGCATGGCCGTGTCCGGTGAGCAGGAAGAGAGAGGGCATGCGACTGCAGACGAAACATGGCTGACATTGGCCACGCAGCAGGATGCGAGACTTGGCGATGATGGTGGTGATGATGATGGTGGTGGTGATGATGTTGACCGGCACGCTGTCGAGGAGCGGTGACGTGAAGGGTGCGGCCTGGCGCGTGACTGGGGTTGCCATTACCTGGGAGGCGATGCGGTGAAGACGTACGTGGAGCAGACGCGATGCAGGGCGGCCATGTTGGTGGTGTCCAAGGTGTCGGTGGAGGAGTCGATATCGGTGTCGATGGTCATGGTGGTGGGCAAGGCGATCTGAGATGGGATGGATGGCGTGCAGGGAACATGGGTACGGCCGTCTCGCCAGCGGCCCCGGGGAAGGCCTCGGGCCTATCCGTTTGGACAGTGACACGGCGGGCAGCCCTGGTCGTCCATCGCATCCTAACCCAGGTGGGTCTGACAGGACGAACTGCAAGATGCATGCATGCGTGCATGGGCGGGTGTGTGTGCGTGTGTGTGTGTGTGTGTGTGTGTGTGTGTGTGTGTGTGTGTGTGTGTGTGTGTGTGTTGATGGATGGATGGGGGTGCATCGACAAGAGACGCGCGACATGGCCCCAACGACGTGACATTTTGCATGCTGCTAGTGTAGCGTTGCTGGTGGTGGAAGGCTTTGGACGAGATGCTCCACCCGACTGCTCCAAGGCCATGGCGACCAACCGCGGGCAAGGATGCGCGACGGTGATGGCGGCCTCGCATTCGCCCGAACAAGGGCCGCGGCTTGCTGCCGCTGGTTCCGCGCACCGCCGCCGCTGCTGCCGTCCGCATTAGCGAGCTTGGGCCCGCCCGTGACGGAAACATGCCCACCAACTCGACTGCAACTCGACTGCAACTCGACTGCAGTCGACTCGACTCCATCTGCCATGCCACCCACGCCCGCCGCACGCTGCCCCTCCACCACTGCCACTACCACCGCCAGTTCACCGGCCCCCGACGCCTGCTGCCAGAAGTCGCCGCCGCATTCTGTCATTGGCCGCCCTATGCCAATCCCCTCGACTCCCCACGCTGCCGCTGCCGCTGCCACTGCCACTGCCACTGCCACCACTGACACTGGCACTGGCACTGACACTGACACTGCCAATGCCACGCCCACGCCCACGCCCACTGCCCACGCCAACCCACCTGCAGTCCGTGTCCATCAAGATGATACTGTCGACTGCACGCTTGTGCCTGCGAGCACGGCTCTCCAGCCTTGACCGATGGCCTGTCACCACTCGGCAATCTCCAGAAGGGGGACTCGCAAAGTGTAGCTCACCAGCGTATCGAGCCCATGTTTGACACTACTGCAGGTCCACCATTTTGGATCTTGAATTTCCCTAACAGACGCAGCCACTCACCCACCACCGTCATACACAGCATCCCCAGCACCGGCACCACCACTCGACATGGAGCCGCCCACGCCAGACGGAATGCCCCCCTGCACATGTGCTCCATGCCATGGTGGCCAAACCGAGGCCCCAGCATCTCTCTCTCTCTCTCTCTCTCTCTCTCTCCCTCCCTCTCTCGCTAATCGGTGCCCTCCAAGGCCCCTCCACCTCTTTGTCTGTAAGGCTCCAGAGTCGGTCAGATTGCCTGCTCTGGACACTGGGACGCCATATCCATGTCCAAGGGGCGAGCGGCTGGCCTGGCCACTTTGCATGCGCCTCTCAACACCCATCTGTCGAGGCTACGACCGACGGCCACCAAGAGACAAGGGGACTCGGAATGCAAAGCCGTGTGGCCACAAGGGGCCTGTCTGCACCATGGCATTGTCGAGCGTCGTGTCGGGCCTTGGGCATTCCGTGCTCGGTCAGCGCGCTGGCGTTAGCTACATGTCCATGCTCTCGTGATATGGTGGTGCACATGGTTGAATACATCAGCCCGCCATTCCAAATGGCCGTCTGCCAAAACGGCCGCCAAACGCACAGCACACGGCGGCGGGCGGCCCTGTCGGCGTGGACGGAAGCTTGGAAATGGTTAACCGTGCCAGGGCTTTAGGCCATGTGGAGCTCCAAATTTGGGTCTTTTGGATGCGAGGGCCCCCGGGATGGGGGTACTAGGGACCGTTGGCGGCGATGGCAATGGCGCAATTGCGACGGCGCACAGTGGCAGCGTGTGTGCGCAGTGGGTAGCGGGGGCCTTTTTTGGGGGGGGGAGCATGTCGCCGACGATAACGCCACGGGAGATCTGAGATGAAGGGTGGACCGGGCGGGAGGAGATCGCCTGCAACACCCTGGGCGTCGTGAGCGGACAGGCGCCTGGGGAAGGCTCTGTACGTGGCCTCGCCGCCCATCGAAGGCTGTGGGCGAAGAAGGATGCACACGGCCGCCTGAGCCCGCCCGAGCGGAAGGGCGTCACCCAACCACTCGAGCGGGCTGGATATCTTGTTTCAAAGCTGCCGTAATGGCGTGAATAAACAAAGCAAGTGGGCGCCTGGTGGCTGGCTTGGCATCCTGCTGGCCACGTGACCTGTGCCCCCCCACCTCCCCTCCTTCCTCTCGAGCGCTGCCCGCTGCCCGCCGCCTGCCGCCCCTCGTTTGGCCAACCTTGTTCCCCCAACCCACCCACCATCCATCCATCCATCCATCCATCCATTTTTTTTCGCATCACACACCCACCATGCTGCTGCTACGGCCCAAGTCGCATCTTCAGCTTCCGCCCAGAGAGAGAGACAATCACACACACCGCACACCACACACATACACACACACACCCGCACGCACGCACTACCCACACGCCCCAGGGACGTCGGGCTAGCGCCGCAGTGGGGCGGCAGGCTCGCCCTCTCTCCCCCCGATGACAGTCGGGGATTCCCATACAAGCTAAGGCCTGTCGGGAAAGTTACAATCAGCTTCACGTCGGCGCGGAACCTCACATTACCTAAGGCCTTTTGCCATGCGAGGCGTTCAATTCGCGCGCGCCCTCTGATGAGCCTTACCCAATGCTGGCCTGATTGGCGCTCCGTGAAGGGGGGCGGGGAGGGGGGGAATGCGCTTCATCTGCGGTCCCGTCAACGCCCCGGGAAGAAGCGTCGTCCGCCACGACGCCGTCGATGCTCGAATACAATAGCGCGTATCTGTACCCACGTGTGGTTGTACGGAATACCGTGGGCCGCCCTCGACACTACGCTGCCACACACCAAAGACCAGGTCAGCCACGATAACGCCAGCATGCGATGATCACCACCGGGATTCCCGACAAGGTCCAACAAATTCCCGTGGCCTGTCAGAGAGGGACAGAGGGGTCTAGCACACACACACACACACGTACGCACACGCACACGTACGCACACTCACACGCACTTACACACACACACACACTCACGCTCATACGCACATACACACACATACACGCACATCATACACGCACGCACACACACGCACACACACATACACACCCATACTCTCTCACACACACACACTCACTCACTCACACGTACCTAGACACACACCGACCACACGCACACACACAGACACACCGTGCTGGAAACAAACCGTGCTGTTTTGCCAGCCCCCTCGAAACACTAATGCCAGCCCTGGATGCGTGTATCATGGGAGTCGCAAAGCTGTTGGGCGCCGTTCGCCATGTCCCCAGCGCTGGCTCCAGTGGCTAGTGCCAAAGATCACGGCCATCGATGTTTCGCCCAATCCAGTGTGGCTTGGGCGACCTCATTGGGACGACCCCCACACTGCACATGAGACGGCGACACTTTGCGTCCGTTCACACCTGGGACAGTACCCCCGGTTCTGCCCTGAGGCTACATCCCGGTCGGATGCTGGGCCCCGTACCCCCCCCTGCTCGTCAGCTCTGCACTAACACCACCACCCATCTTTTCTTGGCTGCATGCGAGAGCGATGTTCCTTGTCTGTCCTGCTGCAAGCATGTCCGCTCCAGTCCCTAGGCCACTCGGGCTCCACAACAATCAACCATCCTTGCTTTGCGGGATGCTCAGTGTGGTAGTGTATCGGGTTGGCCCATCCATATGTAAAGCCCAAAAGGCACCCCAATCCCAACCAGATCGATCGAGCAAATCTACAATACTCCCACGTCATCCGATCTTGTATCCTTCTTCCTTCACCGTGTTGCCGTCTTGATATCCTCTTTTTCCAGTAGCTTCCGGCCCAAGCCGTACTTACTGCTTTCTTTCCCCAATCTGTCACCGTCTACCCAGTGGTACCAGCTTCTCCCTCTAGCATGGCTGCTGTTGTTGCACCTCATCAAACTCCTGGTCTTTGGCAAGAACGACGGGAACCATCCTTCCAGATGCCATCCAGCATGCACCAATCGAGCATGATGCCCCAGTACGACGCTACACGCTCCGTCACCAGCGCACCCGTCTCCCGCAGCTTCCAACCCACATCCACCCAGATGGACATGAGCATGCCTCTGTACACGTCAAACGGCCTCCCCACCTCGGCCCCCTACCAGTCGGGAGGAGCATTCGCATATGACCCGGCCTCAGTGAACCCCTACACCATGCCGCAGTCCTCATACTACTCATCGAGCATCCCCAACCCCGTCTCGTATCCGCCATCTTCCGATGTCCAGTCACTGCCCACGGTACGCGATGGCCGCAACCTGTTCAACCCCATGGTCAAGGCTGAGAGCACTTCGCCACTGCAGTCAAATCCCATCTACAACAACAGCAACAGCGACACAAACTACTCGGCAGACTGCAAGCGCTCCAACTCGGAGCCCACAGAAAGCAACACTGTCAACTTTTCGACCGATGTCGACACTCTGATGAGGGCCATCCAGGCCAAGCAGACAAATGCCCCGGAGCCAACAGAGCCCAAGGTACGCGCCCGCCACCGCTCTTTTGGTCTTTACTGTGCCTAACCCCCAGCAGCAGGACGAAACCACCAAGCCTTCGCAGAAACCCCGAAAACGATACCAGTGCACAGTGCCCAACTGCAACAAGAGCTTCTACCAGAAGACACACCTAGAGATCCACATCCGTGCCCACACTGGAGCTAAGCCATTTGTAAGGCTATCCTGACACAAAAACCCCAAATCTCTCTGACACTCGACCGCAGAACTGCAAGGCTCCAGGCTGTGGACAGTCCTTCTCCCAGTTGGGCAACCTCAAGGTATGTTTCCTCCAGCGCGTGCCCCCTGCAACCATACTGACACTAGCAGACGCACGAGCGAAGGCATACTGGCGAGCGCCCATACAGCTGTGACATCTGCGGAAAGACATTTGCTCAGCGCGGCAACGTACGCGCACACAAGATTGTCCATCAACAAATCAAGCCATTCACCTGCAAGCTCGACGACTGTGGCAAGCAATTCACCCAGCTTGGCAATCTCAAGGTGTGTATTGCCTGCCGACAAATGACGACCAGTCACTGACAAGACGCAGTCACATCAGAACAAGTTTCACGCTGCCACACTCAGGTACCTAACCACCAAGTTTGCCACGATCAGCATGGGTGACTGGGTGTCCAAGGAGGACAAGGAGCTCTGGGAATACTTTGCCTCGCTCTACAAGAACTCCAACAAGGGCATCAAGGGACGCGGAAAGGACCGTCGCATTTCGGCCATGTCATCTTCGGCGTCGTCATACCCATCGTCGTACGCGGCGCTACCCATGAGCTCACTGTCGCGAAGTTTCGGTGGCCCGTTCCACCAGCACAGCAGCGAACGCAGCAGCCGAAGCTCTTCCATGTCATCAGACAGCATCCAGCGAGTCGACAGTGGATATGATTTCAACGTGCCCATGCCCACGGGCTACCATCAACCGCCAGCGAGTGGGTACGACGATATGGTGTTCCCCGAGCGCAAGCTTTATTAGGCCGTGGGCAGGGTAGTTTGATTATCATGTAGCATCATTTGAGCACTGTTTTGGCAATGTTTCGGGAGTTTTACGGGATATCGGCGCTGGGAATAAAGTTGGGCATTTAGGGGTGGGCAACGGGTGATCAGTACCCAAGCTAGCGCAGCGACGGGCACTGCCATGTTTTTGTTTCTTTGCTTCTGATATATGGTCTCTAGAAGTTGGGGAAAGGGGGGGGACTGGGTTCCCCACGGCATGGTTGCGCAAGTAACAGTATAATGTGTTTGATGCTTTGTCCTGTATCACTCTCTACACGATGCGCTGTTTCCCCGGCGCGACCCAAAAAAAATCAAGTATACCGACGCTGATCGTTTGGCCTGCAGGGGGCGCAGCATCAGCAAAAGACTTCAAAAAAAAAGAGCAATTTACATCGTGGATACGGGTTGCATCACCAAAGCAAAGCAAGCAGTAGTTTTTGGGATTAGAATAGCAATCAATCAATCAATCAATCGATCAATCTGACAAGACTGAAACCATCTCGATCGCATCTGTTGTTCCATCACATGACAGTGCCACGACACGACAAGTCAACGGCCAGCGAAGAGGGGGGGGAAAGGCACGAGGGCACGAGGACACGAGAGAGTGCAGACAGGAGGAGATTCGGGATGCAAAGTCACTGACGCCTCACCGCTTGATTCACGACCCGTATGTACGTACGAGAGAGTTTTTGCGGAGCTAAAGCATGTTGCATGTGCATGCGCGCCATGCTCTCCCCTTACCTGCATCTTGCGTTGCTGACTGTCTGCAAGACGATCCTTCGTGCTGGTCATGTCCGCCTGCAGCCCTTCCTGTCGCCACACACCCACCCACCCACCCGCCCGCCCGCACCTCGTGCTTGTTACCGCATCTACACTCACTTTACAATACACGTCCTGGAACCCGGGGGGGGGGAGGCCCCAACCCCCCTGACACGCGGTAAGGGTTGGACAGGCACATGGGACGAGGGGCGGTGGGGAGGCGTGGCAGTGCAAACCCTTTGGGGCAGCAGAGAAAGTTCTCGATCTCCGGAAGCGAGACGCAGCCGGTGAGTTTAATTGTTAGGGGGTGCGTGTGTGTGCGTGTGTGTGTGTGTCCGTGTGGGGTGGAGAGAGGTTGGTGGGTGATGTGATGTGATGATGTTGGCGATGAAACTTGCAAGATTGCAACAGCGAGCATGGGATTGGCTGATGAGCGTGCGGGAGACTGAGGCAGACACACACACACAGAAAGAGGGAAAGAGGGAAAGAGAGTGCTTGGTGGGGGCGAGCGGGCGTTCTTGCCCTCGTCTTCCCCCCGCTGCCTGACCGTCGCCCTCTCTCCCTCTCCCCTTCTCCCTTCTCCCTTCTCTCCCTATCTCGCCCCCCTCCCCCGAAGGACAGGGACCAGGACGACAACGACAACCAAGACAGCTTTCGGCTGTCATTTGCCACGACGGATATGCCCCCAGCCCAGCATGTACCGACGAGGCGCGGCCATTGGCCCAAGGCGGGAGGCGGCGGCAGCTGGGGGGGGGGGCTGTCACCTGTAACTCGGAGCTGGTTGCCGCTTAGATGGAAAGCGGAAAAAGGGCCTAGAGCTTGGCGTGGAAAGAGTTCGCTAACTCGGTGTAACTATGGACTCCAGCCCTAGATGGTTACGTATGAGCTGGCTGACTAGGAATAGGTCTAGGTCTAGGTGTGTGTAGGTGCATCTGCTCGCTACAACCCTTGGCCTGGACGACGACAGCCGCGACCCTTCTGGCAATGTGACGACGGCGACGACGACGCCGTCATCACCAGGGCGGCGGCGGCGGCGACGGCTACACGCATCCGACGATCGATCAGACGCGCTGACTAGACAGCTTGTCGTAGAGGGAACTTGGTAGCGAGGCGAGGGCCGCTTCCGCTGAAAAACTTATTCATGGGCATCGCGGGTATCAAAAGGGCGCCGCGTCTGATTGGCTGCACACTCGACCTGTCAGCCTAAGCCCGCGTCTCTCGCTTTCGCCCTCTCGCTCTCATATTCATGCGCCAAAGGGTACACTGCGTGTCTGGGCCTCAGGCGCCCGTATGCCAAGTGGCCATTGACTAGGTGGACAGTGGCTGCTCTCGCTCTCTTGCCCGCGCCGGGCATCCCTGAGGGTTGCTGGCCCCAGTACGGGGGCCTAGGTACTATGTTTTCGGCCTCACGGATCCAGCACCCACCGCCCACCGTGTTCCAGCCGGCGGTTTCTCGCGCGCCTGTTACTATCTTTCAAACATGCAGCATCACGTCACCGGCCGGCTCGCCGCCATGGGCGCTGATCCATGACGAACAAACCAGCAGACGAACAGCCCGACGGACGAACCAAAAGCCTCACTTTCCTTTAGCCGACGAGTAGTTTGCACACGCGCCCAACGTCCAAACATGCAAGTTACCACTGCCACCACAAACAAGCCAACGGCGCCCTTTGTTGCCAACGCCTAACATATCTGACACTGGCGCTTGACGCTTGACATGTCGACACTACTCACAGCCTTGTCCGGCCCCGATCTGCATCCTTAGCCGTCGATCTTGACAGTCGATGCGGCTCCAGACGCAGCGCCCTCTACTATACAGAGCAGCAATGACGTTGCAAGTGACCGTAAAGCGTCACGTACATGGACCCCTCCCTCCCTCCCCTTGCCCCCCCATCCAGGGTTCGCGAGTCAACATGCTGTGCCCTGGTGAGGAATTTTTCTTGTGGACCAGGGGCGAGGGGCTCACGATACGAGTTGGGCAGGTCACTTGTTGTCCATCAGAGGCTTGGGCTGAACCATGCCTGAGGGAGAGCCGGGTACTATTCCAGTTAGGCCCCGCTGTGGGGTCGTCATGTCAGTCCCAGCGCCAGTTGTGATTCAGCGACGGCCTTGTACGGGCTTGATTATGGTTTGCAAGCGCTCACGTATATACCCTCGTACCTTGCAAAGCGAACAGCAGCTTGTACATGGTGCAATATAGTAAGGCTATTTGCAATAGTGCACGTCTTCTTCTTCTCCGCCTATTCCCAACGTGGGGGGCCAAGGCGACACCGGAGAGTCGGGGAATGGCGTGTCGTCGGTAGAGCAAGACCTTGGAGAGAGGGGGGGGGCTCACGACTTGAGCTAAATGTCATCATTAGCGTCCTATACGCTGCCCCACGTCAAACCAAAACCACAGTCTTGTTCGCCCCTTCTCACAAGGTCCCTTCTCACGGCATCGTGGTGCGCGCCTTGGGCACTGACGGCCGGGAAGACGTGCCGTGTTCGTTTTTCCCTTTGTTCTTGTTCCATGCTGGTCGTGGGAGAGGTCGGCAGCGGGCCGCTGTCAATCGTCCAACACGTTTGACGACATCGATAGCATGCACACAAGCTTTTGCCCGTTGCCGTCTCCAAATGGCACCTGCCGGTACGTGCGCTCCTGATGATTGGGCTCAATCCCAAATCCGCTGATGATGCACCTTAGCCGATTCGTTCGTGGCCGTGTACCTGGCCTGGTCCACCTGAACCAAGAGGCGAGGGGCCGTCTCCCGCCGAGTCAGCGGTTCTGCGGGCCCTGACGACCAGCTGGGTATCCACCTGCACCCACGGCGTAACCGTGAGGAGCCTCACGTCGCCAGCCGGGAAGATGAGTCGTGCTGGTTGCGCGTGGAATGGGGAAGAGAGTGCGCTGGCAAACACGAACCCGAACGACGCCTACCTACTGTACGGCAATGAAAATGGAGGCCGTGCGCCGGGAACCCATCTGGATGTTGCCGCTGCGCCCAACTGGCCGGCATCAATGCATAAGAAACGACGTGCAAGCCTCCATCCTGTCCAATATCCTCATCATTGTCGTCGGCGGAGCAGCCCCAAAGCAGCGCAACAATGGACGCGTCGTGCTCAGCTCGTGTGCCCCAAAGTACCCCATGTCTTGGCAGCACCAGCGCCTCGACGGCCCTGCGCGGAATCGACTACATCAATCGTTACACATCCCGATCCTGGAAGCGCCCCGGACTCGCTCGTTGATTCCCCCCGTCTTCCGCCTCTGGTTTTTCCGCTTCGGTTGTGCGTACATACTCTAGTACGTACATGTATGGATACGGCCCTTGCTGCGCCCGTTTCTGGGTTCATGACTCTGTCGTCTCCACTTGTCGCGCTGCGAACCTGTGGCCCTGAAACGCACGTCAAGAGACACACACTCACGCACACACGACGCCCTCGTTGCTGAACCGCAGTGCAGCCCGCGTTCTGCAGTATCGTCCTGTTGTGGTCATCGGAGAATTGTGCGGGAAAAAACAAGATGAACGCAGGGCCTGGTATGCCTGTGGACATGCCTCGTCTGCATACATACTCTTTTGCAGTAGGGCCAAACTCTAAAATGCGGAGGCCTTTGAAGTATGTATGTAGAAATAAGAGCGAGCGCAGTGGGTCGTCTTGGACCCCTCCTTCTGTCTGTCGAGTCGGCGCCTCAAGAGATCTCGGGCTCGTCGTCCATTACCCATCTCGCCCCAAGGTTAATGCATACGTCGCGTCCACACACGGCGAGGCCTCCACCTGTATCCTGTCAAATTTCTGTTACTCAGCTGCACAGGTACCTAGCATGTGGCCTTGGTGCGACGCCTTCTCCTACTTGGGCCGAGCCATGTCCGCATCGAGAACGACGTGCAGTCGTGCGACTGCCATGTCCCATTCACACACACACTGACTCAGCCAACTCCCTCGCTAAGCTGCATCATCTACAGACAGCTCAGCATCGGGGGGTGAGTTGGGCCATGGGTGCTGGTGCATGCTGCAGTCCACCTTTGCCCGTCTTGACGGTTACACGCTCGCCGCGACGGGACTTTCCTCATGACGCTCGGCTCTCCAAACTTGATGATCAAACTTTATTGTTTCCGGACATGTCCGACTCTATGCATCTTTCTGCTCGTATCTTGTGCTGCTGGGCTGTCCGCCACGCTTGCGTTGAAGCCGAAGCCTCGGCATGCCGACAAATTGTTCTCGTCCATGTTGCTTTTCCATGACCATCGTCTGTATACGCCATGTCCAATACTCCATCTGGCCAGTCAATGCCTTCCGTGAGTCCATATCAAGCCACCCCGCCCTCCTGTTTCTCATCTATCAAAAACAAGCCCTGTCGCACAGTGCCGAGAAGGCCCTAGCGAGCCCGCTCGGGACCTGGCAAGCCAGGGGAACTTCGGGAGCCGGGGTCATGGGGCTGCATACTAGAAGATTCATTCTGTAGCTGCAGTGAGACTTCGGGAACATGTCTTGTCTTTTGCGGCTTCTTGTGGAATCACGGGAGCCAGGGCGCGGTGCGACTGCACAAAGGCATGCAGTGGCACGGCATCAAGGACAAAAAGAAGGAGAGGCGCGAGGTCCGACTTGGCGAGAACGTGAGGCGTGGGGGGGAACGTCAATGTCTTTGTCATTTTGATATTGACGTGATGGTGCATTAACGCAAGCACGGAAGCTGGCGGAGCAACTAAGTACTGACATTGCTCTGACGACATGTTTTTGAGTCTGAAAAGACCCACCTTGAGGCACTGCTTGATATTGCCATCACTGAGCGTTTACCAAGTAGACATCATGTCCAAAGTCATTACTACAAGATCAACCTAGAGGCCAGTCAAGACACTTTCGTCCTCCCGTCTTCTGTTTTGTCTTCTACTTTGTCCTCTACCTGGCCAAGTGCCAGCTCATCCGGCAGATGCACCACGATCTTTGGTCGAACATACTCGTGCTTCAGGAGATGATGACTGGACATGTACATGTGTCGCTGACATCAGGGCTTCTGCCTTGTTCATCGGTACCTTTCGGCTTTTTTGTTGCTTTCCGCTGCACGCTGGACACCTGGCCTGCGTCGATTTCGCGGCGGCATCATGACGCAGCTTTTCCACAACACACGATGCATCACGACCAGATGGCTGACCAAACCTATAGAGCCCTGCCAGCACCCCCGACATCAATATACGCAGATCGTACACGGGGTACTGCACAGCAGCAGTGTAGCTCCTACGTGGCTGCCCAGACGCTCGACCAAAGTATAGCGACCCGATATTATCCCTCACAAGTCGATGCCCGGCTGCTGTCATGTGCTCCGACCCGTGCGCTGTCTTGGGCAGGTCAGGTCACCGGAGATTGCTACGTCTGGAGGAGCGACATGCCAGAACAGTGGCAAGCAAGCGCATCAAATCATGTACTCGAGGATACATGGCGAGGCATGACTGGCAGTACTCGACTATCCAGTGACCAGGAAACCCTTCTTACATGCTCGTCGCTCCGCGGAGCAGGCTACCACAATGAGTGTAGATCGAAATTGGTAGCAGCAGGTACTACAGTAAAGCGTCCGAGCTACGCTCCGCGGAGCATGGACGTGTGTGTGTGGGGAGGGGGGGAAAGGATACCGCGCCCGCCATGATGACACCCTGCATACGCGTTGGCATGCAGCAGTTAGCTGAGCATGCACATGTAGGCAGCGGGGAAGGGAGGGATCCACGCGACCGAACAAGGTTTACCCACGAGAGATGCATCCAAACGACTGCACATCATTCGTTTAGACCGCAGATTAAGCTCGATCCCCTTTGTCCTCCCCCCCACCCCCCTTATTGCCACAAGTCAACGAGGATGGAATCCTCACCGGATTACCCACAGCAGACGTTTCCTGTCAAAACTGGCCTGCACGCTTCGCTTGCATTCTTCCTTGCCCTCCACCCTCCCCTGTTTAGACTCGCAGCCAAAGGTTACATACATGCTAGTACAGGACACTACAGCTGACCCTGACCCAGCCAAAACGCTCCTCTTTTCCAAGACTCGAGCAAAAAGCCAATTCCAACCTTCCGAAACAACCATAGTCTGTTTTTTTGTTTATTTATATATTGGTTTTGAAACATTTCACGTCGGTACCGCCGATGTGAGCAGCTCACCAAGGAGTGGAAGAGAGGGAGAGGGAGAGAGAATGGGACGAGTAAACCCGCCCTCAAAGCGATGCCGAGTACATTTCCATGGCGTATGGATTTCGATACGGGTAAGCCCCACGTTCTTTTTATTTTAGTCGTGATCGCTGCGCGCCTGTTGGCCAGGTGGAAGATTTCCCACACTTTTGGAACAGAGACTTGGGTAGTCTAAAACCCACGGTACCTGACTTCTTGCATCCTTGCACCCCCCTCCAAGTGTATGTACACGACGTACATGGAGTGACAGGCTGCAAGTAAGCGCCGCTACTTACTCGACCCACTACCACTACCACTACTACTACTACCACTCCCACTCCCACTACCACTACCACGCTCCAAACCTTGCATGCACCAACAACGCAGCATGCAAAAACGGAAATATTATACACCCCCCCATGTCGTTTCTCGCTTACCGTGGCGTGCGCGCGCGCCCTGTGTTACACACACACTCTCTCACTGTCCGATCTGTCGTCTCTATGTTCTCTTCTCACTCGCTGGCTCGCTCGCCATGTTTACCCGTACCAATCGCCTCGCTTAGCTATATCTTGGGTCCCTACCGGTATCTTGGGTAGCTAGCTGCGTGGGCGCTCCCACTCCCCCTCCCCCCCGCGCGCCAGCGCAAACCTTGTTTGACAGACAGTTGGCCATGGCAATGGCGCGCCGTCGCCGCCGCCGCCGCCGCCGCTGGCTCCATTGTGATTGTGTCTGTCTATCTCACCCGGCTGGGCTAAACTAGGTGTAGCGATTGGAGGGCTAACGCGCTGAATGGATTCATCCGTGGTCGGTGGAGAAGTGGGTTTGGATAGGGTTCGGTAGAGGCGCGGTAAGCACGCGTTCGTTTATTCATTTCCGTCTTGATGCGCAATACTCAAATCATTGTTACTAGGACGTCTCATTCATTCATTCATTCACTCACTCCCTCACAAACTAACTTGTCAACTCGCTTCTTGGATTATTTTTTTTCCCTGATTTCTTGGTTGCGAGAGTCGACCGTGGTTCACTAGCTCTGCATCCTCCATAGTAGGTGTAGTTGCGTTTATTGATTTCACGGCCCGAGGGCATACATCCATCGGTACATCCTTACACACACACACACATACATACATACATACATACATACAGACCGACAGACCGACAGACCGACAGATGGACGTGTAGCGGTGAAAGATCACGGATACAGTATCTAGCCATCTATTTCCGATGTCGCCCTTGACTACAGCCGATTGGGCGAAAAAGAACGCAGAAGAGAGAGAGACAGACGAGGGGGGAACACCAGTGGTTGGAAGGAAGACTCGCTAAGCTCCATCGGGCCGCTTTTGTATCTAGTGGAGGTGTGGAGAAAAGCACCACCAGTCCAATCCCATGCGCACTTCAAAGCCATTCAATATTTGCTTTTTTTTAGCGAGGGGCGGTGCGGCGCGTGTTTGGAGGAGGGGAAGACAACCTCTTTTTTTTTGGTTGCTGAACGGCAGTGAGGCGCGTGGCATGTGTGTAGTGTGTAGTCACAGTATGATTGTGCGAAAGGCGTGCATGTCTTTCCTTGGGGGACTTGGTGATGTTGCGCTGTTGATACTATGGACATACACAACCACCACTGCCATCCCTACTGCGCACATGATCCATTCTTTTCCTTCTTCACGCACCACCCAGGGTCATGCCTGTCCGACGGGGTAAATCTGCGTCGCAAAACAGTTACACCGACGAGTGGTGGTGGTGGTGGTAGTGGTGGTGGGTAACGTGATTCCTCTCGCATCGAGTTGGATTTGTTGTCGGAGTTGCATTGATTTTACACCGCTGATATGCAGCACGGCGCGGTTGCTTGGTGGGAAGCAAAAAGAGACCCCTCGTAGTGCAAGCAGTACAGTAGCAGCCGACTAATCATTCCGTCTTGTTGGGATGGAACGAACGAGGGGTGTGCGGCCGGCAATCGACAGGCGGTGTGTATACACACACGCACACGCACAGTCTCTTGCTCTCTTTCTGTCGGTTTCCCCCAATCGTGCCCCGGCGGGTAGCGTGGCTGTTTGTGCAAAATGCGCGACATGGTGGTTCATCGGTAACCGTTATGCCGATGCTGGTTGCTGCGTCAAGTACGTGGTTACATGGACCACGGTTCTCAACGGGACATGTTGGACGTTGGGAGCTGCAGCCTTTGGTCGACAGGTTGCCCCGTCATGTGCGTTGCTGCGTTGCATGCGCTCCGTCAAAGCTCCATGTCATGCATGCAATCCATCCCACGCCCCGTGCTGGTGCTGGTGCAAGACGTGGCGGGAAAAGCGCCTGATGGCCGTCACGGGCTGTGGCATGTGCAGTGCCATTATCGGTGGCTGGCTTGCTGACCAACCCGTGCATTAATTTACGGTATATAGTAAAGGCTAGGAATAATACGCTGGTTGATACATCGTTATAGACTGGCGTATGAGATATCGGCATTTAGTGGCTTTGGCTACAGTGGCTCTACGTACTACTACCTCGCAACTCATACAGATTAAAAAGGTAGTACGTAGTGGGGCTGAAGCCACCCGATATACGGATCTGATTCGCCACCCTAGACGTAGCCTCCTTTACAAGAGTATCATAACAAAGTAGACGATGAAAACAAATTACACCAGATGATAGCTTCTGCACATAATAGTATTGTGTACGGCTACAGTCGCACCAAGTTCATCACTATCATATACTATCATATAAACTCAATCTGCCAGAGTTGATGGGCGCCTACGCTGTCAAGGCTCCCTTGCCAGCCTACAATACGCGTTCTATCGTATGAGAGCAGTGGTTAGCTGAACATGTTCATCCTCGAAGATTTGAAGAAGAAAAAAAATAACCTCACCCGTTCACCGAACCGCCAGTGAACAGATCCACAAAGGTCATCGTACCATGATTTTGGATCCTAGACCTTTCTTTAGACACCTATCCCCAATTTCTAGACCACCATTTAGTGACTCACCTGACTATTTGTCCCTTCCTTACCCAATTAGCTCTGGGGTGAATGTACCAGAGCTGGTGTTCGTTGAGTTCCTTTCCAAATTGCCATCCTGTGATCGGGGGTCCCGTCCTCGCCGTCGCCACAGTAAAGATATAGGCATTCTGCAGACGTCTTAGCATCGAAACTCAATAAACTACAAAGCCTTTTGAACTTCATTTCGAATTAGAGCTTGCTGCTTGGAGAGTTCATGTTTTTAATCATGAAGACGGGGCGACTAGTCCCCTTGTCCTTGACGACCTCAAGCTTCCACTGTTGGTTTTGCTCGTTATGTACGTGCCAGTTGTGGACAGATAGCCCACCTGGAGGATTCTCTTCATCTTCTCAACTTTGAATCGGGAGGTCATGTATCCACTGGTTTCGGCAAATTGGATGTAATAAATATGGGTTGTTTACTACTGAGATTCAGCACATCATCTTTCTAGCTGATATTCAAATGAACAATCAAGTTTTACTACGAATAAGGCTAGTTTGAGATGTTAACGTGGAGGATTAAGTCCAAGTGAAGCTAGAAGTATTCTGTCAATACCTCGTTTAGGCTACATAGCATGTACATTTTAGTAGAGGAAAAAATATATAATACTACGTATGAGATGTAGCGTAGTTGTAAAGTATCTATGTACTCTGAATTTAACAGAACTTCTTAGGACCTCTTCCGTGTTAGACTACAACTATGTAGCTACTAGACATAGAACAAGCGATAGTAGATTATAGGCAGTAGTAAAATGTAGTATATTTACAAAATCAATCTCGAGTCTCTTTAGGTAGACTAGAGGTTTGTATATCTAGAACTAATTAAGAGGATAAGAAATAAGCTGACTAGGAGTACAGAAATGTGGTTTCTAATAACACCTTAGCTGTCACCCTTGAGAACATCCTTCCCATCCTTATGCTCGTTTTCCAATCGCACCGCAGTATGATTCGTAAGGTACTGTGATGGATCCATCATTACAAGAGCCAATAGGATGGCAATGACATTGAAAGGAATGGTGCTGTATGAAATCATTCTGAACCCCTTCCCATACACCTCTCGAAGTGCATGAGCCGAGGCAGCCTCGACTGCAGGAGTGATACCAGGAACTGTGGCGAACGCGCCAGGAACGCCGGCGGCATTTTCGACGGTCGCGCCGATCAGACGGCCGATGTTAGCTGGATCAAATTGTCCGGTTGAAAGAGCGGCTTTGGCAATAGCGTTGCCCAAGTTATCGTTCACAACACCGTTCAGTATAGCGTTGAAAATCGCGTTTCCAACACTACCACCCATGCTTCTAAATGTGCCGATGAGGCCCGTTGCTAGACCCAGATATTGTAACGGAATATTCACGCCGGCTGCAACATAGCATAAGATAACAATCCACGAGAAAGGGCCTAGTATGAAGACCTGCAATGCAGACCATGCATACTTGTTCTTTGGAACCACAGTAGCCAATACAGCACAGAATATAGTCTGTATTGCGCATGCTGTAATCATCTGCATCTTGAGGCGCTTGAATTTACCTAAGAGTGCCGTCACCATGACCCCGAATACGAACTGTAAAGCATGAGCAAATGAGCCATCATCTGGGGCTCACTCATACCTGGGAGACTCCATTCGGTAGTGCAATCAACCCGATCTGAATTGGATCATTTGTATACATAAATAGGGTGCCTTGCGGGAGGAGAGAGCTTAGTGAGTAGAAGTCGATGCCAATATGTACATTAGCGATCGCAAGGTAAGAAGGTGAACTCTGTCTGACTCACCAGCCACGAATGTGATGCCAAGCAGAACCGTGAATTCCGTGAATTTCTTAAATATCTTCAAGGGGAAAAATGGTTGCTTGGCCCATACAAAATTGTACCCGAACGCGGAGAGAAGCACCGTGAAGCCCAAAGCTATAGGAACAATGACAGACGCACTCCGCCATGGATGCCCGGCCTGACCAGCCCAGGTCAACCCTACCAGGAAGGTAGTCAATCCACTTGAGTATAGACTGAGGCTAACGAAGTCTAAATCCTTGAACTCTTGCCATCTGGTTTTGTCAACATCGTACTGTGGCCGTGGGGGTGGATAGTAGAATAGGAGTACTCCGACTGAGCTGACGACACAGAAGATTAGACCCCAATAGTAGCACCAGCGCCACCCGAGAGCAGTATGAGCGTTAACACTCGTCGCTATCAGCACACTGGGTATACCGAATGGCCTGGAGTCAAAGCTTTGTCAATTGCCTCGTTGCTTACAGGAGGATAGGAGAACGTACTGCGACTCCCAGTCAACAAAAGGAACCAATTATACTGCGAAGTCAGTACTGACCATATTGATTGCAAGTTCAATCGTCGCGAGACCGGTGCCACTGTTGCAAGATCAGTTCAAGCATTGAACCGAAGAGACCTAAGCCTACCGCCATTTGTTAGGAAGAATTTCGGATACGCCGGCGTAAGCAACGAAAATCATGCCTCCACCGAATCCGAGAAATGTTGAGCCAACAATAATATTGGTCACTGAGTTTGCTGTGGCTGCAACAATCTGCCATTGCGGTGAGTGGATCGTGCCATATTCTTGAAGCCATTTTGGCCTACCGATCCGATCAGGCAAAAGACCTGGCCGCTGAGTATAGTCCACCGTTGACCAAAGACATCACTCAAACTACCCGCTACAGAGAAGGACACAGATGATGCAGTGGACCAACCTCCAACTAGCCACGCAATTTGGGTTGAATTTCCAAGATCCTGGCCTATCTGTGCAACAAGAGCGACAGGCAGTGCAAATCCACACGCAATTGGACAAACATATGATAATGCCAAGAACTGTTTTGGTTAACTAAAGATAAAAATTGTTATGTGAGAGTACATACTATCATGGCAAGAATAGTGCGAGTAGATGGTCTTTCGGCATGATCAGGATTTTCTTCAAGGGCTGCCCGGTGCGGATCAAGGAAGTCGCTCGGCCTGTCATCGATGCGCTCAATTCTTTCGGCAGAGGTATCCCCCGGCGGCTCCAGGTGCTTTTCCTTTGCGGTTGTCAAATTATTCATATTAGTATACTTTCGTTTTGAAGGCACCAATTTACAGTGGATCTTCTATAATTTCTAAAAAAAACTTGGCTGAAATTTATACAATGCCCTGAATCTAATGCGGAATGGCAAAGAGTAGCATTGCCGATAATCATAAATGATGCTGCTAGGCTTTGCAAGCCGCGCAGATCCGAACAAATCAAAACTTGCAGACGGACAAATTTATGTATCTAGTGATTAACAGAGGTCAGCTGAAAGTAGCCTAAGTTGAGATTGTGCAGACGAACGGGTTGGGGAAAAGCGGGGGTGGGGGGGGGACCGCTAAATTAGCTTGTCAGATTCAGCAGTTGTGATAAAGAATAGTTAAGGGTGGGGATCGCCTATTTACATAGCGTAGATTTGGTTCAAGCAGATGAGGGGGTGGGGGAGGGGGGCCGCCGACTTAGTGTGTCGGAGCCAGAAATCACTACAGCGGCCAGGTTTCGATCTGAAATAATAGTAATTTTAGATATTGGTGACTGTGAAGCGGATTTGTCATATAAAGCGGTTAAATTATGGTCACAAAGCCACGCAATCTTCGCCATTATATCGTCTCAACAATTTACTTTATCTCCTCTTTATTCCCCTTATCAGTCTTACTAGATCAAGAACATGGCCGCAATAAAACGCGTTGCATTGATTGGTGCTTCTGGGAAGCTGGGTCCATCGATTCTTAACGCATTCCTCGAAAACGGCAACTTTGATATTACGGTGCTGTCTCGTAAAAGTTCAGCTGCTGTATTTCCTCCAGCAGTGAAAACCATCAAGACAGAATTCGATTACGATTCGCTCAGAGTGGCATTCTCAGGCCAAGATGCTGTGATCTCTATTGTGGGAAACGCGCGAGCCAGTGATCAGAAGCTTTACATCGATGCTGCTATAGCTGCTGGTGTGAAGCGATTTGTTCCATCAGACTTTGGCGGTTGGACACCCGATGCGACTATTCTCGACAAGAACAAACTTTTCGGACCAAAAGTAGAGATAGCTGAGTATCTGAAGAAGATGGAGTCCGAAACTTTCAGCTGGAGTGCCATAATCAACGGTCCAGTCTTTGATCTTGTATGACCATCGCTTTCATTTACGAGTTACAAACCTACTAACTAGATGTGTAACAGAGCATGAAGGTGGGGTTTCTAGGATACGATTTAAAGAGCAAAACAGCGCAAATCTGGGACGACGGAGAGGCAAAATTTTCGAGCGCAACGCTTTCCACCATCGCCAAAGCCGCGGTGCGTATTCTGGAACCTGTGCACGTTGAACAAACGAAGAACCAGGATATCTTTGTTCTCTCCTTTACAACAACCCAAAACCAGATCCTTGATATCTTGGAGAAACTCACTGGTAAATGGAGTGTAGAAAAAGTGGATTCGAAGTCTTTGATTGCGGATCTGCACAAGAGGCTCGCAACAGGCGAGTTCGGACCCCAAGTGGTCTATGGGTTAATAAAGGCAGGAACCTTCGCTGCAGATGCAGGGAATCCGGGAGATTATAGTCATTTGTCGTGGAACGAGAAATTGCACTTGGACTTAGAGGATTTGGAGACTGTGTTGGCTAACATTTCAAAAGATGTGAGCTCCTGAGAAATATCAGATTACATTGAAGCTACATTAACTAGAAATAATGGACTGTGAGCCGTTTCAATTCACTCGGGCATTGAGAAAACCGATACTATTCCCGTGATTTCTAGGTGTTCACCCCCCCAGGTACGAGATTTCAAGTATGAAAGATTTCAACAATTACTGTCGTTAGCTATTAGTTCGCTCAATTCTCGATTAATCTATAGTGGCTAAGGTTTTGCTTGCAATATATCGGTGGAATCACAAAGCATTCTTCGATTCTTGATTGGGATTCACCAGTCAAAATCTTGCATGCGGATCTCCCTTTGACTGTAGGTTTTTTAAGCTTCAGCCTCCTTAAGTGAAACAAATTTGGAGAGGATATATTTGGTGTAGTCTAATCAGAGGGTATAGCGATTGTAAATTTGTGAACCTGTCAGGCGATAGGAGCCTGTTCAACTTTATCGATGTATAATTACAAGCGATACCCAATTCTTCTTCGCGTTAAGATATAAAATCATAGCTCTTGTAGAGTTCATATAGGCTTGATGATGCTCCTATCCGCCGAAACTACTTGTACAGGTGATCATACGATGCTAGTATGTATCACAGACCTATCTTATAAAACCGTTAGCGCAGCATTATTTATAGGCTCTATTCTATAGAAAACCCCGAATTAGTAGATTCTGATAGGTATGCAGGGCATAGAAGGAATCTCAAGACTTATTTATGTATACCTTACAGCTACGTACATGGAGCTGACCCTATCCATATGTATATATAGCTCCGCTATGCTGTTGTTCACGTTCTAAAATAGCCAAGATGCATTAACTATAGCTTCATATTATGAAATCACAGCTACAAAACTTCAGATTATCTGTTTGATGAATGATTTCGACGTGCTGACGTGGCGGCTATTACAACGCAGTAGAGTACACATTAGAAGATAGCAATGAGGTATGATGCCCTGCACCTTATACGCATGGATGCTTGTGAAGGTTAGTCTTAGCGCTTCAAATATGATAGAAATTGGTTTGTGTGGCATGTTGTCAGATTGTGATGGGTTGGATCAAAGACTGTGATAAAACACTGTGATTATGATGGATCAGATGTGGATCGATTAATTGTCCTGCCGTCTATGGATTAGATGGTTAGAGCCCCTTTAGAGCAGTCGTTAGCCCGTGCTCCCTAACTAATCACAGAATCCAGGTGTGATCAAGCACCCAGAATCTGTCACCTACCTAAATATTGCACGTGATCTAACACACCCCCTTAGCCTACGGGCCAATTAGAAGCCTCGCTTAGGCTAGAGCATTTTAAGCTGCTCTTGGATCTTAATAACTCGTGACTGATTCTGTAGATCTCGATCCCTGACTTCAACTAGTCTAAGTTGGATTAGGAAGCCCTGCCACTGGATCACTAGGAGTGTAACGATGTTACAACTTCGCCAAGTATTGAGCCAATCCCAGAGCCGGATCGGAGGAAGTACCTGCCGCCCTTCATCAGCCATTCGCCCGAGGTCGGATCCGAATTCGGACCCGACTAGGATAGGTATATATTGAGACACTCCCTGTAGCTAGCTCTGTAGACTTTTGATATCCTTTCGTACAAGGCCTATAGGTGGCTTGTTGAATCTAGGCTCTTTGTGATCCCACGCACTCCCATATGCCTCTGAGTGATCCTACGACCGAAAACAGATCCGACCTGCCTTACTGCGCCGTTACA
>NW_007359948.1:415213-459216 GCF_000359705.1 Exserohilum turcica Et28A | reverse complement strand
CCTCTGAGTGATCCTACGACCGAAACAGATCCGACCTGCCTTACCTGCGCCGTTACAAGGAGTACTTTGGTGAGCCTATTAGCTATTATCTTAGACGATCGTGTGTATACCACTTAGATTGTCTAATTAATCACTTCTTGTCTAAGCTAATAGTTGTAGATATCTACGTGTCTAAGCTTAGTAGTAAGCCTTAATACTACTTGCGTTACAAGTTAGATCGTCTGCTAATTGTCGCACTAGATTGTAATAATTAGGCTTAGTAGATCTACCTTAAGCTCCCTAATCAAACGTGAGGTAAAGATCGCTTTTTTAGCTACCTATAATAGCGCCAAGAGCTCCGCTTCTATAGTTAAAGTTATAATAGTGTCCTGTTTGCTTGCTTTTTAGGCAATTAAGCCGCTAAAGAGTTTAATTATGTAGCCTTCTAAGCTTTTATAATTAATTATATTGTCTGCAAATAATGCGTCACTAGCTACCTCTATAGAGGTGCCGCCGCCAAGCCTAAGACTTAACCACTTAGTGCTAGAGAGGTAGAGCAACACTCGATCCGCTGCTTTATGGTGATCCTAGCTAAGGTTTAAGAGAAATCTAGCGAGCCTAGACGTAGCAAAGGCAATATCTAGACGAGTATTAATAGCGGCGTATAGGAGCGAGCCAATCTTCTATTAATATCAATTAATCTTAGATAGAGTAGCTAGTCCTTCTCTTAGCATAAGCTCGCTAATCGCTATTAGAGTATCGTGCCTAATTGTCTAATCGTCTATTAGCTAAGTGATCTTTTCACAGTAGGCTGCCTAGGAGAGGTAAATTAGTCGCTTGTCTTAATCTCTAATCACCTTAATCCCTAGGAACTACTGTAGATCGTCTCTACTAGTAATTAAGTATCGCTGCTTAAGCTAATCTATAATTTCTTAAGCTTTCTTGTCTTAATCTTTGCGATAGGCGAGAATTATATCGTCCACGTAGTAAAAGATAATAATCCTGTCTTTAATTATATAGCAGGGCTCGTGGGGTACAATCTAGAACCTAAGTCAAGTAAGAGCTGCTGTGAAATCCTTCTACTAAAGTAGTGGGGAGATCCTAAGCCTATATAGAGCTTTCTTAATTTTCAAGATCGTCCCTAGCTTCTAATAGCCTTTAGGCATACGCATATAGACCTCTTAATCTAGTGATGCATGGACGAAAGCATTAGTGACGTCGTACTATTTTAGTTTAAGGTTTTGATTAGCAGCGATCGCTATAAGTAAACAAAATAATTGTCTAGCTAGAGTAGCTGCGTAGGTGACTTAAGTAGTAATATTTCTTTGTTAATTACCTCTTACAACAAGCCGTGCTTTGCACTTAATGAATTAATTAGCTTTATTAAATTTATAGACAAATACCCACATATAGTCTAGGACCTGATGTCCCTTTAATTTAACTAATTAGTAGGGTACTTCTTCCCACGAGCTCGTGACTCTATAGCTGTTGAGATGTGCGCGTTGAGCTTCTTTAAATAGCTCACCTAAGGGGTGCTTATTAAGATCTAATCTAGCAGTTAGTGGATTAGGAAGCTGTAATTAGTAGATCTTGACTCCCTTAGCAAGTAGTTAGTAGAGCTACGCCTTGTTAATTAGGTCACCTTTGTGCGTGCCTACTGTCCCTAATTATAATCTAGCTATAAAGGCAGCTGCCTATAGGATTGTCTTAGACGATTAGATCTTAGGTGTTGATTTAATTTCTCCACTCATGAGTTAAGCTAGCAGAACTACTAGTAGTGGAGTTAATGGAGGAGTTGGGTAGTGATCTTAGATCTTTCACCTATTGTAGTATCTAGGTGGATCCTCCATTATTTCTTCTTCTTGAGTATTAACGCTGTCGTCGTCTTCGTGAAATGATTCCATCCCTGTATCTAGGATCGGTTGTGGGAGCTCAATCGTTCAGACGTGTGCTGCGATCTCTAAGAGAGTGCTGTGCATCAGGCTATCTATTAGATCTTTAACTTTCCTATCAAAGATTGAGCTTTTATTAAAAATAACGTCTCTCGTGCTAATAACTTTGGCCATAGATAGGATCTAAATCTAATAGATATTAGATGATTAGTACCTAACAAGGTAGCCAATCTAAGCTTTAGGATCAAGCCTTTGGAGCCTTAATTTGCCTCTATAGGTGTCGTTAGTTATTGCGAAAGCTTTGCACCTATAGGCTTTGAGATAGGCTAGGTTTAGTTTCTTATGTAATTAACGTAGCTGCTCTACTAGCTACTCTACTAGTTGCTCTATTTAATTAGGATACGCTTGTGAAGAATACTTCGTATAGCGTTTTTCACTAATTGCTATAATTTAGCGTTCGATTGTATAGGTGTATAGCTGCTTAAGTGATTTTTAGCTATAGTTCCTATAGGAGATTGGCGTCTAGTCTTATTGCACGAGCTTTCTCTTTATTCATACCCTCTAAGCGTTTAGCTCTACTATTTTAGGCTTAAGTGTCTAGTGCTAAAGGCTTAATAGTAATGCTGTTTGATCTAAGCTAACGCTTAACTTCTAGCTTAACTATAGTAATCTTATTATTAGTTTTAATTACCTTTAGGGTAATATTGTATTAATTCTAGAGAAACTTGATGTAGTTTAAGAGGACTTAGATAATTAATTTGGCTGTGCAGTGATCTGTGAGGTAGAAATCCTACTAATACCTTAAATAATCGTTTATAATCAATAACTATAATAACTCCTTATTATAGGATTATTTCTTATAGCTATAGAAATTAATTAATAGCCTTTTTCCTAGTCCTTAATTGTTAATTCATAGAGCACGACTAATCTATTGCTAGATTTTCGCTCGTCCACACGCGTCGCACTACACTGTTGTTATCCCCTTAACTCGCACCCCCTAAGATTGCTGGACTAGGTGCTCAATCGCTGCTGGCCCTAGGTGTCCCAGTCTCTTGTGCCAGAGGAGAGCAGGCGCCTATTAGGCTCGCCAGTGCTGTTAGGTCGTGCGTGAGTGGGCGTGTAGAGCTACTCTGTCCATTAATCCAGTCAGCTAAAACTCAAGTACCCACTAACTATACATCTCTACCAGCTCGCAGATAGTTAATCCATCTAATCGCTTAATCGCTGTGGGATCTAATTAGTTATCCTACTAAATTCCTTGCCTTCTTAGTACTCTAAACAAGACAATATTGTATAGGATATCTAGGTAGAGAGTAGTGTTGTAGAGCATAAGTCTTTCTACTTAATCTTTATGTGTAAGGCTTAGGATCACTAATCTATATCCTTTAATCTAGATCTAACTATTTCCTACCTATATAAAGTCTCTATTAAGGGGTAGATAGTAATTAAATATTTAGCTTAGATTATTAGTAATATAGTAGGTAGATCCTAAGTCAAAGATAAAGGAGTTACGTAGTAGATACTCCATTCAATCTAACACGGATACGGCCGCGAATATAGCCTCGATCGTAGCTATCTGTTACACGGGGTGGATTGCTGATACTTCTCTAATCTCGTTCCGGGTTAGGGCGAGCGAGCCTTTACGGGATCAGCTCCGTGGGATTTTGCCGTATGTTCTTGGTGGAAAAGAGTTATAGGAGTTAACCAAAGGTTAATTAACAAATCCAATCTATATTGCTATAGATTAACAAGTAACAATCTTGTTAAGTAAAGATACTAGTAAGACAGTACAATTTGAGTTGACCACAACGAGAGTAAATAATGAAATCCATCCATCCTTATATCCTCATTGCTTCCAGTCTTGCCATCCTGTCCATCCCATCTTGGCGGGATGGTTGGGATGGCACCGCCATCCCATCGTGTGCTGCCATCCCGGATGGCCAGCCTTGGCGGGATGGCACATCACGTGACCGAGCCCCGCGATGCCCTTCGTTTCCGGTTAGGATCCCAAGTGGTTCCTCAACCAACATACTGTCATCACCAGGGAGGAGATCCTTCCCGTTGTTACTTGTAACACTATCTATCTCCCGTCTAGTCAGTCTTCTTAAATCTCTAGAGTAGGTGTATAGGATTGCTTAGTTCTTAGAGTCTAAGTCCTTAGCCAACTTTAGGCTCTTAGGAGGCTCTAGAACTCTAGATCGTGATCTCTTTAGAGCTTCACGGTTTTAGCTGTCCGTAGGTTAGGTATCCACCACTCTAGAGCCTTCTCTAGATAGACATAGAAGCAGTCACGAAGATCGTGTCTTATGTCACACGCTAGGCAAAAGCTAGTATTGTTTTAATACGCGCTCGCGCTTCTTAGTAGATTAGTAGGTAATTTAGCTGTTTAATAGGCGTGCAGGATCCCGCTTTTGCCTCTTCTCCTTTAGAGGTATAGGCCTAAAGCCTAATAATTTACCTAATTAGCTTAATTGTACTCCTTACTAGCTATACGTTAATCTTAAGGTCTACCTTGTTTTTGTAATTTAGTATGTGAGTTCCCTATTTCCACAAATTGGGCGTCCCTATCTCCGCGCTGGTTAGCTTTCCCGTTCGTAGCAAGATATACAGATGGATCAGCAGCTACAAACGCTCCTTTACAGTTTCTTTGCGTGGTAGGGTGATTTAGCATCATGTACTCCCAGAAACGTCTTATTATATCCATTTAAGCGTACCTATTTGGCTTTTGCTTATTTAATTAATTATTTAGTTAATCAGTCCCTGTGGGATCTAGACCTTGTAATTGGAAAGTTGCTACCTAGATAGGCGCGATCTTATTCACTGCAGCTAGAAAGTCTATAGCTACTGCTCGAAACTAAGTAATGTTAGGCACTTTAAGTGTCTCTGCTTTAGTAATTGCCTAGTTGTATTTAGCAAGCTAGGTATCCTAGTTGCCTACTAATTTTAGTAGCTTAAGAGCGTTGTAGTATCACTAACGCGCTCGTTCACGTTTAATCGCGTCAGTGACGCCGACATAGGCTTTTAGCTTCTTAATCTAGTTGCAGATTAGCTTATCTAGTAGGCAGCATATGCGCTATAAGTGTAGAGCAATAGTTAATTAGATGAGCAACACAATCTGCTAAAGGTTTAACGTTTTAGTTTTATACTTAACGTATTTAGCTTTATACTACTCTAAGCTAAGCTTATAAAATTTAAGATCCTTCTTATAGGCGCGCTATCCTGTTGTAGATAGATTAGATAGTCTTGCTAGGGCAGTGCCTAGAGCTAAGCTAGTTAATAGCGCGTAGTTGCTTATGTCTAGGAGATCTAGCGACTTTAGAGCAGTTAGCAGTTTAGTTATTGCATTAGGGTTTACTTAATCCTATATGTAATAGGCTACGCAGCGCGCTTTTAGCTAGCTATACTAAGCGCTATAGTTGTGCTTGTCGCGCAGGATTACTGCGTTAATTTGCTAATTTAGTAACGCGTTCATATTTAATTAATAGGATGGTGCAGATCGCTTGGATTAAGAGGGGATAAGACTCTTAATTGTTAGATTGTGATAGGTTAGTGTTACGAACCTGGAAGGAGAGAGCACGGCGGTTAAGTCAAGAACGTTGACAGCCAGTCAACCCAGCCATATGTAGAGCGGGGCACGTATCACGTGACCTCCTCGGGAACGTATGCAAGAGGAAGGGTCTTGGCAGACTCCTCGTACATAAGCCACCGAGGAATGCTCCTCGTGCGTCAGCCACCGAGGAATCCTCAGACTCCTCTAACCGAGGGTTACGAGCATCACAAGTATATAGGAATAGGCATTTAGCCCTTATAGCTCGATGTGTTCAACTTAAGTTACGAGTTGCAAGATACATTCGACGCACAGCAATATATCTTGTATAGACCCTTTGTCCAATATAGCACCCTGTCTCTCTATCTGCGAAAACCAACCCTAGAGTCTTGACACCAGAAGTCTTATATTACTTCCACTCAAGATCCACTCTTAACAGTTAGATTAAAGACTATAATAAAACACTGTGATTATAATAGATTAGATGTAGATTAATTAATTGTCCTACTGTCTATAGATTAGATGGTTAGAGCCCCTTTAGACCAGTCGTTGGCCCGTGCTCCCTAACTAATCACAGAATCCAGGTGTGATTGAGCACCTGGAATCTGTCACCTACCTAAATATTGCACGTGATCTGACACATGTATCTATACAAGACGACATGCTCCAGCAAAGACGAGAACTCACCCATCTGATATGCTTGTCCCAACGACTGCTGCTAGCAGTACAATACGCTCCTTCACCATGTAGGCTTCACTTGTGATTTTCTTTTTGGAAGCGGATACAACTTGGGTATCACTTAGCACTGATGATACGTCGACCAATGTTAACAAGCTCCTATGACCTATCGGGTTCACAAATGATGGAATTACCTTATAGAACAAATAAACAGAACAAAATAATTAACTATGGAGCTAAAGTATGCAACTTTGGACCCCATGCCAATAGAGAACTCAATTAGCCGATGACAGAATCGCGAAACGCTCATGGTTGGTTCAGAAGACGACGTTTCTGGGAGAAACCCTGCGTATACCGTATTCCTTGACATAAGCCGCACCGAAGATCCCAGCTCAATCAGCCACTAGTAAAAACGCAAGCCTGCACATGTACAGAACTTAATTGAAGGCAAGGACATAGCAGGGTATCTTATACATATCTAATTATGACAAACATGACTGAATGAAGCAGTAAGACTCATGGTATTGGCTCGCTAAATAAACGACATAATCTACAGTCACCATTGCTAGTGTAGTCCTTTTCCTTCTATAATGCACCAAAACACCATCAACACCGGAAAAATCAATCGCCAAGATGCCTGCTCCTGGGCTGTCGCTCCTCATAACCCCGACCCATCAGTCATGGCGCTTTTAGCTCGTCCATACCGCCAGGACCACCACAGTCGGGCCCCCAGAAATCACCAACCCTGAAGCCCAACGGAAAAGGGTCCTGTGGATCGACAATAACTTGTCTGTAGCCTGTTATCCAGGCGCGGCCGCGAACCCGCGGCAAGATGGCATCGTATCTGCCCACCTTTGTCGTACCCACGATGCCGCACTGAAATTGTGTCCCAATGATGCTCTTGTGGGTGAAAGCCTCTGCAACGCCAAGTTGACGACGACCGTGCAGTACTGCCATACGCGCCGATGTGCCTGTACCGCAAGGACTGCGATCCAGTCTACCAGGAGAAATCACGACGGTATTCTTCGCCGCCTTGGCTGACAGCCCCGCCTCCTTGTCCACCGCCATTTCGACGAGCGGTTCGGTGAATTGAAGACTGGAAACGCCGCGGATGCCTTCGTTCTCTGGATGCACAGGCTCGTACGATCTCTGGACGGCCTTGAGAATGGCATCTCCCACGCGAATCAGGTCGGCGCCGTGCTCATGCGAAACACGGAGCCCGACGGAATCTGCGGATACAATGGCATAGTGCATGCCGCCCCAAGCAATATCGACGTGAATGTCGCCCAAGCCCGGCACGTAGACGGGGAGATCGAGTTCGTATACAAATGAAGGCACGTTGTCGAGCTCGACGCTCACACATTTGCCTCCGGCGCACCTGGCTCGCACGCGGATGACACCCGCGGCCGTATCCAAGACCACATATGTCTCGGGCTCCTTCATGGGCACTCGCCCTGTCTCCAGCAGCACCGTCGTCACGCAAATCGTATTGCTGCCGCTCATGGTAGCGTACTCGTCGCTCTCGAGCGTCAGGAACCCCGCGTCAGCAGCGGGATCGCACGGCGCAAGCAGAACATTCATACACTGCGAGACGCGGCCTCGCGGCTCTTGCATGAGCAACTGCCGGTAGGAATCGGCGTGTGTTTGGAAGTGCACGAGCTTCTCGTACATGGTGCGGCAGTGCACCGGATCCGGTATGCCGTCTACAATGACATCGCCGATTTCGCCCTCGGCGTGCACACAGACTATCGAGATGGGAGGGTCGGGCTTGCGGACCATGGTTGAGGCGGTGTGAAGAAAGGTGACAGGTGACAAGGTCGAAGGACTTGGGGAGGAGTGGCCAAAGTTAAAGACGAGGTAGGAAATAAAGATGGGTAAGGGTACCGACCGATGAAGCAAAGGATGAAGCAAATGAAGAAGGGAAAAAGAAAAACAGGACCAGGAATATAGCTGACTTTTTAATTCTTGCAATTACTCCCTCTCTTGCCCTGGAATTCCGCTGATCCCGTAATATGATGTTAGCGAAAAGACTCGGTGAGGATTACCTTGTCCCAATCAGTCGGCGCCACATCATACTCAGGTACCAAGCCTGTCCAATTTATATCACCGTAACAGAGTCACAGGCCTCCGCTGGGGCCCTTTACTGCCAGGTCCCAGGATCCAGGAACACAGGACACTAGGACACGTACTGTAACTTTGTCTGAGGGTGCCGCCGCAATGCCGGAGAAGGGCCCTTTGCCACGTTTCCATTTAGTCAAAGAAAAAAAAGGGAGCCCGAGCGTACCGTCAGGTTTCACGATAGTCAGTCAGTCCTAATATCTTTTTTGCTGCCTGACCTCTCATTACGATTAACCGACTAATGAAAAGGGGGCGTGAGTAAAACGGTTTCCCACCCCCCTCCCCCTTCCCCGCCGCCCCTAATATTACAGGTTTGAGTCAGTTTTGCACACTATAAGTCTGACTTGCTATACCGCTCAAAACTAGGTCATTTGTTCCATGCAATCCGCGATCGCAAGGAAGGTTTTGCGCACGCCAAAAAAGTGCTCAAGAAGCGTGATCAACCAAGAGATCGGCCGGCGATCGCATGCTGTGCGAACAGAATATTACTGCCACCGCCCCCCCAGAACCCATTCGTAACGGCGTTTCACGTCTTTCCTAACATGGCAAGTCTTGTACAATTGGCACGCGGACCCTAGCGAACCTTCTTGCCTTCTTCAGACACGTAGGTGCGAAAATCAACGTCACCCTCGACTTGCTGCACCATTCTGTCCACAGCTTCGGCCTGCTTCTTCCACGCGCTTTGGCACATTTTGAGCTCTTTCTGGAAGAGCTCGTCACTGGGCTTCCGGTAGCTTCCGCCCAGGCGGTCCCAGAGCGTGGTGAACTGACCGTAGTTGTAGTTGAAGTACAGGTGGTGCATAGTATGGCAGGCAGCTCCATTGATGATGGCAGAGTTGTGCGCGTACTCGCCGTCGTGGATTAAGACGGTCCAGATGTTGACAGTCACAAACAAGAGGACGTATGCGAATTTGGACAAGGGGAACAGAAAAGGGAAAATGTGGTAGGGAAGACCCTGGGCATAGCCGTCCAATGGGTGGAAGGCGTGCGAGGCGTAGGGCGTGGGCATGATCCACTTGTGGTGAGGCTTGTGGATGTGCTTGTAGACGGCAGGGTGGTGGAGACCGCGGTGGATCCAGTAGATGAGCGAGTCGGTAAACAAGAGGAAGAAGGGAAACTGCATGTAGTTGTACCACAGGCCTGGCCCTTGGTCAACCGTGTCGTACAGCTTGGAGTAGCCGCGGATCTCTGCGAGGAAAAAGGGCACGGTGAAGATGGCCATGATGGGGAAGGCAATGTTGGCCTGCTTCATCTCGAGCTTGATCTGGTTCTTGAGGTAGCGCGGGTGGTTGAAAGTGCTCTTGTCGAAGATGAAAAAGTACGAGGCGCTCGCAAAGACGAAATAGACCAGGACGCCAAAGAGCCTGTGGGTTGGGCTTGTTAGCAGGACGCTTGTGCCACATAGTGTTTGGGGCGGCATACCATGTGATCAGGTACAGCGACAGGGCCTGTCGCCGCCAGTCGTCGCGCGTCCATTGGCTCATGTAGGCATACTTGGACGGCGTCGTAGAGAAGAATTGCGTGGCAGGCTCATATTGCCAGGTCGCGTGCGGGCGAGCAAAGGCCGTGGGCTCCTCGCGCAGGCCCGAGAGGGAGGCATTGGCGGTGGTGCGAGACGGCCATGCGGGGAGCAGAGTGGCGTAGAGCGGGTCGAAGAGGAAAGCATCTGCCACCTCGAGCCCAATGTCCATGGTTGTGGCGCGGCTTCAGGTACCGGATGATGGCGATTCGCCGTGTTTCTGACGGCGTATGCACTGCAGATAGAGTTTCGACGTCGTCGCACAGGATATATGTAGCAAAAAAAAGACTGCAAAAAAGCAAGGTGCAGTGACTCGCAACGGTGAACAAGGGTGCGGGAGCCCTGGGGGGAGGCCGTGGTAATATTAACGCGTCAAGGCAATAAATGAGTGAATGAATGCAATCACTGGCTTTGCGCGTACAGCAGCCAACAAGTGGGCAGCTAGCGTCTACTTTAACTGCCTCTGACAAGTCGTGAGCCGTTTCAACGGCCTGGCACCGCTTGCCAATCAGCATGGCCAAGTCCTTCTTCACGCCCTGCTCACGTGATGTCGCACCCCAATTTCGCGCAGCCGAAATGAAACATCCGTCCAAGCCGGCCATGGGCTGACCAGGGGTAGGCGATCCTCCCCCTTATCAGATCCTCTCACCCTATGCTCGGAGCATGCTCGGGTGGTCGAAGCATGGTAGACACGCCACTGTTGCGCGGAAAAGGAAAACAAAACACCCTCTGCTGTGCCTCATGTGCATGTGCTATTCGCATGTCTTGCTACTCCTAGACACTTTGTCCACCATGACACACTAACACCCGTGCTGTGCGGCACGATTGTAGCACAAGTGCACAATGCATCCTCCCCCTCATATCCCCACTACTTGGCCACAATGCTAACCACGTCCTCGTCAGCGACTACATGTCCCAAGCCCACCTTCTGCGGTACGTGTCGGGCACTTGCCCCCCACACCAACGCGTGCTTGAACGTCTCCTTGAGCGTCCGATGTACCTGGTCACACACGTCCTCAATCGTGCTTCCTTGCCGCACAATCAGCGCTTCCGAAAAGTCCGGGTCGTTGCCCTTCCTCTTGGTGTAGATGCGGATCAGCCTCAGCTCTTCCCAACACCTATCAACCACGTCTTGGATGCCCAGGTCCAGCTCGCAGCTCATGACCACCGTGTTTGGCTCCCGTGCCAGCTCGTCCAGGTGTGGCAGCCCAATGCTGTCAATCTTGTTGTACACATACAGACACTTGATGTACTTGCGGTGGTCCTTCATGATGGTGTCGATGAAGTCGTCAACAGTCGCGTTCTCGTCTCGCACGAGCACCTCGCAATTGAGAATCTTGTAGTCCTTGAGAATGTTGTACACCATCTTCTCGTCAATATACTTTGGTGGGACTTGGAAGTTGATCTTCATGCCACCAGCCTTTTTGGGCTTGAGGTAGATGTTGCTGCAATCTGTTATGAGTCTGACCCCGTATCTTTGCATGTAAACTTACGGTGGCGAACGGTTCAGCCTGATGCCTACAGCCTCCAACTCGGCTTCGAGCAAGCGCCTCTGTTCCGCCTTCTTGGTAGCATCAAGAACCATGCAGATCAAATCACTCGTCTTGGCCGCGCTAATGACCTGTCTTCCGCGACCCTTGCCCTCGGCAGCACCTTCAATAATACCGGGCAAATCCAGGACCTGAATCTCGGCACCACCGTACTCGAGCACACCCGGAATAGCCGTGAGCGTAGTGAAAGCATACGACGCAGCTTCCGACTTGGTTTTTGTGATTCTGGAGAGAAACGTTGATTTGCCCACCGATGGGAACCCAACAAGGGCTATACGTGCATCACCAGATTTCGACACATCGAATCCGCTTCCTCCGCCACTGCCCGCACCTCCTGTAGGCTCCAGCAGTTGTGCACGCAGACGAGCGAGCTTTCTAAAATGCCGTTAGTGTCTCCCCCCAAAGGCCTTCTGTGAATACTATACCCCTTGAGCAGACCAAGATGATATTCTGCGCTTCGGCATTAGCACGTGATATATATCAAATCGTCGTCAAAGTAAATCATGGGGAATGACGGCATCAAGAGAATGCCGTACCTGTAGCCTTGTTTTCTGTTCCCTGTCAGCTTACATCCCCGCTTTGGCAATGCAACCACACTCACTCTGCGTCCTCCGCATCTCCTCCTCAATCCTAGCGGGGCATTAGCGCAAGGCCACATTGAATTTTCAGCATTGTCCCACTCTTTGATCTTCTCCGTAATGTTCACCATCTTGGCAACTTCCCGCGGCTGTCGTGATCTGGTAGAGAAAAACTAGGGGTGAGGGCTATGTGCTGCACTTGGTGGCGGCTGTAGTCCGGCAATGTCGCGATGGGAAAGGTTTGGTGTTGCAGCCCGCCCGCATGCCCACGCCATGGCCGTTCCTGGCCTAGCGCACTTTTCTTTAGCGAATCCAGGATGGAATGCGTCATGTGGGCCAGTATCCGCCACGTTGGATAGCTGACATCGCTTGAATCTAGTTTCTCCTTTTTCCCTTTCTGCTTTCCTGTTTCTTATATTTCTCGCCTTGTATCCCGCTCTGGTTTTTTTTTTCCTTTGAAGATGCTGTCCAGGCCGGCGGATCCGTGGCCACACTCACATCACGAGCTAATCGACCATTACCTTGCGCAACAGGACGAAGCCATCGCGTCAGGATATTATCAGCCTTTTTTGTATCCCTGGGGTGCCGTCAGTCAGCTGCTTGTCATCATCTACCTTCTCATACCGCATCAAAATCGACCATGGCTCAAGAATTGCCGGTACCTGGTATTTGCATTGCTGACGGCTTTTGCCACATATACCATAGTGTACACAAGAGCTAGGGGATTGGTACCAGCAATGGTGATTGGGCTTATTAGTTCATGGACGATAGTATGGACGAGCGCACTTCTCGTATGCAACAATGCCCAAACGGATTTCATGAGGATTGAGAGAACTCAAGGTGTCTTTGGATCCGATGTGCTGAGGGAAAAGATGAAAGACCATGCAGATGCATCTGCCGAGACAAAAGAGACAAATGCGGCAAACAGTATCAGGGAAGATCTCGTTAACGGCTCGTCTGGCCCGCGGGAGCGTCACGGCGAGTTTGCATGGCAACCTTACCCTTTGGCGCCCTTGATCGAACGGCTCGACTGGGTCCTAGACGTCTTCTATAACTTCCGCGGCATGGGATGGAACTGGCGAACTTCTGCGCTTCCCCCACCTCCGAAATCCATCCAGTCTCAACTCCGCCGCAATTCCAGCACTCGGGTCCCTAGGCACTCGTACAAAGCACATTCGGGCCAATTAAAACAGTACGTCTTGCGGGCAGAGCTTCTACGAAGCAACACCTGGACACTAATAAAAGGCTACCTAATGCTGGATGCCCTCAAAACCGTCATGATGTACGATCCGTACTTCTGGGGCTACGTCCACCGACCACCACCATCACACTTTCCGTGGGTACTTACAAACTCGCCTGTTCTGACACACACTTATCGCCTCTTTCTATCCATGCTCGGCATAAAGTATGCGCTGCAGTCAGTTTTCTGTCTGCCGCCCCTCTTCTTCAGCGGCATACTCTCGCCTTCTCTCCTCGGTGCCCGCGCAGAACCCTGGATGTACCCCGAGACTTGGGGCCCATACAGCGTGGTGCTTGACAAGGGGCTGGCGGGCTGGTGGGGAAACTGGTGGCATCAGACCTTTCGCTTTGCGTTCCAAGAGCCCAGCCGCAAGTTGATTGAGTTGCTGGGCTTGCATAAAACTGGTGCGGTCGCCAAGGCGCTGCAGCTATTCATTGCATTCTTTCTCAGCGGCTTCGTGCATGCGATTGGCAGTGTGACTTGTGTGGGCGATACAGATCCTCTACGAGGACCAATGGCGTTTTTCCTCTTGCAGGCTGTGGCCATGTTTGCTGAACAGTGTCTCTCTCAGGCGGCAAGTGCTGCGGGAATAGGCCGGAATCTGCCTTCCTGGCTGATCAAAGGGTGGAAGTTTGTATATGTGCATGTGTGGTTTTACTGGACTGCACATCTTATTTGCAATGACTTTGCAAAGGGCGGCATATGGCTACTTGAGCCTGTCCCTTTCTCGCTGCTTCGTGGATTGGGGCTGGGCGCTGATGAGAAGGACGGATGGTGGAACTGGGGCGGACAGTTCGTACGGTGGCATAGTGGGGATAGGTGGTGGAGGAGCGGTATAGCTATCTGAGTGTTATCATTACTTGTGTCGATTGCATAGCATTGGAGTTTCATGACAAGTCAATAGGAATACGTATGTAATAGTTTCGACATGAATTTCAATGTAAAATCAATCTACGTAGAGTGTACATTACTACATCCTGGATGTATCAAAGTACAGGGTATGGTACCTTCCTACCATGTTCTGTTGTGCACCCTATTGCGTTGTGAAACCCGCCGCGTCAACATATTGAAAACACTCACAAAACAAGTAATAGTGTCTACAAGTGGCATTGCTTAAAGCGAGGGCTGGCCGTTCTGGAGGCTATATTCACGATCAACACCTGTACGGAGTATCTGAAAACATGACTCTAATGTGTGAAGAAAAGGCCCAATACATTTCTGTAGCCCCTGTTTTTTGCATTCACGTTCTCTTTCTACAAGCGAGTGCAAGTGATTACCAACAGGAGAAGTAGGGTACAGAAGACGTATGAATACACACTTGTTGAGAAAGCAATTGACACGCAAGAAATCATATACACTACCTCGTCTTCCCTAAACCCCCCAGTCTCAAACAACAAACAAAGATACCAATCAGCACCCTCCCCCAATGACATCACCACACACCCAGGACCCCAAAAAAAAGACACTTTTGCACCTGTGCCTGCCTGCCTGCCTGCTCATAGCAACCGGCATGCATTCCCGCATCCTGACCCCTACTTAGCCTTTTACCCCCACGAACCCATGGCCAAGCCCAAGACTCCATGTCGACCTCACCCCCATTTCCCAGATGAAGCTAGAAAAGCGAGCAAAACAAAACAAAACAAAGCAACCCCCCCCCCCTTCCCCCCCAAAAAACAATCGGCACAACGCCCCGTAAGCCAGGCGAAGCAACAAGCAAGAAATATGTTCCAAGTGAAGAAGAAACTAGAATGAAAAGGAAAAATAAAAAGGGGAAAATCCTATGCGCCAATGACCAAGACCACGTCCGAAGAAGCCGGCAAGATACAAAGGAAGTGAAAGAGACGGCGATCCGAACAAAAAAAGAGAGAGAGACCCTATTCCTTTCCCACTTTTGTTTTTTATTTCTCCCCCTCCTTGGTCTCTCTCTCTCTCTCTCTCTCTCACTCACTCACTCACTCAGCCTAGTACGTACACACCCCGGCCTCTCGATTCAATGCGTTACAACCAAGGACCCTAGCCCGTACGCGTTGTCTCGAGTCGTTCAAGCCAGGCACATGGGACGCACGATTCATCGCGTGGTTTGGGCGTCGGCGAGGACCCAAGGCGTATGTAGGGGAACCCAGGCGCCTGGATCCCACCGACCAAGCAACCGACCGACCGATGGAAGAAGCATGGAAAACAAGGAAAGCACCGAAGCGAGGAAGCGAGGGGAGACGAGAGAGCAAGGGGGATGGTAAAAAAAAGCCACAGTGACAAGGATGAGATCCGGACTTGTCCGTGGGCCCGGTACAAGGCGAGTCATGGCCATAGTGCCTTGTCTTGTCTTTGTTTGGATTTGATTCCTTGGGACGGAGTGGTTGGGGGGGGGGGAGGGGGAGTCTGTGAGTCTGGGTTACATGGCTGTTGGAATATGCTATTCGCAACTGATGATTGTGTAGTACTTGATGTGGATACTGCCATCTATGTAATTGGTGTGTGTGTATGTAAACGTATGGGGGTTTTTTTTCCTCGGTTTGGTTGCGAAGAATATCGGGCATGGGTAAGTGCGTAGGTTGGTTGGATGGAGCAAGGACGGTGGCAGAAAAAGACGCAAAGAAAAAAGAGCAAGGGTTAGGGGAGGCATGCAGAGGAGAGCGGAGGGTCGGTCGGATATAAGTGTGGGGAGTAGGGGCAAATCAATAATAACATGTACTACAAGTTTAGTTTCGGGCTGGTCCATAGTAGATGTATTGCTGACTGTGGTTTGCTAGTAGGATGACTATAGAGACAGGCATGCACAGGAGGGAAGCGGTAGTGATGGACACAGGATACGACCTGGGAAAGCAACCACACAGACACGGACGGACATGTAGATAATGTTCAAAAGGGTCGTGAACCGGATTGTTAACCCTTACCAATCAGCTATACGTAATATTCTCGCCTATTGTACATGAAACGGATTAAAAAAAAAACATTGGCGTCTCAGGACGGATCTCAATCCCCCAAATACTGAATCTGACAGCACACGCGCACGCGTGGATGTGGAAAGAATAGGGGTACAGAGAGATGTGAAGAAATATCTAAGTCGATAGTAGTAGTAGCGACAGGTCAGCTGCTATGAGCTATGCAAAGCTTGGGGTATCGGAGGTATGTAAAACCAAAAGCACAAACACACGAGCAGAACAATCAAGGAAAATCAAGAGAACGCGAAAGCGAGGAATGCGAAAAAAGTAAAACGGGCAGAGAAAAAAACATGGATGTTCAGGAACCGATAAGCGAGCTGAAGAGAAGAGAAACAAAAAACATTAGGTCTTTTTTGCGTCGCCGCAGATAGTGTAGTGTGGTCTAGCCCGAAAAAAAGGCTTATAGTCGTGATACGCTCTTTGGTAAAGGAAGAATAAAAAAACACAATTGCCCGCCCAGTTAGACATTGCAAAAACTCCTGTTCTCATGCCGCTAAACTCCAAGTCATCGTCTTGTGTTTTATGCCTCTTGGCCTGCTCCTTTTCGTAACTCTATGTGTATGTGTAGTAACTACGAATGCGCTTCGATCGTGGTTGGTTATGAATTTACCTGCAATGCAGGGGCAATGGAATACGGTCGGTGTGGTTCGGTTTGTTGGGATGGATTCATGTTGAGGTCATCGTCTTGTGTTCCTGGCCGCGAGCCGACATCGGGGCCGAGGTGAGGGTCTGGTATTTGTATGTCGAGCTGGGAACAGTCAGTCAGTCAAGCACGTGTCATGGGCAAGCCAGGTGCATGCATACCGTCAGGTAACCGGTTCGCCTCAGAGGAATAATCTTGACGCCTTCCTTGACGCCCACATCCTGGTTCCAGTCGTCGATCCACCTTTCCAGCTGGGCCAGTTTCGCCTTGACACCCGTGAAACCAACATCCTCCCACAGCCACAGCGTGGCAACGCCCATGACGGTGTCGAGACAGGCGCGGAGGGAGAAGGGATCAAAGGCGTCGATGAGGGAGTCGTTGATCTTCTTGATCAGCAGGCGGAAGTCGTCCTCGGTGATGAGGGGGTCGAGGATCTCGGGATACAGGTTGGCAAAGGTCGGGGCCAGGTCGCCCTTGACCATCCAGTCGCGCTTGATGCGGATGATGCGCGTGGTCCTGTACAGCTCCGAGTCGAGAGGCACATGGGGGTTGGGATGGGGAAAGCAGGGGTGCGAGGGACCCCAGGGAAACTCGGAGGCGGCATCATCGTCGGCATCGTCGTCGGCATGGACAGAGCCGTCGGGTCTCGACGTGACCGAGGCGCGTCGCGAGGCGGGCAGCGAGACGCGAGACACGGCGGGTGGCTGGGCGTGGGCGGCTTCGACGTCCTTGTCGTGCTGGGGAGACGAGGCGCTGTCACGGGGCGGGGCAGGCGGAGAGGACATGGCGGGACCGGCGGTGGGTGGGTAGTAGTGGTGGGCGGGGGCGCGGCGCTGAGGGAGGCCGATGCTGGTGCGGTTGTTGCTGGTGTCGGGCGTGGAGCGCTCGACGGCGAGGGAGCTGAGCACGGGGCTCTGGCGGCTGAGACGCTGCTGGGGGAGCGTCAGGAGAGGATACTCGTCGCGGGCGTCGTCGGTAGCGGCGGCGTGGGTATCGACAGGCAGGTTGGGATAGTAGTAGTAGTCGTCGCGCGGCGGCGGTGGTGGTGGTGGCGGGCCTGGAGCTGGGGCGGGGGCTGATGAGGATGGCGGTGGGTTCTGGAGCTGCAGCGTGCGTGGAGACGAGTTGACGGGATTCCACAGGCGGGAGGCGGGCAGGCGCGGCGGGCCCTGGTACAGCGAGCGCAGGTTGAGGCTGAAGATGCGGTTGGTCAGCGACCAGCGGGCGGGCACTGGCGACGGAGGAGCCGGCGGGTGAGCAGCGGAGGGCGAGCGTGGAGTCGTCGTGGTGACTGCGGATGGGGGATTGAGGGCGGCGATGATTTCCTTAGGGGCGACACGTCGGTGTGGTCCATGCTCCCGCGTGCATTCGGCCTGCAGCAGCAGAAGCAGCAGCAGCAACAGCCGGCGACGAGGGCAACGAGCGGCCGCAGCAGACGGGCGGCTATGCACAAGACGGGCGGCGGCGGCGGTGTTGTCGTCGTTGTCGTCGTCCTAGTCGTGGTAAAAGCCGCAGTCGTGTGTGTATGTATGGATGCGGGCAGTGCGAGCAGGCCAAGTAGGGCAGGGCTCAGCAGGGGCACGACACCGGGGTTGCGGCGCACGAGGAACCAAGGCAAAAAAAAGGGCCGGCGACAGAGAGCGGTAGAGAGTGGCGGCGGGAGCGGCTACGAGAAGGGCAGCGAGAGAGATGGAGAGAGAGAGAGAGAGGGAGAGGAAGAAGCGGCGAAAGGGAGAGAGGCAGAGCGCGGGCGAAGGAAAAGGAAGAGAGCGAGAAAGAGAAAGAGAGAGAGGAGCGTGGGCGCAGAGTGTGGCCGGTCTGACTGGGACTATCAGAATCGAGAGGCGTCTCACACGACCGAGCCTAGCAGCAGAAGCAGACAGGGTCAATATAAACTTTGGCAGCACGCATCAAAAGGGCGCTCGGCGAAAAAACAAACAGCGGGCGAGGGAGCGTGGATGTGGATGTGGATGTGGATGGTGGATGTGGATGTATGGGTGCGGGTAATGGATGTGGTGTGTGGTGCCCAAGACAATGAAAATGCATCCACGGGAGGCGGCGGCGGCGTCAACTTGTATAAAAACACGATCAATGGCGCTGCTCGTCCAAGTATCTGGCTCTACCACGGTAGACGGACGTGTTCCCCGGCGCCGCAACTGGCACTGGATCCTGTGCGGCTCGTGTGTTTGAGGCAGCGTGGGACCCCTGGGCCAAGTGACGAGACATGGGTCTGCCATCGACGTCACCATGGGGGCCCTGGACCGCTTGGCTGTTGCTGTTGCTGTTGCTGTTGCTGTTGCTGTTGCTGTTGCTGTTGCTGTTGCCATGCCGTTGACATGTGTGTCTATGTCTATGTGTGTCTATGTCTATGTGTGTCTATGTCTATGTGTGTCTATGTCTATGTGTGTCTATGTCTATGTGTGTCTATGTCTATGTGTGTGTGTGGGCATGGTCAATAAATACACATGTTGTGTCATCATGGCGACATGGCGACAATCATGTCTATGGATATGCATGGCATGGCATGGCAATGGCAATGGCAATGACAATAGGGACGAGGGGGGGGCATTCATGCATGGCAACAATAGCGTTATGCAGGCCCTTTTGTCGTAGTCGGCGAAGACGTGTCGTGTCGTTCTCGACGAGAAAAGCCATGACGGCTGACGAGTTTTTGTCGCCGCCGCCCGCCCCCCTGGCCTTGTTACGGGCTTGATGCAGACTCTCTCTCTCTCTCTCTCGCCCTCTCTCTCTCTCTCTCCCTTTCACCCTGCTCACCTCACGATGCACCGCGTCCCATGTAGCGAAGAGCTATTCTGAGCACAAGGCCTCGCCTCGCCCTGGCCAGACTCGACATGGCCTGCACAGTAAGGAGGAATCAAAAACAACAACAACATGACCCACTACCACACGTTTCCTTTGTTCCGCTTCTGCCCCGTGTCTTGTTCGCCGTCAACTCTACTCGTCCTGGCCTCTCTCTCTGACGCCCTAGCACAAACACTATCCCGCCTTGTATGATTAACCGTCTAGCCGTCCAGGTGCCGGATCGCCCATCGTCCGACACCCATGCTGGCCCTACAAGGTTAATTTTGTTCCTTGTTGCCCTTTCCCTCCTCTCTGACCCTCTTCACGTTCGCCCTGCCATGCTATATCCCCTATCCTTGCTCTGCCCTGTCGTACTACTGACTTGCTGACTTGGTCAGTTGGTCCTGAAGCCACTCGCACAGTGAGGCGAAGCGGCGTGCGGCATGCGGGCACGCGTTCCGGCACCAAACCCACACGCAGCACCCATGAATAATACCACCCAGTCCTTCATTTGTCCACAATCCGGCTCTCGCTCAGTCATACATACATGTACATGACCACAGCCCACCACGCCTTTCCCGTTGCGCAGTCCAAGGAATTCATGTTCGCCCAGCATGCATGCATCCACATGTCCATGCGGCCGTGGGGCCAAGTCACCTACCCATCTATCTAGTACACGACCCCCTCCCCCCATCCCCCCATCCCCCTTTTCCCAATCTGCACCTCCCAATACTCTTTTTCTGCTAGCTCTTGGCTTGCCCCCCCGACTACAAGCTAATGTACGCAACCTGTTTTGTCCATCACATATCACCTGCTTGATTGCGCCACGCCGGAACGGGGAGGTAGTACATATACATAGGTAGCATGTCGCTTTACCTCGACATTCACCATGACCTCGACATGCATATGCACTCCTCAACACCCAGCTGTACGCTAACCTCGATGCCCATGTTTCCCAGCCTAGCACATGCGCACAACGCCACAAACATACTAGCACCACATCCACGCTGCGCTACACGTCTGACATATATACCATGTTACAGCACAGTACATGTACACAAGCTCTTTTTGCTGCAATCTAGTCTACGTTTCACATTCTCGCTTCCACACACACACACACACCCATACATACACGGTCAAACTAACCCCCAAACAGACAAGTCAGGCACTCGTCCCATTTCCTTTCCTGCAATGAAAACAACCCAAAAAAAAAGTGAGGCAGAAAAAAATTAAAGCCAAAAAGTGAAAAAAAAAACGAAAATCAAGAGAAGCAGGCCCGATAGAAGAGAAAGCATATCTTGCAAACGGGGCTGTCCGTATCCGGCTGGCCATTGTCCGTGTCTGTGTGTATGTTTTATTTTACGTAGTACTTATGTAGATGCAAATACTACGTACGTACTTACGTACTTTCTCTCCGTATCCCCTTGCGAGCCTCGGCTCCTCTCGGTCTGTCCTTGGCCTGCAGCAAACACGTGGACTACTAGCTGCTGCATCTGCATGTGCATCCACATGTGCATCTGCATGTGCATCCACATGTGCATCTGCATGTGCATCCATCCCCCTTCTTGGCCCACATGGTTGCGTTTTAGCCTGCTGCAGTATGCGAACACATCCACAACATGCTGCTGACTTACTTACTTACTCACGCCATCCATCACTTCAAAACATGCCATGTCCCATCTACACCCACTACCCCCTCATTTTTATTTTATTTTGGACTTTGCGCCTGGTACATCAACCATGAACAACCATGATGACTTTCTTGCATATTCACATGCCCCTACTTACAACTCCCCTGCCGCCATAACTTTCCACACACACACACGTACATGGAAATAATAAAAGCCCCTTCCACCACCCGCTTCCCCAATAAAATCTTAGCTATCTGAACAAGGCCACACAATGAAAGAAAAAATATTCCTCTTCTTTTCTTTCCTTTTCTTTCCACGGTGAATGAATGCCCATCATCCCCCACATCGATCCATGCTTCCCCGTCCATCCATCCACTCTCGTATAATCCTGCCCATCATCCACCCCGCTTGCACAAGCACAAGTCGCCATACATACACATATACGTACAAACATAAACACTACAACCTCGTCATCATCTCACCAACAATTCGCCCCAAGCTCAAGCTCATCCCCTTTCTTTTTTTCCCTCCTCCTCTTCTTCTTCTTCTTCTTCTTCTTCTTCTTCCTTTTCTACACAATCCACTTACGCGTGCTTGTTGGCATTCGCTTGCATCCGCCTCATGGCCTCACGATGCGCATCCATCATCTGCCCACTGCGCATCATACTGTCCATCTGGCTCGCCCGCTGCTGCTGCACCAGTTCGCGCTGCTGCTTGGCCATTTCCTTTTGTCTTCGCTCTTGCAGCAGTGCCGCACGCTGTTGCTCCACAATATACGTCGTCGATTGCGGTGTCACGTCGCGCATCGAGTCGCGCCATCCTGCATACAGTTGCTCCCGCTTGTGATCCGATTGAGCGCTATTGGTACGCTGGGGCTGATGCGAGTCGAAGCCCGCCGGTGCCCCGCTGCCACCCCAACCCTTGTTCTGCCACTTTTGTGATGCCGAAGGAGGTGCTCTCCTGGGCGATGTCAGAGGTCCCTCGTTCGAGGCGTTGGGTAATGTCGACTGCTGCTGAAGCAATTGACGACGTTGCGCCAGTGTCATGTCTTCCTCGTCCCCATGCTCTGCGAGCAGCGTTGTCGACGAAGAGTGCGGCGACAGCATCAGAGCCGACGCTCGGTTCCTGATGAGCGTCTCCCGCTTGCTCAATAGCGTATTGGTTGGCAAGGGAGCAAGCACATCTCCTTGTGACCTGGAGTTGGCCCGCGATAGAACCGCGGCCGGCGGCGATCGCGTCGAGAAGCGCGGATCAACAAGCGATTCCTGAGACAAGGTTAAGCTGCTTCGCCCGCCACCAATGCTGTTGCGGTGTATCCGGCTGCCGCTCGAAATCCTCTTGGAGCTGCGCCGGCTTTCCATCAGAGGCGCCACCAGCTCCTCGCTGACGGGTGCCGCCTTCTCTTCCACTCCATTCGGGAGCAGCACGCTCGACGATGACGGCAAGAACATGTCCTCGTAGTCGGGCTTTTCGGCGGCTTCAAGGTGCTTTGCCCATTCGTTGGTGCGGTACGACAAGGCAACCTTGGACAGCGTGTCCGGTAACGCACCGTCCCGTAGAACACTGACACGTTGCCCAGCTTGCTCTCCCTGCGAGCCTAGAGAAAGCGCATCCGACCGTGCTGCCTTTGAGTGCCGATCCGCATTACTAGCTTGCGAGCTAGAAACAACCGTGTCTGCTCTCGCCTCCGTGTTCGCTGCATCGGATGACTTGTCGTCCTGCTCTTCCGACGTCGGGCTGGTACTAGCCGTGGGAGACTGAGGGGTAACCGAAGAGCGACTTGTTCGGTCAGAAGCGGGGCCTTGTACATGCTGCTCCTTTGCAACGTCCGCATCTGCTGCAACACCAGCCTCGCCAAAGGGGTCCTTGCGTTCTGTGCCAATGGGTGACTGCACTGGGGAAAGCTCCCGCACAGACAGCATGTCGTCGTCATTATCCAAGGTAGCCGCGACAGAAGAAGCGCCATCGTCGTCAGCATGCTCACTGAGAAGCAGAACCTCTTGAGAGACGCCCATGTCACGTGAGATGCGTTGCCTCATAGCCGACACATCAGAGACTCGTTTCGACACACGAGGGCGCTCATTGACATCGGGCTCCGTCTCAGGAATAGCAGAAACCGAGGCATTGTCGTCGTCGCTCTGGTTGTTTTCTTCTGTTGGTATTGTGAAGGGCAGTGGTACAACAACAGGTGGTGGCGTGCGGCGGCTGTCTTTCCTGATCACAGCGGGCTGCGGTGCTTCGGGCGTCTGGGGGATGGTCTTTTCGTTTTCAGCCTCGGGAACCATGGCGCTGTTGTCGTGCACGATGGGATTGCCTTGTGCGTCGATTTGCTGGATATCGTCATCCTGGAGCACGCTGACAGTGACCACGCCCCCTGCAGCCTTGTTGGCGCCACCATATGAAGCCATTCCCACATTGTCCGTGCTGAGGAGTTCTTTTTCTTCGACGCTAGTGGAGCCTTTGGGACTGACCATGGACGATCGAGGGCTGGAGTCGGACAGGCCTTTTCCGCCGTAAGCTGCTTCCCACTGGGCACGTTCTTTCTGGAGCTCGTCCTCAATCTTGCGGCCTCGCTCCTCCTCTTCGCGGTCCAGGTCCTGCTGTCTCTCAAGTTGCTGAGCAGCATCCTTTGCACGATGCTCTTTGACCATTTTCCACACGCGCAACTGAGAGATGATTCCAGCCACAGCGATGATGACGACTCCAGCTAGTTCGGCTTTCATATTCCGGGTGACTGGATACGTGTTCGTGTCCAACGGGAATATGGAGTCATTGAGATCTGTACGAGTCAGCATCATACATGTGGCTCATGCTAGGTTTGCACATACCCCACAGATAGAGCCAAAACTCCTTCCACCCAGCACCCGCCAAGCAGTCGATTCCAAGAATAGCTGCCGTGGCGCCAGAAAAGGCAATCGACCCAATGAGGGCGTAGCCGCGCGTGTAGCGACTGAAGGAGAGTAGATAGCCTGCAGTAGACATGCAACCGATGAAAATGGCTCGGCCGGCACCCGAAGAGATTAGACCGCCGTCTTTGAGACTGAGAAACCACATGCTCAGGCAGAAACCACCCAGCAGACAGCCAAACCCCTCGGTCATGTCGACAAAGACGAGCGACAGGGCGCCAAAGATGGTGCCCGTGAAGAAGGCCGCCACGAAAAAAGCGCCTTGAATTGCATTGGAGACAGGCGGGTTCATTAAGTAGATGATTAGAACAGTAACAGCAAGTGCCGTCAGATAAGCAGCAGAACCGAAGACGTATACCCTTGGTGGCGTTAGTGGGGTATAGGGCAGTGGTTTCAATGAACTTACATTTTCTGTTTGATGCCTACAATGCCGTATGCCAAGCCAGTGAGTAGTAATATGACGCCAGTGATTCCCATGGCAGGCGTGAGCTTTGGGGGGATGGGAAGTGGGCTGTCATTTTTGGCTGGATTGGACTGTTAGTTTGATATTGAAACATGTTGGCTGATTGCACTCACCAGGCTCGCTCGAGGGGGCCGGCTTAGGCGCAGGCTCTGCTGAAGGGACTGAAGGGACCTCGGTGGGGGTGCTGGCTGGCGCTGAAGACTTGGCGGAGGACGAGGGAACTGCCGATGATAGTTGGGAAGGCGTCGGCGTCGGCGTAGGCGTAGGCGTCACTGTGGGTCGCTGAGAAGAAGAAGCCTCTTGTGCGGTAGAGGCGGGCGCGTCGTCTGCACGAGTGTCGTCTTGACGGCGCACGGCATCATGGGGAGCAGCGCTGGCAGACTGCAAGCAGGCGACAAGAGCCAGACATATTAAGAAATAAGAGTAGGAGAAGCGCATGGCGACTATGGAGAGGGCGAGGCTAGCAGTGGCGGGCTGCTGCCATGGAAAGTTTACAATTAGCGAGTATAGATGCGGATGGGGAAGGAGGGCCCGCCACGAAGAAGCCCAAAGAGGAAGGCAGGCGGACAGGCGGACAGGCAGACAGGCAGACAGGCAGACAAGCAGGCGTGGAAAGGAGCGAATGCGGTGGTCGGTACGGGGGGTGTTTCAAAAAGAGCGGCAGGGAATTAGTATAGCAGGGCCCAGGAGTGAATAAGAAAGAGCGTGGAGGGCAGCCGGGCAGCGCAGAGCAGAGCAGCGAGGCGGCGGGGGAGGGGGAGGGGGAGGGAGCAGAAGAAAGTGCAGCAAACCGGTCGTCGGCCATGGACGGAGGCTTTCGGGCGATTGAAATGGATGGACGACGCAGCATCCATGAGTTGCAGGAAGCGAGGCGCTTGGCTGGCACGGCCGCCTCCCTGCAATCATAGTGACGATGGGCTGGACATGCAATTGGCGGCGCCGGCATTGAGCGTCCATTGTTGACCCGGCCGACGTTGGCAGCTGAGTGGCCCAGATGACGGAGAGGTTCATTTTATTATTGGATAGCCAGCCACCCGTCGTGGCAACGTCGGCGGCCGGCCACTGAGGAGCCTGGCATGCGCCCACAAGGAAGGAAACGCTGTTTCACCCCGTCATCTACCATGGCTGCTGCCCGCGCGCCGCCTTTCTTTTTGGCCCTGGCGTGCCATGTGCGAGAGCGAAGAGACGAGGAAGAAGGAAGAGGAAAAGAAAAGAAAAGAAAAGAAGAGACCAGGACCCCGCCCTCGGTCCGCTCAGCGCGGCCATGGCGAACGCGACATGTGTGTGTGCTTCTTCCAGCCTGTGTGGGCGCATGCAGTGTCGGGTGGTGTGGTGTAGTGCGGTGTAGTGTGGTGTAGGTCGCTGTAAGTCGCGCGCTAGAGCTGCTCCTCCGCCGCGCCGGCACTGCCACTGGCATCCTGGCATCCTGGCGCTGGCGAGGGCCGCATAAGCTGTGGCTCTCGCTGCATAATAAAGCGCATCCACAAAGGCAGAGATGAAAGGGTCCTGCTCACTTCAAACGTGGGGTGTAACGTCTAAGCCTCAGCACCACCGCGCCGGCCGTTGCTCTCGCCGTCGCCGTCGCCAGCAGAGGCTCGTTCAGCCTCTTCTTTGTCTCTCGTCCCGAATGGGAATACTACCAGGGCGCGGGCCCGGGCAGATGCTGCGCGCTGGCACTGGCACTGGCGCTGGCGTCGCGATCTGCCATGAGCCGTGCCCGGCGCGCGACGATCCAGTTCTGCCTTTTCCTTTCCTGCCACTACTGCAAATGCAAATGCCTTTCTCGTCCTCGCAGCGCCCCGCGTCCGTGCGCGCCTGTCACTCCCACTCCCTCTCCCACTCCCTCTCCCTCTGCTCCCCTGTCACGCGTGTCGCCCGCTGCACCAAGCCCATCATAAACCCATCCCCCGCCATCCGACACGGCTGGAGCGTCTGGCTCGACCACCACAAGCCGACCAAACTGCCCGCGCCCTCCCTCTCACGCACGCTCGCTCCCACACCCGTCCGCGCCCACGTCACGTCATGATGCGCTGCCTGCTGATCACCACCCTCGACACGCTACTGCTACCGCTCCTCCACCACGCCTACGCCGCGCCATGCCTAACCGGGAGCCGAAACTTTAGTGGGCCTGTTAAGATTGCCAATACAGGCTGAGGCCTTCCATCTTTGCGCCCCTCCCACCTCCCCATGCTTGCACCGCGCCATCACATTGTCCGCCTGGAGTACGTGTAATAATAGCAAGCCATGGATATACAAAATGCATGTCGCTCGACACGCAAGCACACACGTCGCCGCCAGCACACGCTTGGCCACCCCCCCGCGTCGTGAGGCGCCAAGCTTGGTACCACTACACGTCTGTACCAATTCTCCGCAATACATACACTTTTCCTTGGTAACCTTAGCCTTGATTCATGGTTCCAGCCATCCGATTACCGTTTATCCGGGTGCTTCAACCGCCTCTGCTGCTGCCTGTAGCGGCATGCACTAGCCAAGCCTCACTCGCCCACCAAGCAGCAGCTGTCCACGGCTCCAAACCCTGCAGCTACGCCGCCCTCTTCGCTCTGATCGCCCTTTGTGCGGAGAAGGTACCCAGCCTCCCAGTTCTCAACAATCTCTCCCTTCTGGCCCTCCCCACGGCCCTCCCTCCACAAGCATACGCCGTATACCCCAAGCTCGCAGATGACGCCACCCCTCTGCACCTCTCCGTTCCGAAGAATGGCGTTGGCTAGCGCTGGCGGCTCGATCATCTCCATCAAAATGTACGCTGGCCACTGTGTCTCGGGAAGCTTGGACAAGAATGCCGGGATAGCTTTCCGGTAGACGTTGTTTCCGCCTCCCTCGCGCTGTGGCTTCAGCACATATTTGGTTGCTGTCGAAACGTCGGTCGCGAGCTTGCGTGCTTCTTGGCCTGCCTCGCTCTCGTCCAGCGGGTAAATGGGAGCAAAAGTCTCCAACACACGTGCTGCAACCTTTTCATCGGCCAGGAAGCGCTTGACATGCGGCGAATGCGGTGTTGCAAGCACCTGCTGCACCTTCTTGCAGCCGGCGAGGTGCGTCAAGATGCTAGGGCATTTGATCGCGCGGCTCTTTTCCAGCTGCAGGCGTGCCACCCAGTCGTCATCCTTTGCATAGTCGTCCGGCGAGTACCCCGCCCGGAAGTAGACCGTCGTCACTTCGTACGACATCGCGGGTGCATTTGGCGGCGTGTAGATCAAGGTCCGGTCTGAATCCAGTCTTGTGTGCGACAACGTCTCGCCGAACGGTAAGCGGAATGAGCGAACCCCGTTTTCTTCCAGCAGCGCATACTCGACATGTCTCTGGTCAAACACATTTCTTTCCGGGTCCTGCACGACAAACAAAACACAGAGTGGCCGGCCAGTGCGTGATGATCCATATGCCTTGTGCGCTGCAGCAAGACCCTTTGCCAGTGACGAAGCAGACTTGCTCAGCTGCAGCTTCTCTTCTTTGATGATGGAAGACGTCGATTTCGGGTACGCGTCAATGGCCAGCAGATGCTTGTGCAGCGCCGACACCCGGCTCGACAGTCCGCCAAACGAGGATGCGATTGTGTTGAATTCCACCTGCTTGAGTCCAGATGACGGCCTAGCCTGTGACGAGTCCTGGTGTACCATGTAGTCTGAGCGGAACAGTCCCAGCGAGACATCTTGTACATAGCCCTCCTTCTTGACCTCCAAATGTATGTGCCATAGCTTGGCAACAAAGTCGTCTACACCCACGAGCTCCTCCACTATGCTCTGAAGCCATGGCTCGTCTCTTGCGATTGCCGAGTATAACTCGTTGTAGGCCTTTTGTATGGCAAGCCCCTGCTCGAAACAAGACCGCGGGAAAACACTAGGGAACAAGGTGACCGGTGCTGTGCTTGCGAGAACGCCTGATGGATCCTGCAAAGGCTGCACAAACGACGGCGCCGGACGCACCGCTAGGCCGTGGGCTATGGACCAGTCCTTGACGTTGGACAGCAGATAGTGCTCCTCTTCCGCCGACAGCTTTGGTGGGTACTCGGATTGTGATATCGAAGCCATGGTTTCTTGTCGAGAGTGTGAAGGGGTTTGCTGAAGAAAGACATCTTGAGTGACTTACAAAGCTGTCGGCGCTAAGGCGATGGCCTCATCTGCCCCGCTGCGGCGCCCCCCGAGCCCACTTGCTTACTACATCACGGCCCAGGTGAGAGACGCTTTCCCTCGTTTTGGTAGAATCGCAAGTCCCGGCGCATTTTCGTGAGCAGTTCACGCTCTTTCTGCCCGCATCGCCCGTGCTCGCCGTCGGTACACTTGCCCCTCCTCGCGCAGTCATGTGATGGCGCGCGCCTAAGTAAGTAGCGGGTTACACGCGCGCACTGAGCGTTATCCGCCACATTTCCCTAGCCAAGGCTCCACCACAACCTTCTCCACTTATTGCTACAACTCACACACCCTCACAACATGGCCGACACTGATCCTTGGCGGTGGAGCGTAGACGAGCTCGTCGCCCAAGTCTGCCACTCGCATACGCTATTCAACACTGCAGGCGAGTACACTAATATTCCACCTGGTCCAGCACTCGAGAAGGAGATCAGAGCCCGAAACATGACAGGAAAAGAGTTCCTTACTACCATCGATAGCCGTGCGCTAATACTAAGAAATGAATTCAAAATCCCTCACCTCATCCAGCGACTCGCTCTATGGTCCGTCATAGGAATGCTTCGCGAAAGGCCTTCTATACACAACCAGCATAATCTCACCACAAGCGTGCAACCGCCCGATAACAACATCACAAAAGCGTCACCAGCTCTAGACGTTGATGCATGCCTTCACGACAGATCCAGTCCTCACGACACACCCAACCTCCACGGGGCCGGTCGGAGACGGAAAAAGGTTGAACTTGTCTCCATGGAGCCGTTGCAGCGAGCCCAGGCAGGAGCCGACGCCGACGCCGACGTCGACGTCGACGAATTTAGCCATCTTCTGCGATGGCACGATCCAGACGTCGAGGACAACATAATCGACTTTGCCTGGCAAGATGACCCAGAAGAAGAGCATGCTGCAGAAGACGACCCAGAGCTTTCTGAAGACTCGGAGGAAGAGCCGCCTAGCCGGACAACTCTCACTGTTGATGAGATTGTCGAGATTATCAACGAGCGCATCGCTTTCTATAGCGAGTCGTGGAGACCAAACGCGGGCGTCCCGCGAGGCGAAGAGGTCGTATATGACGTTGATGCTATGTGGGACGAGGCAGAGGCTTCAGGCAAAAGACAACATCTCATACAGCAGCACGAAACAGACTATGCCTACTATAGCAACCGGCTTGACAAGCTGTGCGACGAGATTGTCCAGTCTCCGGGAAGCAACGCAGTAAGTAATACAGCGTATACTTTACCATTGAATTTAATCTAATAGCAACCATGTAGGATAAAGTACGGAAACAATGCCGTAATCTTGAGACCACTATCGAGTTGATGGAGCTAGCTGGATGGTTGCGCGACATCTACAAACTTGAGCCTGTTGAAAGTAGCGAGGCTGAAAGCGAAAGCCATCCTAGTAATGTCACCGCTCACGCTATACCTATGGAGTTTATCGATTTAGAGTCACCACCAGACCCACCAGCATTGCAAGCGGAAAATCCATTGTTTTCACAGAAACAACCTCGTACACAAATTCCAGGCATTCCTTACAGCATTGAGCCCGTGCGCAATCTTCCAACCAGCGGGGATGAGCCTGAAAACGCCTCAGTTCTGTCAGTACGCCGCTGGAAATGGCAGGAGCTCATCGAAAACCTGGACCGTAAGCGCATCGTCTCGAAGACCATTTCTGAAATGGCATCTAGCGATCGCGAATCTATCCGCACTCGTTGTATTCACGTTGGAAAACATAGACTGTCAAGGGAGATCGCTGCGTGCGTCAACATGCTACAAAGAGGAGAATCAAAACTCCAAGGTGTTCTCCATCGAGACATGCCAAAAGTTATTACCTTTGCTAATTTATTTCTGTCATGGTGGCTTTGTAGAGATTATTACAAAGAACCAAATGCTTCTGCGGCAGAGCTTGAAGAGCTGAAGCGCTGTATAGACGACGGATCGGCCGAGATAGCAACCTTCTACGACTATCTTCATACCATTATGAGGACGACATTCAGCGAGCAGGCTCTACAGCATCCTGAGCAGCCATCACAGGCAGAGATTATTGAGATATCGGACGATGAGTGAACAACGCTCAGCTGATTGATTGATATGTCGTAAATTAGGTGTAGCCTTTCCTTCACCTAGTGCGATATGTCATCTTTGAACGTCTAGGCCTCTGCTCAAGGCACGCCTGGAAACTAGCGGGAGCCACAACAATGCCGACATTAGGAACAAGGACCAGCGTACAGCGTACGGCGTATCTCGGCAATTCCGGCTGCCCTCCGGCTGCCCTCCGGCTGCTCTCCGACTCAATGTGCGCTGATAAGAAATTGCAAATGCCAGCAAGCCGATGTACATACGTACGAGCACTCGTAGGTGCAGAGCTGAGGAACACTGCACAATATGAGGTAGGATTGCGGATCCCCAAGAAACAGGCTGCTTCTTACACCTAATCTAGGCTATCATTACCTAGAGCGGAAGCTGGTGGCCGTGGGCCGGTACCAAGGCGGGGTGCGTCAGTCACGTGATCGGCGCGTCATGGGGTCTACGTTCACCGAGGTACAGTAATACAATACCATAAGCTTTTCCTGCCGGCACATATTGACGCACAATCGAACCTTGTCGGCACGGAACTGCTCACCGAAGCATCTGAGAATTATATGCAGGGATTCTGTCAAGACACGTTTTGGTTCCGGTCACGCTCAAACCAATGTTCCTCCAGGGCGCCAGGGCCGTCGTCGTTATTACGTTGATAGTAACGCTTATTAACCTGGCGCCGGCATTCCATCGCAATGGGCCAATCATGACCAGTCTATTTGAAGCGGGTGGCCGGCGCACTTGGCACCACGCTATTAACGCATGTAACTCCTTCCTTCGTGGTTGACACATTTTCAGAACAACTCCCTCTCTCTCTCTTTTCTTTTCCTCCGACCCAACCCAACCATACCAACGCACGCGCCGCCGTCGCACACTCTTGCAGATATCCGATCCCCGTAATTGACAACCATGGAGGCTCTTTTGCGCCAATCCAAGTCCATGTGCCCGTTCCTTCATAAGACGTCTCCCGCCACCCTCCGCTCCCTTTCCACGACCACGGCTGTCGCTGTCCGCCCCGAAGTTTCCCCGAGCGCCGGAAGCATGTCGAACCTCCAAGTCCTCGCTCGTCGCTGCCCCATCATGGGCAAAGCGCTTGCCGTGCAGACTGCTCGCAATGGCAACAATGCGCTGGCTGGCGCTTTTGGCGGTGTACGTGCGTACCACTCTCGTGTGAACCGCGCAAGATTGCACACGACCGCGTCCAAGGAAGCCCAGGCTATCGATATCGAAAACTTGCGCGGCAAGCAGGGTATGGACATGATGCGTAATCAATTGTGTAAATGTCAATCACTAACTCTGGACAGCTCCTGTTCCGTTTCCCCACGCGCCCCTCAAGCCCGTCGCTAGCAAGCCGTCCAACCTCGCTGTTCCCTCTGCGCCCAAAGCCTCCACGTTCGACTACGAGGGCTTTTACCACAATGAACTCGACAAAAAGCACAAGGACAAATCGTACCGATACTTCAACAACATCAACCGTCTGGCCAAGGAATTCCCCCGCGCGCACAAGGAGTCGGCCGAGGACAAGGTGACGGTGTGGTGCTCCAACGACTACCTCGGTATGGGTCGCAACCCTCAGGTGCTCAAGTCTATGCACGAAACCCTCGACACTTACGGAGCAGGCGCTGGAGGTACTAGGAACATCTCTGGCCACAACCAGCACGCTGTGGCGCTCGAGAAGACGATTGCAGATCTCCACTCCAAGGAGGCTGCGCTCGTCTTTTCGTCGTGTTATGTAGCCAACGATGCGACACTGGCGACTCTGGGCAGTAAATTGCCCAACTGTGTCATTCTCTCGGACAGCCTGAACCACGCTTCGATGATCCAGGGCATCCGCCACTCTGGCGCAAAGAAGATGGTGTTTAAGCACAACGATGTCGCAGACCTTGAAGCCAAGCTGCAGTCAATTCCAGCAGAGTACCCCAAGATCATTGCGTTTGAGAGTGTGTACAGCATGTGTGGGTCTATTGGTCCCATTGAAGAAATTTGCGACCTTGCTGAAAAGTACGGCGCAATTACCTTTTTGGACGAAGTCCATGCTGTAGGCATGTACGGACCACACGGCGCTGGCGTGGCGGAGCACCTCGATTTCGAGGCACACAAAGCAGGCCAGCCCAAGGGCACAGTTCAGGATCGTGTGGATATCATCACCGGAACGCTTGGAAAGGCATATGGCTGTGTTGGCGGCTACATTGCCGGCTCTGCCAAGCTGGTTGACACGATTAGGTCGCTTGCGCCAGGCTTCATCTTCACTACATCGCTGCCCCCAGCAACCATGGCCGGCGCAAAGACTGCAATTGAGTACCAAGCCAACTACATGGGTGACAGGCGCCTGCAGCAGCTGCACACTCGTGCCGTCAAGGACGCTTTGAACGAGAAGAACATCCCCGTCATCCCCAACCCCAGCCACATCGTACCGGTGCTCGTTGGCAACGCTGAAATTGCCAGAAAGGCGTCGGACATGCTTCTCGAGGACTGGGGGATCTACGTCCAGGCCATCAACTATCCCACGGTTCCTGTGGGCCAGGAGCGTCTTCGTATCACGCCTACGCCTGGCCATGTGCGCGAGTACCGCGACCACTTGGTCGAGGCTGTTGACGCCGTCTGGACACAGCTTGGCATCAAGCGCACCAGTGAATGGGCAGCCGAGGGCGGCTTCATTGGAGTCGGCGAAGCTGGCAAAGCCGAGGAAACTCCTCTCTGGACCGAGGAGCAGCTTGGCCTGACCGACGTCATCAAGGAGATGAAGGCTGGGCACGGCGTGACTGGTGTGCTAGAGGCCGTGCTTGAGAACGAGCGCAAGGCTACGGCACATGCTGTCGCTACGGCGGCATAGACGCGTGCATGTTTTTGGATTCGCAGGTGACGGTCTGGTCGCTCTTTAACTATTATTTGAGACCTGGATAGATGGGGGAAGCTTGGAAAGTACAGCACAATATATCGTTGTTCGTCAGCCCATAGCCTTGACCATGTCGTGCATGTGCGTATGTGATGATGCGAGTGGTAGTGTTGGCCAATTGTCGCAATGCAAACAATAAGAGTGAAATAGGCAGTGGTGAACGCACGGCCGGTCGCTAGCGCCAGGGTGTGAGCCAGTGACGCTAGCGTAACTCGCGATGTCCTGAGCCTCACCAAGTCCGACACGCTATCATCATCCACCCGCGCCCGCCGCAACGCGACCCTCTCCCTTCTTCTGGCCCTGCCACCCAGCTTTGAATCGCGCTTTTGCCCAGTCTCTACTCGACTGATTGGATGCAAGGCGCGCGCGGGCGCTAATCACTCACTCTCGAGCTAATCCATCAGCAGCCACCGCATGCTCCCCTCATATTTTATCAACCCTCAGTTCGCGCCGGTCTCTCTATCCTGAGAGGGTACCATCATGGCTCCCCCACCTAAGCGAAAGCGACCTGATCGCCCTTATTCACAGGATGACGACCGCACGGGACGACCGTCGCCGCATCGCCCGCAGAACCTTGGACTTGCGCATAACCAGCAACAGACCAACAGCCCGCGCGGTGGAGGCGGCGGCGGTGGTGGCGGAGGAGGCCTAGGCGTAAGCGGAGGAGGCAGACGGCCGAGCAGAAACAATGGACGCGGTGGTTCCAGTGTGCCGCAAAGCCCCAATGTCTCACATGCGTCGCCGCCTGCCATGTCACCTTCGACGAACACCTTCACACCAACAAGGCCGCCTCAAGCGACACCATCCGCCCCTGCACCGCCACCGCCGCCGCCTGCGCAACCTTCGATGCCTTCCACGCCGCGCCAAGTCTCAGAGAGTAACGAGTACCTAACGCCAGACCGGGTCGCTCGTTGGAATGGCGAGGCACGCGACGCCGTGGTGCAAGCGGCTCTGTCTGCTCAGCGCAATGGCGACGTGCTCACGCTTTCTGTCATATTCCACGAGATCATCGAGGCATCCATGGACAACGTCGTGGACGTTGGCGAGTTGGGGTCGGTTGTACGGGACATTGTGTCTGCTCCAACCGACGACGAGGTCGACTCCGTATCCACTTTCCTCGACACTCTGAGTTCCCTTACGCACGATGAGAGCAAGCAGGCGCACGTGCGGCAGATGCTTATTGCGACCGAAATCGACGTGTCACGTATGCGCTCCGAGCTCGAAAACGATCTCCTAAAGTCATTGGGCCTGGTTCGCGATAGTTTTGGCAAAATGGCTGTTCGCAAAGCAACGCATGCATTGTATCGGCAATCCAACTACAATCTCCTCCGCGAAGAGACCGAAGGTTATTCGAAGCTTATGACCGAATACTTCACCACCGTCAACAGCGAACCGCCGAACCAGGAAGTTGTGAGCGAGACATACCAACGCGTCAATGCCTTGATTGGCGCGTTCGACTTGGATATTGGAAGAGTCCTGGATGTAACTTTGGATGTGTTTGCCAATCTCCTAGTCAAACACGGAAGATTCTTTGTCAAATTACTACGGACGAGCGCATGGTGGCCCGAGTTGCGTGGCTTTGACAGCATTGAATGGGAGGAAGCTGAAGTCCCTACGCTTCCACGGTGGGCACAGCCAGGCTCTAAGCTGTGGTATTACTCCGACGAAGAGAAGGAAGAACAGCTTCGACTACGCGAATCCCGAGACCGAAAGTTCTGGCAACGTGTGGGCGAGCTGGGTGACCGAGCCGGTGTCCAAGCATTCTTCGAGCTTGGTGGACGTCGAATCATTGCGAATAATCGGCAGCCGGACCAGACACTGCCCCCTGAAGGTGCGCCGCTCTCGAAGCAACAAGCAGCTCGCAAATGGGCGGACGAATGGATGGAACAGACCAAGACTCTTCCACCTTCAGGAAACGACATTGCAGCACAACTTCTCGGCTTCAAGCTCCGCTTTTACGCCTCCGATGTCCGCGATGCCTCCGACGTACTGCCCGAGAACCTCATGTACTTGATCGCACTCTTGGTCAAGATTGGGTTCATTTCCATTCTTGATCTATATCCACATCTGTATCCATTGGAGGAGGACATGGCTGCGCACAAAGACAGGCTTCTCAAGGCTAAAAAGGAAAAGGAGGATAAAGAACGTGGCGCAGTTGCTAATGCGCTAACTATGGCTGGCGCACTGCCCGACGATACACCTGGACAACCAGTCGTTTCCCGTCTCCGAGATGCCGAAAGCAAGTCAAAGCCGGATACTGGAAGAAATACACCCATCGCCAACCCCGAAGAACCTGCAGAGAAGAAGGATCTACCCGAGCCAACGGACCAGAAGTTCACGCTTCTAAAGAGCTTGCTTTGCATTGGGGCATTACCGGAAGCCTTGTTCATTCTTGGACGTCATCCCTGGTTTCTTGAAGTGTACCCTGAGCTACAGGGTCTGATTTTCCGTTTGGCGCACCATTCTTTGAACAAAATGTATGAAGCATCAAAGCCTACGCCATTCGAAGAGTCTATCATTTCTACGAAAGGTGCTGGTGTCCGTGGCCCTCAGAGGCCCAGCGACTTTGTCCCTCGACGAACTCTCCGATGGGCCAAGCCTGACCAGAAGGATTCCGATGGGGGTGTTGATTACAAGTTTTATTGGGAGGACTGGGTTGACAACGTTCCTGTATGCCAAGAAGTGGACGACGTGATCAAGCTTTGCACCAGCCTTCTCGGCTTGGTTGGAGCCGAGTGTGGCAGGGACACCGTGCTACTAACGAAGATTATACGTATTGGCAAGCGGGATTTAGCAGACGACCCCTCGGAAACGAATCGAAAACGATGGATCAACTTCTCAGCAACCTTCATCGCACCCGCAGTATCCTTCACAGGCAGGAATCCAGGAATAATCAATGAGGTGTGGGACTTGTTCAAACACTTTGATACCGCCACTCGATATATTATCTATCAGCAATGGTTCAACGGAATGCTTAAACCGGCAAGCAAGAAGGCTTTTGAACAGGTTCGAGACGAGACCAAGAAAACTATGAGCCGTATCTCCGCCACCAACACGAAGGAGTACGGCCGCAAGATTGCCAAGATCTCGTATGCTAGCCCTGGATGGGTCTTCAAGACGACGGTCAAGCAGCTGGTCAACTACCCCAACATGATTACCGCTCTCGTAGAGTGTAGTCGATATCTCACCTTACTTGGATACGATGTCTTAACTTGGACTCTGGCTACGTACCTGCTTAGCCCCGATAAAGGCTCGCATCAGGATGATGGTATGCTGTCTGCACCATGGCTCAAGAACATTGCCACCTTTGTTGGCAAAGCCTACGCAAAGTACCATTTGATGGATCCGGTTCCAGTACTGCAACTCACAGCACGTCAGCTCTTGACTGCAGAGGGCGAGCTCTACATGTTGGACGTACTGGAGCAAATGGTCAAGTCTATGGGCGGTATCAGTCTGAGCGGATCGGTCTCCGAATCGATGACACTGGCGCTGTGTGCCGGACCAGTGCTTCGTACCTTTACTCTCCAACATCGCTTGGCAGATTACCGCCATCTGGCTGGCCATTCTGCAAGACGTCTAGTCAGATGTCTGAAAGAGACGGGTCTAGGACCGCAGATTCTGATTGCACTTGCGCAGCACGTCGAGGCTTACGTGCACCGCGATGACCAGCAAAATGTACCCGATAAACCGGTTCTCTTCAACGTCGACAAGCTCCGCTCCAACCTCCTCCAGTATCTTGAGCTCCTCAGAGCATATCTTTCCGTGGACGACTTCGATGCCATCTTCCCTCCTCTGATTGAAATGATTTCTGACTTCAACGTCGAGCCAGACGTCGCCTTTACCATTGCTCGTGCAAGTGTAGCGGCTAAGGCTAATGCATTCCGAGCGGACCAGCGTGCAAAGCTCATTGCCAACACTCAATCAAATGGAGACACTTCTATGAGCGGCGTAGAGGAATCGCCGGTCGTGGGCGGAGCCAAAGTAGATGCGGCGGTCACCGAGGCATCAAAGGTAAATGAAGATGTCGAAATGGCGGAATCTGATCCATCTGCAGATGCTTCGCTCCCGGAAGTACCAAACACAGAAATTGAGCAGCTAGCGAACCAGCTCAAGGAGAAACTGCCCGCCACGTTTGGCAGCCATCCATGCTTGTCGTACTATGTCACTTTCTGGCAACTCTCTTTGCCAGATGTCGATGTCGGTGGCATCGATCAACAGTACAAGGAGACAATTGAATACTTTGAGCGGCAGTTGCCAGCTCCAGTTCCAGAACGCCGTGGCTATAGATCCAACGTCCCCAAGGCTGAGACTGACGAGGCGCGACGGGCAAAGCATGAAATACCAAGGCTCAAGGAAGAACGGCAAACTGTAACAAAAGCCAACGCTGCGATGCAAGATAGCCTTCGGGCCGAGCTTAAGGGATGGTTTGCCAGCATTGCCATGATGGGCCCACAGTGCGATGAGCTGCACAACGCCCTGCTCCAGGACTGTTTCATTCCTCGCAGTCGCATGTCATTAGAAGACGCGCAGTATTGCTCTTCTATGCTCATGTTCATGCATAGTTCGGGCGTGCCTGGATTCCGCATGAGCCGACTACTAGATGTTCTCTTCAATGCCAACAGGCTCACGACTATCATTAGTATGTATACTGAAGCCGAGTCGTTGTCCTTTGGTCGATTCATTGGCGATTTACTGCGCGAACTGCAAATCTGGCACGACAACAAGGACGATGCATACGCCAAAAACGCACTTGGGCCAGAAAAGAACCTCCCAGGCTTCGGGAGGAGCTATGACGCGGAAAGAAACGCCACGTCCTTTTTTACCTACGACCAGTTTTGCATGGTGTTGTTTAAGTGGCACAAATCACTTACTACTGCGTTGAAGACATGTCTTGAAACCGGCCGGTACATGCAAATGCGCAGTGCTATCAACGTTTTGCATGCACTAGGCACCAACTACCCCAAGATTCAAAGTTTGGGCACAGAGTTGAAGCAGACAATCGAGCATTTGAGCAAGGATGAGGAGAGGGGAGATCTCAAGAAATCGTTGGAATCCGTTTTGGGTCCCATCACCAAAGGCGAGAGGTTCTGGCAGGAGGACCATGTATTCCGCAACGTAAGTCCAGCTATGTTGCAGATTATGTAATGGTGAATTGACACAGCATAGGTACCGGCGCCGACACCTGCACCCGGAAGTACGCCCAATGTGGGTGACAAGACTGCTTCGGAGAATGGAAAGGCTCCGCAGTCAAAGGATGCAAAGCTCAACGCAAATGCGCCTACTTTCAAGCCAAATCTCGAAACGTAAGTGAACGATTGCCACCGCTCCCTTCGACAGTAAGACTGATTGCCATCCTGCAGCAACGGATCCCAGCAAACTCCTTTGCGAGAAACAGATGATAACACGGCAAAGCGCAATGTTTCGACTCCCGGAACGCCTGCGTCAAGAGAAAGAGAGCCGGCGAGTCTCACGCCGAGACACTCAGAGGCTAGGCCATCCACTCCCTCTCAACAGGAGCTAGTGATGGGCAGGCCTGCGCCCAAACCGGGCCCACCCATGCACCCATCTTCTGTGCCGCAGAGACCAGACGGCAGAAACGCACCGACACAGCCCGCTGCAGCTGGGAGACCATCACATGCTTTGCCATCCCGGCCGGACTCACAGCCATCAAGAACGCGACAATCGGAACGGCCTGTCATGGAACGGCCGCCTGAAGCCGTACATGGTCGCTATGATAGCAGAGGCCCTCCACCAAACGACTATGGTCGATTAGACCGCCCTGGAGACATTCCACGCCACCGTGAGACATCTCCTGGTCGACGGGGGCGAATGCCCGATGGCAGAACTCCTGAAAGAATACTCCCTGTGGCTGAGCACAGAGAGTGGTCTGGTAGAGAGCGCGACTATGACGATCGGACCTTGCGAGCACCACCGCGAGATACGCGAGCGCCACCAGTACGACCGCCGCCCACCTGGGATACACGCGACGCCAGGGACCCGAGAGATCAACGTGAGCGTCCTGATCCTCGCATGCACCCGGGAACTCCCACGATGGAATCTCGACGGATGCCTTCGTCTTCGTCGTTAGCCAACGAATATCGCCGAGACGCTCCACCGATTAGTGGCCCGTATGGTGCAGAGCAGAATGACAGGTCTCAACGGCCACCCCAGCCGCCAATTCCAACCAAGGAAGAGCCTACAGTTAACCCTGCACGCGCTGCCCTAATCAATCAAGTCGAGCATGGCAGACATGAACCGCCAAGATCGGACCGCGATGGTCGTCGCGACAGAGATGCGCGTCTGAACTCTCCTCGCCATGGTGACGATAGGCGTGGAGAGGATCGTCGCATGGAAGAACGCTTGCCTAATTACCATGGACGAAACGATGTGCCACGTGAACATCGAGATGACCGTTCTCTAGGCCTGCCCCCGGGCAATCGAGACCGACGAGACGAACTCTCATCAGGTGCACCCACAGGGCCGCGCGGTGGACGTAATGATCCTAGTGCATCATCTCGCGCATCCCGGGACATGTTCCAACCTACTTCTGGCCCGCGGTCCTCTGGGCACCAGATCCAAGATCCCAACTATGGGAGATTGAACCAACCCTCCGATCCAGGACCACCATCAGGTCCTCGCAGTGATCGACCATCTTCTCAGCCGCAACCTTCTACACCTACTGCTACACCTACTGGACCGGCAGCGTCACTGCCCGCAGGGGTACACCCCAGCAGGCTTGTAAACATTGAAGGCAGACCATCAAACGGCCCACCCCTCCAAACCAACATGCCAAACGCTCCAAGTGGTCCGCGGGGCTCTAACAGAGCACCCCAAGGTACAGTACCGTCGTCTCCAAATGGCTGGGGTCCTCCGACGGGTCCTGCAGCAGGAGATCGTGGGGCAAGGAACGCAGGTAACCCGTTAAGAGCTATCAACAATGTCTTGACGGGGAACACGCCTGCTGAACGATCAGGCGATCGGAACATCCCGCCTGCTAACCCACCTGTGCGTGGTCGCGGCGCCAATCGTGCCAATGGGCCCATGGAGACATCCGGTGACACGATGAGCCCTATGCCACCGCCGCATCATGGCTCGACACCCAGCCGTGTTGAAGGCCAACATCCTAGAGGTGGTCGAAGTGATGAAAGCCAAAGCAGGGGTGAAGGTATCCCACCGGAAGAAGTCCGCTCAGAATCCCGCAGTCACAAGGACAGCAGGCGTAGCGATCGGTCGGGAGGAGAGCGGTCAGCAGATCGACCCGACCGTCGCACTGAGGAGCGAAGCAGCCGTAATGGACCTTCTGAGCGCGTAGAAGGCGAGCGCGGTTCGGAGCGTGAGCGTGGAGGACGAGAAAAGCGCAGTGGAGACCGAGAAAGTAGCCGGCGAGAGCGCAGCGAACGAGAAGGCGGCGAGTCGAGGTCTGGACGAGAAGCCCGGGAGAGTAGTAGGCGCGAGCGCGGCTCCCGCGATGACGGCCGAGCTTCAGCAAGGGACGACCGCGATAGGAGGAGCCGAGGAGGAACGGGAAGTACTAGCGGAACGGGAGGAGGAGACGACGGCCGTAAGAGAGTCCGTGATCCTCAGGACCAAGCTCACGGCGATGCAAAGAGGAGACGGTAGACTCATTACCATCACCATTATCTTCATCGTCATTGTCATCGTCGTCGTCATTCATTATCATCACTTTGGGCGTCATCATCATCATCATCGAAAAAAACGGGGATTTGTTTGTGTTCTGTTTTTTTTTGGGTTTTCACAGCAAGGCGCACAAAAGAGGGGTCATAATGGAGAACTTGTTCCTCTTCAGCAGCAGCAGCAGCAGCAGCAAGCATCAGCAAGCAAACAGCATGCAGTTAATGGGTCGCCGTATTCGAAGAAATCTCTTCTCTCTCTCTCTCTCTCTCTCTCTCTCTTTTGGTTTCTCTCTCTTCTATGTCTTGCTTCGCTTTGCTTTGCTCCCTTCCTTGCCTTTGTCCCTCTTGATTTTCATCTACATCTTGTTAGGGACGCTAATGTATTATCTTGATCCATACATGTTAGTTTCTGGTTTAAAAGAAGAGTAGGAGGGAGGAAGAAGAGAGTGCAAAAATAAAAGAATAAGGCGTGAGGCAGAAATGGTTGGTACTTAATGTACTGGTTCAAGTTCAGATTTTGCATTTACATGGCGTTTTTGTTTTTGGGAATTATACTGGTAGTTTGTAGTTCTTTGAGCTATCGGGGGGGGTTGCGGGAGAAGGAAGTTGCAAAGAGAGAAAGAGAGATGTGTGTGTACGTATGTGTACGTATGTGTAGTACTATACCCTGAGGAATGAAATAAGGAATCTAGGCAGTTGATTGAGATCTTATTGTTATCTTTTCTTCTTCCTTGCTCTTGTTTTCCCTTCTCAAGAGCAGGAGAAAGAGAGAGAATAAAGTCCTAAAGAGGGGTGAACTGTATACAAGATCTTAGTGAGCGGTATTGCTGGTAGTTACTTTGTCGCTTGTGGTCATAATGAAAGAAAAGGGCATGAGGTGAATGGAATGTATGGAGCATTGAGTAATGTACGCTATTGGATGAGGTATTGAAGGGGTCTTATCTAAGTAAGGAGAAGTTTTGGGTGGGTGAAGGAGATTTTTGAGGGACTGGACCACATGGAGTAGTCTTGTATCTGCTTGAGTAGGGGTTGATTTAGGCACGCGGACAACGAAGCCCACGGCTTATAGTGGTAGTGAACTGCCTAGCTTGCCTCTTTACAGAAAGGCGTGAAATAGTAATCTACAGTTGTTCAAGCCCATCATCCTATAGCTCATGCAGCCCCTGCATCATGTGTGATGTCTTGACACCTTTTCAGCCATCTACATACTATTCTGCTGCGATTGGAGGAATAGAAAATTTCCGTAGGTGACTATGGCGGCTTACATACACGTAGCAGCGCTCAACTAAAAACACAGTGGCTGAAAGCAGCCCGTGGCTAGTGTCGGGGCCCCACAATCTAGGCCTTGATAACTGTAACAGCTCGGCATATTGACGGCCTCTACCCAGGTGTGGGCTGAGCATTTCTGGTTCCAAGATGCGGTCATCATACAAAGTGTTCGATCGTGTATGTTCGATCTGGGGGACTCCGAGGTATTGCCATACGCTGACTGTAGTTTTGTAAATAGCCACAGCAGCAGCCACATACAGGTCTTTACAAGCCACCAAACATGTAAGACTACCGTGACTCGTAGTCGGTATCGTGATTGTTCTTCGGACATGCCGAGTACGATCAGCGGTCAACGGAGCCGGAGTCGTAGAAGCCGAGAAGCTAACCCACGGCGGTACTCTGAACATTGTAAGCCGTATCGCATTCTGCACTCGCATAAGCGCTAAGGCAATAGAGTTCTAACTAACCACGAGCCACAAACTTAGCTCTCAGCAACGCTGCGTAGAGTCCGCATCTAGAACAAAGCTATGCTCAAGCGAGCCAAGCGCTTCCTATTAGCCTCAAACCTTCTTGCTACCTCTCTCCTATCAGCAACCCAAAATGCCATGCGGTTTACGGTGCATGAACTTTTTCGCCAAACAAGAAAGTGGCATAGGGCTGACTGGTGGGAACGGTACAGCGGTGTGAAATGTGGAGATCGGCCCTGTTACCACTCGTTTTCGTGTGTTTGTAGACAGACTGGTGGTGAGAGCGCGACCGTGCCAGCAGCTCGAGCCACTGCCAGTTATCATCGCCCCAAGAGCAATTTATGGAGCTGTGATCTTCTGATGCAGCCATAATTAGATACTTCGTTTAGAGCCTCTGGGTTATTTCAGGAACATCTGGATTTTACCAGATACCTTCTACAGTCAGCCTGGTTGTGTGCATAGTACTTGGCGCGGAGTCAACATTGTCTACTGCAGCATCTTAGTCTCGCAGTCCAGGCACCGAGTACCGGTAAGCTCGTACTCAGTAAAGGTCCTTTTGCCTATGCGATATTTCACTACTTGATAACACGTAACACTACCTCGACGTTTGTTTTTTGTTTTGTTTTGTTACAGATTTCAACGTGCCCACGTAGTGAATTCGATGATCTGGTATAATGCATGATAGAAGATAACAATATGATACTACGTCCTGTAATTTACATATGCTAAGTAGGCAGTGATTTACACTACGGTATGCTTGTGCGGAGAGTTTTGCGAGACATTTCTTCTACTGTTGTAACAGACTTGTAAACAACCTTGTGAGGACAACGCAGGGGCTCAATATGGCTCACAAGATACGAGCTCGGCTATACTAGTGGACGGGTGCTTACTGACAGCTAACTGTATACGGTGCAGCTAGACTTTATCAAACGAACTACTGTAGGTGGTCAGTGCGTGCAACTGTTCAGCGGATGCAACTGTAAGGGGCTCGACCCCGGAGGGTAGTCTTAAGCTCGGGAGCACGATCGGACAGGC
>NW_007359948.1:405903-414137 GCF_000359705.1 Exserohilum turcica Et28A | reverse complement strand
GCTGGAAAAACGAAAAAATCTGTTCTGGGTCCCAATCTGAAAGCTCTTCAGACTGTTCGCGGAGGTGGAGGATAGACGCCTGTTGAGGCTGCTCAAGACGATCCCATACGTAATCGAAGGCATCAGCTCCTGTGAGCTGGTCGGATCGGAGTTTAGCTCGGATAGACGGTAACCATGTGCGCAGCGTGTGCGGTTTGCCGTCGAACTTGGGCGGGTCTGGTAGGCGCACTCGGACTCGCGTCTGAGCGTCGTTCGGGTGCTGGCGGGACTGAAGCTGGAGCTGGAGCTGGGCGACGCTGTCGCGCAGGGAGGTAATCTCTGATCGCTGGTTCTGGAGCTCTTGCTGGAGCTGCTGTACGAGCAGCAGAAGAGCGTTCTGGTTCTGGCTGGGGCTGGACATAGTTCTGGTGGATAGTAAAAAATTTTCTGGCGAGGGCTAGACGCTTGTCTGATCTCCTCTTAGCTAGCTGGTGATCGAATACAAAATGTAAGGGGCTCGACCCCGGAGGGTAGTCTTAAGCTCGGGAGCACGATCGGACAGGCCAAGGTAACTAGATTGTATTCGATAGAGAGCTAAGCTCTCGGCTACGTAGCTATCTATATACAATGCTGGTTGCTAGGGTAACAATCGGGCCAGGCAGGTGGAGTAAACGAGGTCGTAGACGAGTATGGGAGGCGAAGGGCGTTTAGCCCGTTACAGCAACACCATCTGCACCTTCCTAAAACAGACCCACCCACTTTAACGCGTAATAACTCTACTACTATAACTCTAATTAATAAAGCGCTTATAGTAGTTAATACGTAAAATCTTAAAAAACGACTTTTATATAGAGTAGCTACAAAAAAGTTTAGTATTATATTATTAACGTTAACGCGCCACTACTATAAATAAACCTAGTCCTATACAGCCGCTATAGAAAATATAAAATTACTTACTATATAATATAAAGCTAAGCTTCTAAAGTATATATAGAAGCTCTCTAGTTATAGGCTTACACCTACTAGGTCTATAATAAAATTTTTTGTGTGTTACACGGGGGTCGGCTATACTTCTCTGGTCTTAGTCCGGGTTAGGGCGAGTAGACTAAAGCGGTAGTCCGTGTAATTGTTTGCGAAGTGCTATGTGGAAAAGAGTTATAGGATTTAACCAAAAGAATAAACAATTAATTCTATACTAAGATAGAATAACTAGTATCAATCTGTGTAAGAGATGAACTATTCTAAAGAGTTGACCACAACGAGTATAATAATGAGATCCGACACATTCTTATACCTATTGCCTCTGGTCCTAACATCTGTCCCAGCCTTCGGCATCTCTGATGTCGCTGGCATCCCTAGATGTCCTGGCATCCCCTGAGGAACTGGCATCTCCAGATTCCCTGTCTTGGCGAGATGCCAAATCACGTGACCACGCCCCGCGTTGATCATTACCTTCTGACGTGGACGTCCATAGGCTCCTTGCCTTCCATCTGTTGTCAAGGAGAGAATCCTTCCTGTTACCTTGTAACATTGTGTTAAATATTGCAGAATAGGAGCTATTAGATAGCTAAGTTATACGCTTTCTAGACTGCAACACTACTAACCTTACTATTAAATACACTACTAGGATAGACCGCAATTATTACGAAGCTAATAGTTATAATAGTTATTAATTATATTTTAATCTTATCTTTAGGAAACTTAATAACTACGACGTTGCGCTGCATAACATCTGTTATGGGCGAGAGAGGCCTAACTAACGAGTATGCATTCACCTATTGTACAGAAGAAGAAAGATATAGAAAAGAACTATCTAGAGGGCCCTTCTTTTATAGTTGTTACTTATACAAACGCTTAGACCTTTAGTCTTTCTTCTTACTTAAGCTTATTTATACGTAGCTAACTACGTTATTTAGTTATATAACTAAAGTTATGTAATTTACTACTATGTAACCTATAGGTTATACCTCTCTAGCGTAGCCCTTTACAATACTCCCCTCCTTTACCTTGTCTAATATCACGTGCGTATTCTTTAGTCTTCTTTTCCTTTCTCTCTATCTGTTTGCTATTATATATTTAGCGTCTCGTACGGTTAAAGTAAAGGCAAATAGTGAAGGTAAGAGAGAGTTAGGCAACAGTGCTATATAGCAAACGCTGTCTAGCGAGCATAAATACTCTTCTTCCTCTACCTACTACTTGTTTCCTCTATCCCTTTAGCTTTAACTTTTCTCTTATTGTAGTTACTTTCTTAAGTCTTCTTGTACTATAGCTAATTGTAGGATATAGGCTAATAGCTAGGTCAACGCCTTACGTTTCTACACAAATAGTAAAGTTAATAACACTATTAAGTAGGTAACTACTTAGATCTTTAATATTGCTTATTAGTTGCTTACTTATATAACGCTAGGTGCTATCTAGGCTATAGCGCCTATTATTATTAGATAGGTTAACCTTAACAACTACTAGGTCTAGTATATTTTTAATATATAGGTTGCTAAAGAGATTTACTAAGTGTTTGCTACTACTCTTATAGGTATTACTTCCTTATTATACGTCTAAATTAGCTAACTAATGTAGCCTAAGCTTTGCTAGGTCTTTAACATATTCTACCGTCTAAGGGGGCTGTCGCCCTACGATGCTACCTTTAGTCCTAGCCTTAGCGGTTATTCGCCTATTGTCGCCTGTACAACGCTCTATGCCCGTTAAATCTTAGGTAGCTAACCCTTATACCTTAAGGCCTTCTTTGTCTATTTGCGTAGCGCCCTTAATGCTACATTTTATAATAACTATGCGCTAGTCTTGGATAGGGCGAAGGACTTCACAGCCTTTACTAGTTGTGTCTCTATCTATAGAGAGTGGGGGGGTGCGTGTAGCAATTGCATCTAGCAGGACTATAGCGCCCGTTGTTTGGCAGAAGGAGGGGATAGTTCGTCCGTCCATACGCCAGCTAAGCGTCGTCTTCTAGGCACTAAGAGGGATTGTTTAGCCTCTAGGGGTAGCGCTAGGTCTCCGTTACTTATTAAGTAGCTTTCGCCTCTAGCTATTTTATAGCTAGCTGTCAGGTTTTTGTATAAAGGAAGTTTAGGCGAGCTATTTGTCTAGGGCCTTTATATCTTTAAGTGCTATAGCTAGTTCCTAACTTCCCTCTAGGTAGCCTATCTAAATAACGAGATATTGTAGTTCTCCATTTTGCATTCGTTCGTCTGTGATGCCTTATACAAGCTATTCTAAATAGTCTTCTTCTTCTTCTCTATCTTCTTGTACGACGATAGCTATAGGGCTACTATTATCTATTTATTGTAATAGCAAGGGGTTGTTAGATGCTGGCCTTAGCTTGTCTACGTGGATGTAAGGGGCTCGACCCCGGAGGGTAGTCTTAAGCTCGGGAGCACGATCGGACAGGCCAAGGTAACAAGATTGTATTCGATAGAGAGCTAAGCTCTCGGCTACGTAGCTATCTATATACAATGCTGGTTGCTAGGGTAACAATCGGGCCGGGCAGGTGGAGTAAACGAGGTCGTAGACGAGTATGGGAGGCGAAGGGCGTTCAGCCCGTTACAGTGGAAGGATTTTGTCTCCTAAGGCACTGCGAGTTCTACTTAGTAGGGGTCCTATACGCAGGCGACTTAGTACTTTCTACTTTTCTAGTCTAGCTTTTTACTTATTTAGGCTATTTGTATATTACGTAAGTTTAGCTAGACCTAGTCTCCTACTTTGTAAGTAGGCGATAGTTTGCGAGATTTATTTATCTACTTCTCTTATTCTTATTAGGTGTACAACATTGCTAAAACTACCTAGTTTGCCGCATCACTAATCGTACGTACTATCTCTTTAGCTGCTACGCTTGCTTCTTAGTTATCTAAGATAGCTTCTTTTTAGGGAAATAGGGTATTATAGTAACTATAGTGGAGAAAGAAGGGGGATACACCTATAGAGGCGTTTATACAGGAGTTAAGCATAAGTTCTAAAAGAAGGCAAGGATTCGCTAACTTTTACTAAAGGTTTATTCTTTACTTCTTGCGTTTAGTAGACTCTCTTATATAACTTACTAAGAAAGACGCTAAGTTTTAATAAGGCGCTATGTAACGGGCTGAACGCCCTTTAGATAGCTCCTCGATGGAATCTCGGTCAAGCAGCAGACGCCAGGTCTTACTCTGCAACCCGGCATCTGTGCGAGGCCTGAGCGGCGCCCAGACGACGCGCTCAGACACTCGGTGCAACCTTTCTCCGACAAGTAAATAAACACCACGCAAGTAGACTCTATAGCTCTCTATCGAATACAACCTCTTGTATACCTCGCGATTGCTCCCTAGAGCGCAGCCCCTTACACGCTACTTAAGAAGAGAGTTTCGCAGCTCTTAAAGAAGCATTTCTTTTAGACGAAGTACTTGTCGCATTTGACCCCAAACGCTATATAATAGTAGAATGTAATTCTTCTAGTTAAGCCTTAGGAGCTATACTCCTATAAGAAGATAATAAGGGCACGCTTTATATAGTAGCTTATCTCTCTAGGAAACTGCTTATATACAAAGCTAATTACCCTATCTATAATAAGGAACTGCTAGCAGTAATCTACTACTTAAAGGAATAGGACGCTAAACTCTGTGGCGTACAAGAGTTTGAAGTCATTACAGACTATAAGAACTTAGAATACTTCACCTATAAGCAGAAGCTGTCTAAACGCCACGTACAATAGAACTTAGAGCTTGCTTACTTCCTAAACATAAAGTTACGCTATTATCTAGGCAAGGATAACATAAGAGCAGACGCGCTATCTCGCTAAGATTAAGATATGCTTAAGGACGTAGAGGACGAGCATGCCTCCTTTTATAAATTTACTATGCTAGTCCTAGCTTATACGCTAGACTACGTCCTAGCACTGCCTATATAGACTTAAGGAACCTCCTTAGTGTTAGAAACACTACCTTAACCTCTAGACCTTCTAGCTTTAGTACAAGAACATTAGGTATAAGTAGCGCAGGATAACACTATCTACTAAGAAGTACTAGCCACTGTACGAGAAGGAAGACGATCGCTCTCTAGCACGCGCAAGGTTGCTATCTTGCTAAGTGACTATACAATTAACTAAAAAGAACAACTCTAATAGCGTAGACGTGTGTAGGTACTAGACTTTAAACCATTACGCATAGGAGTTATCTAAGTGGCTTACCTATCTCTTCTAACTAGACATCCTAGACAAGAAGAGACCTATTAGATTATTGCATAAGAATAGTACTAGCCTTGCATGAGCGATGACATACGACGCTTCGTATAGAACTGCGAGCTATGCCACAAAAGCACTCTCTAGCGGGACAGAAAGTTTAGTTACTTAAAGCCCCTACCTGTGCCTAGTTGTACTGTTACACGGGGTTCGGCTATACTTCTCTGGTCTCGGTCCGGGTTAGGGCGAGTAGACTAAAGCGGTAGTCCGTGAGATTGTTTGCGAAGTGCTATGTGGAAAAGAGTTATAGGATTTAACCAAAGAGTAAACAATCAATTCTACTAAGGTAGAATAACTAGTATCAATCTGGGTAAGAGATGAACTATTGAGAGAATTGACCACAACGAGTGTAATAATGAAATCCAACACATTCTTATACCCATTGTTCTCGGTCCTGACATCTGTGGCATCTCTAGAAAGGCCTGGCATCTACAGATGTCCAAGATGTCCTGGCATCTTGCGATGTCGTGGCATCTGCCCTCTTGGCGAGATGTCTTGTCTTGGCGGGATGCCGATCACGTGATCTTCGCCCCGCGTTGATCATTACCTTCTGACGTGGACATCCATAGGTCCTCTGCCACTCGTCCCGCGTCAAGGAATCCTTCTTGTTACTTGTAACATGTACGTGGCAGCACCTTACAGTTAATTTTATTATAGGCCTTCCTAACTCTCTTAGAAATATAAACTTAATAGTAGTAAAGGACTAATTAGGGAAAGGCGTTGTACTAGTCCCTATAAATAAGATTAAGATAATAGACGTTGCTTAGGCTTTTGTACGAGAAGTCTACCGCCACTATAGCCTTTTATAGTCTATCACGTCTAACCGCAGCCTCTAGTTCGCAAGCTAACTATAGGAAAACATCTATAAGCTGCTAAATATTTAGCGGAATCTCTCTATAGCTTACCACCTACAAATAGACAAGACAATAGAATAAGCTAATAGCGACATAGAAGTAGTCGTATAGATCTTTTACAACTATAACTAAGACAATTAGGCTTAGCTTAAGATACCTTATACGTCTTAGACAGACGTAGGAGGTTCCTATTCTTAGATAGCTTTTGTGTTCTCTAGGTCTATTAAGACACCTTTTCTTACTATAAGGATAAACCTTAAATACTTTATACGTTAGACGTCAAATTCGTACCTGTTTAATTTAAGTTATAGTCCTGCTACTTATAGTTGTTTAATTACTAATTATACGTAGGTGTAGTATTAAGATAGAGAGCCGTCTATAAAAATTAAGATGTTGTTAAGGTAAGTAGATACAAAGTCGTCTAGTAAGTCCTATAAGATCTAATTAACATAGCGCTAGAACGTACTTAGAGCATTAGCTAGACTAAAAGGTGTAACTAGCTATTTATATAAGCTAAATCTTGTCTAAAAGGCTATTATCTATTCTTGTCCTTTAGTAATCTATATTTTACAAAAGGTAGCAAACACGTCTAGCTTAATATACTACTTAGCTTATCTAACTTAGTTTAGGGTCTTATAAATTAAAGGAAGAGGGTATTAGTCTTTTTGCGTAATAGCGTTAAGCGCATAGTAGTTAATATAGAACCTTAGTCCTCCTCTAGGCTTCTATACAAAGAGGACTAGCAACGCTATAGAAGAGGTGCTGTAAGGGGCTCGACCCCGGAGGGTAGTCTTAAGCTCGGGAGCACGATCGGACAGGCCAAGGTAACAAGATTGTATTCGATAGAGAGCTAAGCTCTCGGCTACGTAGCTATCTATATACAATGCTGGTTGCTAGGGTAACAATCGGGCTAGGCAGGTGGAGTAAACGAGGTCGTAGACGAGTATGGGAGGCGAAGGGCGTTCAGCCCGTTACAGGTGCTTGCATAGATAAAACTCTTATTAAGTAGGTCTAGGAGTGTCTTCTTTAGGACTAGTAGTTCGTCTCTAGATATGCTATAGAGCGGTCTGTACAGGATCTCTAGTAGCTTGCCATCTTAGGGAATTAATTTAATTTTGTAGTCTACGTCTAGGCCTTAGTAGGGTAGTAACTCTATTCCCTCTTTTAGCAAGAAAAGCTGCGCGTGGTCCTTAAGGTAGGTAGGGAGGGCTTTCTTTACTTTGTCTATTGTGAGTTTTGCTTTTAGATAGAGAGCTTTCTTAATATCTTTTAGACTAGCCGCAAATACCTACACTACCTTCTATCTTCTATTTCTTCGTACGTGTAGTTAGAAAGCAGCAGTAGTGATAGCAGCATAGTCTATCTGCGTGGGCGTGGTGCTCTCCCTACTTTGTACGGAGAATCCGTAGCGTTGTAGGAGCAGGCGGTGTTTGGCAGTGTATAGTACTCTGTCCATCTCTTCTAACTAGGTCTTTCTAAGGATTATGTCAAACTCGTACGTAGACGAGATAATATACGCTACTACTTTTTATTTTACTCCTCCTATATTAAGTATAAACTCTATTACTCCTTATATAGGACTTGTTTTTTTATCTACTATTGCTAAGAGGGTAGATAAGATTATGTAACGTAGTAGGTTTAGCTGTTATATGAGCTTATCACACACAACTAAATATGTATAATACCTATAGTTAAGCATTTTCACACCCAACAACTTCGAGTTTTCTGGAAACCGCTAGGAAAGCACGCTATCTAGGAGAACCGACCACGAGGAATCGACTAACAGCACTTTCAACACCTGCAGCTAAGGCGCTAGCGCGCAGTAGGGAGAAGAAGGAGGCCTTCCTTCGTTATCTCACGCCTGTGAGAATTTTCTCACAGAGCTTAGGCTCTAATGCTAAGACTAGAGGGGCCAATAGGAACGCAGGAGCTTATTGAAGCTTAAATTTAGCAAGAAACACAGACATATCAAAACAATAAAAATAACAAAAAAAGACTAGCCTTAAAGGACCTTAGAGGCACAAGCAAACGACTAATGGATAATAATCTAGAAATCGAGATGGCTGAGGAGGCCTCTACGCCGTGCCCTAACAGGCAACCAGAAGAACCGCCTAGGCCTACCCATACTAGGACAAGAAGCAATTTTTCCCCATTTATTGGAGCAGTGCCAAGATACCCTA
>NW_007359948.1:399129-400911 GCF_000359705.1 Exserohilum turcica Et28A | reverse complement strand
AAAGGACGTTAAACTAGAATAATAATAATAATAATAATAATAATAATAATAATAATAATAGTAATAATAATAATATAGTTAAGCATTACAATAGCATTCCTTATACTATCTATAACTACATTTATAAACATTACTTTTATAGGCTTTAATAGTTTAAGTATCCTATATAGTGCTTGTACAACATCTCTTTCCTGCTTTGTTCGCTCTAACTAGCGCTTTTTAGTTAGAGCTCTTCTTTTCCCTCGTCTAAGTCATCCTCTATAGGTGCTATAGTAGCTACCTTAGTATAGTTTCCTTGTTTATTGTTACGACCAGCCTCAGAATGTGGAGGACATTTCGCCGTTAGATTTGTTTTACGGGTAATCTGAGAGACGGCGGGAATGCAGCAAGAAAAGGAATCACGTGACGAGTCCTACAGATCCTACTTAGCCTTGGCATGCTTCATGCACTAGGACTCACTAGGACCACGTGACTAGTCCTACCGATCCCCGTAGTCCTATAACCCCTCGTTACTACTAGGACTACTAGGACACTAGGACTACACAAGTATATAGCATTAGGCATTGAGCCCTTATAGCTTGATGTGTTCAACTTAAGTTTTGAGTACAAGTACAATACAGAGAGTTATTCTACTTGCCTGAAGTAACCGTCCTCTTGCACACTGCCGCTCTATCTGCGAAAACTAACCAACAAGAAGATCAATACCAGAAGTCTTATATTACTTCCACTTGATCTATACTCTTAACATTTATGCGTACAAGTAGTAAGAGGAGCGTTATAGTCTTTATAATAGTGTCCTTGTCTACTATAGTAGAAACAACGTCTCTCTTAATAACGTCTTTTAATTTTAGCATAAGACTCCTAGTATTCTTTTATTATACGTGGCCTAGTTACGCCTAAAGTAGAGGTCTAGTCTATCTCTTTAGATGCAGCTTAAGTGTTGCTAAGAAAGGGTAACGTAAAAGTTAGTTGTTTAGATAATAGTTATTCTATCGCTCTTAGGTTTTTCTACGTAACTCTCATTCTTTGTATAAAGCTATTATACTTCTTATTCTTACTAGGCTAGTAGCCTGCTTAATACTTAAGCAACTCTTTGTTAAGAGAGTTTTTTAAGTAGTTAATCTTTTAAGCGTTGTCTATAGCGCTTAGGCCTACTTCTTAGAATTTTAAATTAAAGACTTAAACGTAATAAAGAAACTCTCCCCTTCCTTTTCTAGTTGTATAAAGGTAGTAAAGAGCCTTCTGTTCAATTATAGGGTCTTAGAAGAACTTGTCTAACTAGGACTATAGTCTAGCTATTATAGCTACTAGGGTGCTATTTATTAGAGCTTAGACGTACGCATAAAGCGCATTAAAAGCTTATCCTTTTATACGTGTAATAATATAGTAGGTTTTAAGTTCCTTACTTAGGTAAGCTACTCTATCTACAAAGAGCTTAGCCTATACACGCATCTTCTACTAAGTATATTTGTCAGACTGTAAGGGGTTTCTGATCAAGGACTTGTTTTTGGGTTACTGTGATAAGAGACTGTAATAAACTTAAGTATAGAAACTAAGTGTATTAAGTTGTTTTGTGTCCTCTAGCTGCGCGCACGCGCGCAGCCTTATAAGTGCTATTACTATTGCTTTTCTGTCTTAGGTACGCGGCTAAGTACACACACACCAACTTTTAAGCAGAAATCTTTCATCAAAACTCGTCAATTTTCTATCAGATATAGGGGTAACACGTCGCGAGAAACCGATTTACGCCACCTCTAATGTGTGCAGCCCTCTCGTTGAGGT
>NW_007359948.1:392881-397185 GCF_000359705.1 Exserohilum turcica Et28A | reverse complement strand
TAGCCTTCTGCTGTTAGTCTAGGTTGTAGGTCTAGGTTAAAATCGTCTACATAGAAGTAAGATTAGAATATTGTCTTTAATTATGCAGCATAGCTTATAAGGTACAGTCTAGAACCTAAGCTTAGTAAGCGTTGCTGTAAAGTCTTGTTGCTATAACGCTGGCGATATTCGGAGCCTATAGAGTGCCTTTTGGAGCTTAAGTGCTGTCCCTAGCTTCTAATATCCATAGGGCATACGCATGTACACTTCTCTATCAAGTTAGGCGTGGATAAAGGCGTTAGTAACGTTAAATTGCTTAACTTTAAGGTCGTGCTTAGCCGCAATTGCTATAAAGAGACGGAAAGATTATCCAGCTAGAGTAGCAGCGTAGGTGTCCTAAGACGTAATATTCCGCTACTAGTCGCCTCTAACCACTAGTCGTGCCTTGCACTTAAGAAACTAGTTTTCTTGATTAAATTTGTAGGTAAATACCCACATGCAGTCTAGGATCTAATATCCGCTTGCCTTAACTGCTTTGTATAGTACTTCTACCTACAAGTTAGTGATCTTATAGCTGTCTAGATAAGCGCGTTAGGCTTCTTTAAATAGCTCGCCTATTAGGTGCTCGTCTAGGTTTAATCTAGCTGTTGGCGGCTTAGGGAGTTGAGGTTGATGGATTTTGACTCCTTTAGCGAGTAGCCGTCGCAGCTGCGCCTTGTTGATAGCGCCTCTATTGTAATCTCCAATGCTTCCAGCGTCTGTTCCAGCCATGAAAGCTGCGGCCTATGGGACTGTTTTGGATGATCGGATTTCCAGAGCAGCTGCTGCCTTTCCACTCATGAGCTGAGCCAGCAGTGTTACTGGTGGTGGTGTGGCCGGCGGCGTTGGATAGTGCTCCTGAATCTTCCTTCCTATGTAGTAGCCTGGTGGATCTTCTAATTCGTTGATCTCTTCTGTCGTATTGATAGTGTCGTCTTCGTGAAACGACTCCGTCCTAGTGTCTGGGATCGGTGGTGGGAGCTTGATAGTCCTGACGTATGCTGCAATCTCTGATAGAGTGCTGTGCATAAGGCTGTCTATCAAGTCTTTGGTTTTTCTATTAAATATTGTATTTTCGTCAAAGATTACGTCTCTAGTGTTAATGACTTTAGCCAGCAATGGAATCCAGATCCAATAGATCATCAACGCCTAGTAGCCAACTAGGTAGCTAATCTAAGCTTTGGGATCAAGCCTCTGTAGTCTTAATTTTCCACAGTGTGTATTATTAGTTATTGCGAACGCTTTGCACCTATATGCCTTAAGGTAAGCCACTCTTAGCTTCTTAGATGTAGCTATCCTATTTGTTTAGGATGCATAGGTAAAGAAGACTTTATACAGCGTCTTCTATTAATTAACGTAGTTTAGCGTTTGGTTGTATAGGTACACTGCGGCCTAAGTAATCTCTAGCTAAAGCTCCTATAGTAGATTGGCGTCTAGCCGCATTGCGCGCGCCTTCTCCTTATTCACACCCCCTAAGCGTTCAGCGCCACTATTTTATGCTTAAGTGTCTAGTGCTAAGGGCTTAGCAGCAATCCCCTAGGCTTAGAGCCAGCGCATTACTTTAGGTTTGACAGTCGCGATCTTGTTGTCCGTCTCGACGACTTTTAGCGTGATATTATATTAAGTTTAGAGGAATTTAACAAAGTTAGTAAGTATCTTAATAATTAATTTAGCTGTTTAATTGTCTTTAAGATAGAAATCCTATTAAAATCTTAAGTATTTGTCTATGATTAATAGCTGTGATAATTCTTTGTTATAGGACTGTTTCTTATAGCTATAGAAATTAATCGTTATTCTTTCACTAGGTCCTTAATTATTTGTCTAAAGAGCGCGGCTTATCTGTCTACGGATTTTTGCTCTTCCACATAAATTACACTCCACTATTGTAATGCCCTTAATCCTTACCCCCTAAGCTTGCTACACGAGATGTTCTATAGCTGCTAGGCCTAGGTGACCTAGACGCTTGTGCTAGAGTATCGCAGTTGCTCGCTAAGGTGGTTTTTTAGTGCTTGAGGTATGCTTATAGGTGTAGAGTGCTTGGTGATTTAGTTAGGCATAGAATCTAGGTGTGTTAAGCACCTAGATTTTGTGGGTATCAAGTACCTACTAGCCAAAACGCTCTAAGAGCTCGCAGATTGTCGTTCTGTCGAGTCTCTTAAGGGCTGTAGGCTCTGATTTAGTGTCCCACTATATTCCTGTTTGCTAGAGTTTCTAGAAAGAGACGAGGTTGCATAGTAGATCTAGGCATATTGCCACATTTTTAAGTACGAGCTTCCTAGGCCTCTATTTGTGTGTAAGGTTAAGTATTATCGTGCTATATCCTATAATCTATATCTAACTATTGCTTGCCTATACAAAATCTCTATTGTTTGGTGGCTTATAGTAGTGTATTTAGTTAGGGTTATTAGTAATATGACACGTTGTCCCCAAATCAAGTATGAACGAGTGACGCAGAGGGTAGTCCGCTCAGCTTAACACGAAGGCTGCAGCGAATACTGCCTTAATCTAGGTTATCTGTCTACCATTTAGTCACTAATCTTCGATTTCTAGTTAGGGAGTTTGAGATTGCTTATAGGTTTAAGATCTTGTCTTTGGCCAACTTTAGGCTCTTATAAGACTCTAAAACTTAAGGTTATTTTCCTTTTTACGTTTAATTAAATTCTAAATAATCTAATTTAGCTTCCACTAACTAGGTGCCTTCTTCTAATCTAAGTAGAAGCACTAGTAAAGTGAGTGGCTCCCGTCGCACGCGGGACAGGGAGCTGTGATTTTTCAAGCTCTGGTGCTTCCTTAAGACGGTGATCTAACCTTAGTGCTTGCCAGTTTACTCGGCGCGGGTCTAGCGCTATCTAGGGACTGTGATCTGGCGCCAGCGCTTACTAGTCTACCACGACTTTGATAATTTAATAAGCTAGGTGAGGGATCCTAGTCATCCTCAGCTGTACGTTAATAAAGGGGTCTGCCCCATTTACAACTCTAAGAGTTCCCCATAGTAGCCTGCTGGGCGTCCCCTTCTAGCTGGGTAGATTAGTGATTACTAGCGAGGTATGACAATTCCTCCACCATAAAGGCTGCCTTCTAGTTTCTTCCTCTTGTGACTAGATGATTTAGTGTCATATACTCTCGAAACCGTCTCATCATGTCCTTCCAGCTTAAGCTAGGTTGATCCTTTCCAGTAGCTTAGAAGGTTGCAGCCTAGATAGGAGCGATCTTATTTACTGCTAACGTAAAGTCTGCAGTTATAATATCAATCTAGGAAACCTCTAGTACGTTTAGCATCTTAGCTTCTATTGCAGCTTAGCTATATTTAGTAAGCTAGAGGTCCTAAACGTTCACTAAACGTAGAGGCTTAAGGGCATTTTGATATCTGTTGCGAGTTTGTTCTTGCTCAAACTTTGGTGCAATCCCAGCCTCTAGCTTTAGATTCTTAATCCACTGTTTTAGTGGTATATTAGGTAAGCAGCAAGTGCGCTGGAGATGTGGCGCCATAGTAGACTAAACTAGCACTACAATATGTTGTAGGCTAGCTAATTCAGTCTTGTACGCAGCGTGTTTTAGCTTATAACTCTCTATCTAGAGTTTGTAGACTTCAAGATCGTCCTTATAGGCTCTCTGCCCTGATGAGGATAGATCAGATAGTCGGGCTGGCACTCTTCCTTCTCCAAGTGCTGAAGATGGTGTATAATCGGAGATATCGGGGAGCCCTGGTTAAGATGGCTCTGCTAATGGCATGGTTGTTGAGTCTGGGTCGACTTGGGCCCATACTTTGTAGGCTTCGCATCGGGCTTGTAGCTAGTTGTACCAGGTGCGATAGTCGTTCTCGTCGCGTAAGATAACGGTTGCGTTAATTAGAGCAGATTGCGCGTTTATGTTAATTAGCTTAGTAAAGGCAGTAAGACTCTTATTATTATTATTATTATTCTAGTTTAACGTCCTTTTTCAGCCCGAAGGGCTATATAAGACGTGTAGGGTTCTTAGGCCTACAAGTATCTAAGTAGGTTGTTTCTAGCTACAATATTTAGGAGGGGTTTTAACTAGATGAAGGTGAGGCTCGTAGCCTATTGGTTGGTAGGTAGGGGGGGGAGGATAGGGTGGGGGAGGTGTATGGCTACCTGTTACAGGTATTACTCCTCGTTTTCTGTGTTTCCCTTGTACCAGGCTTGTGTTCCAGCCTTTGTTTCTTGAATAAAGGAAATAGTTGCTTCTATACCCTCTTTTGTTTGAAAGAGGAAAGTAGTGATAGATCGCCTTCGCAGGCTTCTCTTAAGCCTTTTCTTTCCTCTCTA
>NW_007359948.1:375792-385523 GCF_000359705.1 Exserohilum turcica Et28A | reverse complement strand
TACGAACGCTCAGACCTTTAGTCTTCCTCCTTACTTAAGCTTGTTCGTACGTAACTAACCACGTCATTTAGTCACGTGACTAAAGTCATGTGATTCACTGCCATGTGACCTGTAGGTCATGCCTCTCTGGCGTAGCCCTTTACACGAAAGCTAAACGCGATTACTAGATGCTTATCTTTAACAGCTATAGTAGCCATGTCTTACCTAAATTTATTAAATATTGTTACTCCTATTAAATAATACTTTTAATATTTCTACCCCACGCCACCTATACTCTACAGCCTCTTAACGTAGTGTTGTATAGGCTGCTATTAGTGGCGTACTCTAAAGAGCTATTAGAGTTTATACGCCGCAGCTAAGCATTGCTCTAAATGTAGAAAAGTGATTTCTTCTACCTATTTCAGGTGGCGTATACATCTACCTTTACTACTAATAATATTTTAAGTAGTTATGTAGCTACTAGGCTCTATCCCTATAATCCTAAAGTTGTACTTAAACAGTTTAAAACTACTACATTACAACAAGATAACAGCTTAAAAAGTAGAGAGGTTGGAGATGGAGATAGCTGGCGTACGCTGTTAAGATTATTTAACGTTGCGGTACAAGATAAGTTAATAGCTACAGCTAAAGAGCTCTGCTAGGCTCTACATTCTCTATAGGTCAACAACAAGCTTCTTCACGTTAAGATTAACAAACTTCGCAGTAAAATCGCCACTAAAAAATAGAGGCCAAAGCATAATAGAGTTCTTAACCTTTAACAATACTAAGAGTACTAGAGTCTGGCGGTGGTGTGGAGCCTTTGGGCGGTACGGGAAGCTTAAGCGCGTTAGGCTGTACAACACTAAGAAGAAGAGGCAGAAAAACTCTAAAAAAAGAGAGAGAAAAGAGATGTAAGAAGCTGCTGCCTAGTATAAAAAAATAAATAGCTATAGAGGTAAGATAGGCGCAGGAAATTGCAAAAGTTACCCGCGAGAAGGAACGGGAGGCTAAGGCTGCACAACTTACTGCCGCGCGCGCCTAAAAAGAACAAGATTGGCTTGCTGCAATAACAAAAAAATCTTACAATAAGCAAAGTATACCTAAACGAAAAGCTTCATCGTCGCAGAATACAAGAACAGCAAAACGTAGTTGTGTGGTGGGCTGCGAGAGTGGTGATGGAGTTGCACCGCCGCCCGCCAAGCCCTCCACTAAAACCACCACCCGCGGCCGCAATATAAAGTTACTAGCGAAATATATATAGACGGAAATATATATTACTACTTGCTTAATACTCTACTAGAAAATCTCGTGATAATAGCTTTTGTATGGGGCTCTATAGCCTCATCTTTGGTGGAGCACCAATTTTGGTGGGGTGTTGCATCCGCTGAACAGTTGCACGCACTGACCACCTACAGTAGTGACTTAGCGAGTGCAGGTCTTTACCGTAAGCAGAGAACGTTGCCCCACTTTCGTAACCACCATTGTTCTTCATTACTCATCTCTACACTCTGTACAACTTGGACGACTTCCGGTGGGGCAAGACACGAATTGCCGTCTCCAAAAATTAGCGGCCAAAACGTGGGGGGGGGGGGGGGGATGTGGGGCGGTGAGAGGGAGATAGACCGGGGAATCATGAACTCAATCTCGGGGAGCTATGCCATCCCCGATAACCCTGCACCTAGCCTCGTGACAACGACATGGCTCTGATCGGTGGAAATAAGACACCGGGGACAGCGCGATTTCGGCTTTACCCATCAGGGTAGGGATCAACAATAAATCTAGCAAATGGGATAATTGCTTTCAGGGGACTGGGGCCCTTGCTTAGACTGTTGTATAGCCGTATACGTGAGCATTGGGTATTTTTTAACAAAAGCGTGGTTTCAGTGAGGCATTAGAAGCTTTTCGTTCGGTCGTTCATCGCAAGATACGCATGTTCTCGGCACTGTATGCTACGCTCGTTATGAACCATTTCACGTTAGAGGAAGCGGCAGCGGTATCGCCGCCTTGTACGAAGGTTTCTGGTTTTGCACAAGGTACATAGTTGATCGGTGGTGCGAATATGGCATACAACATGGCTCCGGCCATAAGCTGGATACCCTCGAGGGGCGAGCCGGTACGTAAGATGATACACAAGATGTCCCAAACCATTCGGTAGTGCTCAAGAAAGAACACCACCGTCTGGGTTGTGTATCCAAAACTGCCTGTTCATTACATGTTAGTTTAGCGCCGTCAGCAGCAACACCACAAGATACGTACGAAAGTGCTTCGAGAGGAAGAGGGACGGCTGCACTATCCATTGTATGACGGAACAAAGAGCAGCCAATCTTTCAACATAACCCGTCGACCTGCGCTTGACGAGGAGACAGTCGCTCGTGAGCGGGCCTAGCGTCCACCTCCGACGCTGGCTAAGAAAGACCGAAGGAGACGATGGTACTGTAGTATAGGCTCTCGCACCAAGACATTGCCGCGTCTGGACATCTGCATTCTCCGACAGAACGAGGCATATGTGGTCTCTGTCCTCACTCATCATAGATCGGACCGTTCGAAACAGACTATCCGTAGCCTTGGGGTAGTATCCAAATTTGGCCAGGATGTCGTCGCCACATGTAGATTCCAAGACCCGGAGCAGTTGGCAGCATCCAGGCAAGCACGTCACCCTTCCGCTTGTAAGGCTTTGGCGCAGACGGCGGCGGTGCTGACCCACCATGTACTCCGCCATCTGATAAAGATACGAGAAGGAAAAGGTACTTGAGGTCACCGGGTCCGGTTGGATGTAGCCAGTCACACCAATGACCTGTTCACCTTCTCTTACAGTCTGAATCAGGCTCGAAACGCATTCCACATCGAACCGTGTGTCTGCATCGATGCCCACAGCGTAGTCTAGCGACTGGATGCCCGCATTTTCGAAGAAACCCGAGAGTTCGGTGAAAAGCTCGGGCGTAAGCATGGCCAAGGCAGGCTTGGATTGACGGAGGTTAAACTTGCGAAAGAAAGAACGGGCCAGAACAATGCTGTCCCGTTTTCCCCGATTCTCGTTCTTGATGAGGCACACGATTGGAAGACCCTTGAACTCGCCCTTGACGAGCTCGATATCCATCAGCGCACCGTCCCATGAAGTGTAAGCCCTAGACATGGAGATGCTGGAGGGTCGCTCAATAATGTCTTCTTTCAGATGAGCCGCCGCTGTCTTAGTCATGCCTTTGGAGCTCACGTGGCCATCGCAAACTACCAAGATTGCTTTCTTGTGGTCGTCGATTGACTTCTGCGCGGCCAAGGAATTGAGCGAGACCATCAACTCTGGGTAGGTCTCGTTGTAGCAGCACATCAGGTAGACAAAGCTTTCTGGTGTTTTGGGGACCTTGGAGACTCGAGGATGTACACGCCGATACCAGTAGAAGATGAAGATGGAAGTGATTTCGATGACATCCACGACGAGTCGCATCAGCGCAAGTGGAGCCAGCCACCAGAAGTACGTTGTGCATGATTTGAACATGTAGAGCAGAGTCAGGCTGTGTGTTAAGGATTATTTGATCCGTATCTCGTGTCATCTGGGCAAAGGCTTTATTTGCACTTACTTCAATGGTATCATGATCGCCAGCACGGCGAATTTCTCAACCCTGAGTCGCTGGGTATTGACAGATGGCAGGTGTTCGATTGCGCTGCGTAATTTCCGGGTGGAAATTGCAATTGTTCCCTTTCTGCTTTTTCTGAGATGTGGCGCATCTGTGAGTGTAATTGCATTTTGGGCCGCTGAGTTGGCGGCATCAAGGAGCCTCATTTTGATAAAGCCTTGATATGTGCCTTTGAAAGATGAGGAGAAGGAGACGAAGTTGTGTAGTCTTTTCGTCTTCTTTGGCAGATGCTTTATGCACTTTCCAACAGCCTGCTGTACTTATATGCTCTCTCATGAGACCGGTTCATTGCCTTTATTTAGAAGAGCACAGCCGGCCCTAAGGAAGAGAGACGGCCATACGGAATACGAACATGACTGAATGAGGCCTGACACGTCAACCGATACAGGAAAACGTTCCATGATGCTTCATGCGGCGTGCTATGACTAGCGCAACCGATGCAGAAGAGCGTTCCATGATGCTTCATGCAGCTTGTTGTGACTAGCCGAACCGATGAAGAAGAATGTTCCGTGACGCTTCATGCAGCTATCACCAGCGGAGCAGACCCCATTGCCTTACGCTACACTACCGCCTCAGGTCGCTTGACCGCTTCACATTGACGGACTATTTGCGAGTCGTTGCCGTTTCATGTGTATGCTAGCCCTCAACCACCATAGTTAAGACCGAGGAAGGTGCGTCTTGCGAAAGAGCCGAGCGTATACACATGGTATTTCCGTGAAGTCGACTAACCGGGGGCCTGGCCGGTGCTCCATTGTATGGCAAATTAGGCAGATTTAGGTAGGGCTAGGTACATCCAGTTTGTTTCCTAAAACTTCGTATTGTAGCCAAAAGGAACATATATTACAGGCGTTGCTAAAAATACCGCATTTTGAATGGTACCCTGGCGATCCCAATTAGGATAGAAGACTCATCAACCTTTCGATAGACGTTGCTTTTGAGGTTCTAGAATATAATCATCTTACTAGACAGTTGCTCTTTGTTTTCGATCTCAACGTAAAGAGGTCAGCAGGCATGCTGACCACCAGCCACGCTGACCACTAGGCACTAAGCCTAAAGCAGGTCCAAAAACGGAGACGGAACACGGAGGGCCGAACAAGGCCTCAGACATGCGGTACTTTGCGAGGTTACTCATGAACACGAAGCTCCGTTTCTCTTAAACAGGTGTTAATATTGAATATGCAAGCAAAGACAGTTTTACCAGCGTAGCGCTATTGAAACGGACGTGTGTTTTGTGTCTCTAAATCCGCGCCCTACCGAACAGGCCGCAAGGCTACCATGGCAAGGGAGACATTCCTGACTCGTATGTCCATGCCTCGAAAGTGAGAGCGGTATTTGTACAAGTACGAGCACGAACAAGCTAATACCAATGGTTTGAAATATTAGCTTGCTATCACGTCTTCGCAGCATTCTTTCACAACTCTCGAACTTCGTCTTTAACCGTCTTGTTTTTTGAGCCAATCGTTGCAATCCTTTGATATGGTTTCGTTGTTGGTTACATCAGCGGAGAACCCGTCAGGTACGGGCCTTCGTTCCTCGACCACACCAGATGGCCACACTGTCGTTGCCATTATCGGAGTGGGCTATGTCGGCGAGCACCTTATGGAAGTCTTCTCATCGGCCTTTTCCATTATCGGTTACGATGTTTCTGCTTCGCGCATCGAAAATCTGCGCTTGAAGCACTCGGAAAAGAGCCATGTTAAGTTTACCACAAATGAAGAAGACTTGCAGGTTGCATCACATTTTCTCATCTGCGTACCGACATTGCTAGGCCTCAAGGGCAATGTCGATTCCTCGCATGTAAGAAGTGCGGTGACCATGCTCGATCGCTATGTCAGCGACACCTCTATCGTGGTGATCGAGAGCACTGTTGCAGTTGGCATGACGAGGGAACTGCTCGGGCCGCTTGCAAAGTCGCGTCGTGTCTTTGCTGGGATGTCACCGGAGGTAAGAGAAATCTCCAAGGCGAAACATGCGGACCAAGAACTGATACCTAGGCAGAGAATAGATCCCGGTAGAGTCGACCCTCCGCCTAGATCGATCCCCAAGGTCGTCTCAGGGCTCGACGATGTGGTCCAAGGGTCGTTGACCGCCATTACCAGGTTGTATGAGAACGTATTCGATACCGTTGTGCCGGTCCGTAAGCCAGAGGTAGCGGAAATGTCAAAGCTGTATGAGAACTGTCAGAGAACAATAGCGATCGCCTACGCGAATGAGATGGCAGACGCCTGCAAGGATCTCGGCATTGATCCTTTCGAAGTGGCGCAAACTTCGGCAACCAAACCTTTTGGATACCTGCCTATGTATCCTTCACTAGGCATTGGGGGTCATTGCATTCCAGTAAATCCGGTCTACTTCATGTCGACTTGCAAGTTACCACTGCTAAAACAAGCCCACGGATGGATGATGACGCGCCCTTCACGCATCGCCAACCAGCTTCTTACCTCCGTACTGGAAGAATCGCATCAAAGACATGGTCCGGCACATCGACCGAGCGTTCTTGTGGTTGAGTGGGTTTCAAGGCTGGTCAGTCCGACATGTCGTACTCGCCTGGCTTACAACTCCTCAATTTCATGCGCCAATCGGGCGAGGTGGGCTTGATGGTTTGTGATCCATTGGTTAAGCAAGAGTCTATTTGCGGAGTACCAAAGCTGGAAGAATGTGATTGGAAGTCAGGGATTCTCCAGACATTTGACGCAATAGTGGTTGCTGTGAAACAGCCCTATCTAGACTATGGCGTTCTGGAAACTTTGAAAGCTGTCAGGGTCGAGATATGGCAAAGGTGACGTGGGAAAATGCCATTACTGTTTTAGAGAATTTTTAGAAGCGATTAGCGTTTTACAATCTACCCATTACGAGTCAGAAAATATTGACTGCATCATGCCGCTGTCAAATTCTTGGAACTAGTCTTCTTTGGCGAGTACGCACTACACGTCTAGGTGATTCGGCCCGCGTTTTGACCAGCGGAAATACGGGTGTGTCGGAACTGATGTCCACCCGAAATACAGTAATACGGCCCTGTTGAGTCGAGCAGGATCGGCCCGTCTTGAACAGTGCCTGAGAGACTTTGACCTCCGTGCCACACTCGGCTGGAGCTCACCTCTCGCTAAGTTAATGGCGGTGAAATTCTACTTCGAGATCAGTATCAGAGGCGAGGCCTTTAAGATGTGAAGCTACGATTACGACTGCCAACATGACATTGACGTAAGATTTAAAAGGTGATCACGCCTTCTCAAGTGGTGAACCGGTAATCTCCTATTCTCAACATGAGCACTGCATTGGGATCATTCAATCCGTTTTATTATTACCCAGTGGGGAATGTATGTCCGGTAGTGTCTCCGTTGCTTGGCATTGAGGGTATCAACAACGGAAGATGTGGACCAGGTATTCGTCAGCCATCCTGCAACAATTGCTGCTCCCAAGATGTATGTGATGGTATCCAGGTTATGCTGGTTGGGATTTTGTTGACTCTGACTCTTGCTAGGGATACCGCATGACGGACCCCAGTTATGTTGGTCCATCACTATGTCTTCATGATAATAGGCTAGCATGCGATGGCTCTAAATGGCCTCCAGGTTTCAACACGTCAACCACTTCACGTCCCAAATTAGGAGACATTGTGTATGGAACGAAACTCATTACTTGCAATGTGAACGGCACACTTGCACTCACATATGATGATGGCCCGTCACGGTGGACACACGATTTACTCGACATTCTCAAGGCCAACGACGTCAAGGCAACCTTCTTCATTACCGCCGTAGTCTTATATGAAGATCTGACTCGGCACCGTAGCGATCAAAGACCTTCAGCCGTCAAGAGAATATACAATGAAGGACATCAAGTAGCCGGGCATACCTGGTCCCACCCAGACCTGAACTCGATGCTGGATTGGCAACGAAGAGGCGATATGACTAAGATGGAGATGGCGCTCACTGATATACTGGGCTTTTCCCCCACTTACATGCGGCCGCCATACAACAAATGTGACCGCGCGTGCCAAGACCATATGGGGGAGCTTGGATACCACGTGGTAAGTTTGCAGGTCGAAGCCGTAGACTATGCGTTATGCTGGCTAGTGCTAACTTCATCAAAGATTGGATGGGATATTGACCCCAAGGACTGGAAGGGAAATTACACGTATGCAGAGCAAAACTTTTTGAGAAGAATACAGGCGCCAAACCATGAGGACAAAAAGGCCAGGCTGAATCTGGCACACGATACCTACAATGGTACAGTCCATGGTCTCACCCAGTTCATGATCGACAACGCACGAAAGCATGGGTACAAATTCGTGACGGTGGGCGAGTGCTTGGGAGACCCAGAAGAAAACTGGTACCGGGATCCTTTGACAGGGAACAAGCTTGGCCGTCTGCTTCCTAAAGGGACAGTATAATTTTAATATAATCGTAAACACATATACAGCATCCTGAGTGATCGCAAACTTTTCATGTTTCTTGTTTTTATTAGCCTTTCCATTTTGCAGATTGAAAAGGGGATGGAAGATATGTGAACCTTGACAGCCTCAGCACAAAAAAGTCAGCATCGCTTATTTTCCCATGAGTACCGCTTATTTCCCATCCGTCGCTTGCAAGAGATCTAGGCCTTGGAACGCGGATAACCCATGTGAATGTCGTCGGATCTGGGGCCAGAAACAAGACATCAAAATCAATCTGAGGCTCACACGCCCCTTTTGGAACCCTAAATCTATTAAAGTTTGAATGGGTTCTCGTCAGGGGATCGAGCTCAACATTGGGTTCGCAATCTTTACTTCTTTGGGTTTGTCCTTTTACTTACCGGGAATCACACAATACATGCCCGCTTCACGAGACGTGCTAATGTGTCTACGACTTCAAGCAAGCGATGAGGCCTAGTTTGTTCCAAGTCGCGTTGGTAGGCGTGCTAGGCCATACTCGCGTTGTGAAAATGGCTGTAATCGGCCCGCTGATGAATACGAGGTATGGTGTGGTTGGTCAAGGTAATATCGAAGCGACAGGGTCTCCGGCATACGTACCAGACTGGTTGTATCGACCACCCCGATCCCGCGACGAAACCATGGGCTCGTGTGTAAAACCAAGTTGCCGGATCGACACGTGCATATTATTGTTAAGGAATATGCGCCGAATGGACGTTCTTGGAGGTCGGCAACAGAGTGCGTACCAATGAAAACGCCATATAAGTAACGCCAAGCTGAGCAATGGTACTTAACTACGTAGAAATCACGAAACTTGAGTTCATTGCCTTTCTGTAAGCTTCTTGGTAGAATGAACATGATGCTGCATCAATGCATGTCCATGTCAAACGCACTTGAAAGAGCAAACAGGTGTCACTGTATGTTGAACTGTGGCATGTATTGATGGACCAGCTTCTGGAGCTGTATAGATCACACTGAGCGACAGCTGACATGGGGGAGTTTCGTCAACAGTGGACCTCGGTTCTCATGACGTGTCTAGCCACCAGGATACAGGAGATTCTGCAGAGATGGTGAGGGAAACCATTAATTTCACACATGTGCATGCCACCAAAATCCTTCGCGTTTGCGTGAAACGTTTCACGGGCTGATAGCAATAGCGATGGGTGAGTAGTTCCCGAACCCGAACCCCGAACCCCCACTCACGTGATGCAGCACTTTGGCTAGGGATTTAAATTGCACTGTGCAAGCATGTATGCCATGTACCTGCAACAAAAGGGGTGATATGACCGGGGTGTTGGACATTGGGTAAAGGGTCCAGACAAAAATCCTCCGAGTACCATACAAAGAGCGTGACAGGTTCCCAAATCACCATGCTTCTGACCTCCGTGGCTGCACCCGACAAAAATCGAATTTTCACGGGCTTAAAGTATGAGGTGGGGAGGAATGCATGGGGCGTCAGCGGAGTTTGGGGGCGTGATTAAAAATCAGCGTGCAAAGCTTAAAATCCGACTTCCCACCAAAAACCGGTCCTGACTAAGGGCCGCTAGTCCGCATTTGGGCTTACCAGTGGGCAACGTGCTTATTATTGTTCCATTAGAGTCTAGTGAGCTCGAGGCTATGTAAGACTTTGGCCGAGGCCGTTCTAACTAGATTTAATTACAAAATACGAGTTTGTGCTTGAAGTGTGTCTGTTGGTGCTTTCGGCCTTT
>NW_007359948.1:323817-374855 GCF_000359705.1 Exserohilum turcica Et28A | reverse complement strand
GGTATTTTTTGTATTTTTGTTTGTTTTTATTTGGTGTTTTTAATTGTTTTTGGTTTCGTTTAGTAGTCTCCCTATTGGTCATTGGGGCGGTCTGTGCGTTCTCGAAGATTTTCGCATTTCGAACACGTCGCAAGAATACCGACAATACCCCCTCTAGCACCTCAACGAGAGGGCTGCACACATTAGAGGTGGCGTAAATCGGTTTCTCGCGACGTGTTACCCCTATATCTGATAGAAAATTGACGAGTTTTGATGAAAGATTTCTGCTTAAAAGTTGGTGTGTGAGGGCAACGTGCTTAGAAAGCGTGCAAAGAACTTGCTTCTTCTGCATTCCAGCAGAATGGCGTGCTGTCTTCTCAACACAGCAGACATACGTGTCGTGCTAATCTTCAGTCTTTATGCTGCAATCTAACGTCATGATTGAATCCTACTCGTTGTCTGTATTTGTGGCTTTTACGCCGAGAGATTTGGTGCGGCCATGGCATCTCAGCTGTGCTTTGTGAGATGCTCCGATTACAAAGAACATTGGCACATGAAGATTACCAAACATGTCCGTAGAAGTTGGAGCGTCAAGAAGAGAAGTAGGTGTAAGAGCGAGGATAAGTATGACTGAAGGTCGCGAGTACAGTTTCATCAGCTCACATTCTACTATAGCAATCAAATCAAGCATTCTACCGCAGCAATCCCCTCTAACAAAACTTACCTATTCCTCATATAAGATATCCAAACGTTCAAAGCACGTGTAAGCTACACCAAAAATGGTGTCCGCCCTCATCCGGGATGCCCCGATTGGGCAAATCCTGAGATATCTCACCAACAACCGCATCCTCAAATACCCAGAAGAACTTCCAGACTTCGTAATACCCGCAGCATACACCCGCCATACCCGGCTTCCTAAGCGTCTGGTCTCAGACGCCAGTCGCGACCCAGAAATCGAAGCAGAGGGCCCTGCAACCGAAGAAGTGTGCGAGCCTGATCCAGAGAAGCCATTGGAGGAACAACCATCAGAACCCGAAGACTCGGCGACCGACTTGGAAAAGATACAAACAGCGCGAACACAGCATACGGCGCGGACACAGATCTCTCGCGTAGGAACACGAACAGCGCTGCACAAGTCAATCACCCAAGCAGACCTTGAACAGCAGTTCTCCCTAGCATCGGTAGAGCGGGGCCCCAGTCGCCCAATCGAGCCCGAGACACTTGACGATGGCACGATATTGGTGGACTGGTACGACACGGACGATGAGTCGAACCCGCAAAACTGGTCGTTTGGCAAAAAGGCCCTGGTCCTTGGCCTGATACTCATGTACACCATGGGCGTCTACATGGGCAGTGCAATCTACAGCCCCAGCATACCGGGCGTCATGGCGCGCTTCGGCGTGCAAATTGGTGCTGCTTCTCTCGGCCTCTCCGTGTACGTGCTGGCCTATGGCATTGGACCTCTTTTGTTCTCGCCCCTGAGCGAGATACCCATCATCGGGCGGAACCCTCCATACATTGTTTCGTACGCCATCTTCGTAATTCTGCTGGTACCCACGGCGCTCGTCGACAACTTCGCAGGGCTCATCGTGCTCCGCTTTCTGCAAGGCTTCTTCGGAAGCCCGTGTCTGGCAACGGGCGGCGCAACACTGCAGGACATGTACAGCCTGATGAAGCTGCCGTACGTGCTTTCGCTGTGGGCCTTTGCCGCAACCTGTGGACCAGCTCTAGGCCCCATCATCAGCGGCTTCAGTGTCGCAGCCGAGAACTGGCGCTGGTCGCTGTGGGAAATGCTCTGGATGAACGGCCCCATCTTCCTCGCCCTCTTCTTCTTCCTCCCTGAAACCTCGTCCGCTAACATCCTGCTCCGCCGCGCCCAACGCCTGCGCCATCTAACAGGCGACTCGCGTCTCCGCAGTCAGTCTGAAATCGACCAAGCCAGCCTCTCTCCGCGCGCCATCGCCATCGAGGCCCTCTGGCGTCCCTTTGAACTCATGCTGCTCGACCCTAGCATCGCCTTTACCGCCGTCTACACGGCAATCATCTACGGCATCTTCTACTCCTTCTTCGAAGCCTTCCCCCTCGTCTACAACGAAATGTACCATTTCAACCTCGGCGAGCTCGGCCTGACCTTCCTCTCCGTCACCGTCGGCGTCGTCATAAGCATCGCGTGGTACTGGTGGTACATCTATACCCGCGTGGAACCCGGCATCCGGCTGCATGGTCTCGGGGCTCCAGAGCGCCGTCTGATCCCCGCCCTCTTCGTCACCTTCCTGGTCCCCATTGGCCTCTTCATCTTTGGCTGGACCAGCCGCCCGGATATCCACTGGATCGTGTCCTGCATTGGCATCGTCCTTACCACCATCGGCATCTTCCTGCTCATCCAGTGCATCTTTCTCTACCTGCCGCTCGTGTATCCTCAGTACGCGGCGAGTCTGTTTGCTGGAAACGATTTCACAAGGAGTGCGCTCGCCGCTGGTGCAATTCACTTTTCATACCCGCTTTTCCATAATTTGGGCGTGGGCCGCGGCGTCTCGTTGCTGGCGGGCTTGTCTGCGGGATGTAGTGCGGGTATCTACGTGCTATTCTTCTTTGGGGCCAAGTTGAGGGCTAAGAGTAGGTTTGCTGCCAAGTGAGACTGCCCTTATATATTATGCAGTTTGATCGTTGTGCGATAGGGACGGCGCATAGGACGGTGCACAATATGGCGTTGCGTCTGATGCTTTGTACTCTAAATCAGAAAGTTAATGTAAAATCAAATTCCACTATTTTCAGACTAAGTGTTAATCTAATGTACAATGATTACATTAGTAATGTAATTGGGATTGACTAGCCTGCTCCAAGGCTGTAAATCTATATGGGTATCATATTCATCCATGATTGACTTCTCTGTTTCATAGCTAATTCATCACCTTAAATATTTGCCTTGTTTGTTTACTACCAGTAAACACCAAGCCATCCACTACTCCTGACCCCAGGTATCGTCGTCGCCCACTAGTCCCACAATCTCCACGCCCTGCTCCTCTTGGAACGTGACTTGCTTGTTCTTACCTCTCTTTTTCTTTCCCTTCTCCTTATTCCCGGATCCGTCGCCCAAGGGATTTCCATCTTCGTCAATGCCAGCCAGTTCTCTCTGCCGTTTTCTTTCCTGAGCCTCGACCTTCGCGGCTGCTATGCGCTCCCTGAATTCGGCTTCTTTCGCAGCCATCTGTCGCTTAATCTCATCAGCATCCGCAAACGATTCTTCTGTCTTGTTCGATTTCTCAAGGAAAACACCCCAGCCGCCATTGGTAAGTTCACTACGACCTTGCAGTGCTGCCTTGACGCCTTCGGGATTTTCGCGCTCTTCGCGAGTGAACTTTGTTTTGATGGAGCGTCGGGTGAAGCCTGGGAACATCTGGGATATCATCTGAAAATCTGTGCCAAAAGACCTGAGACCTTGGTAGAAGAGTTCTGTAAGCTCGCTGTTCCAGCGACGTCCTTGCCCTGGCAAGAGAAACTCATTGGGATGGCGCTTGTTGTTCTTCATAAAGCTACGAGTCGTTATACGGGCTGTGATGTCCTGGTCTTCAGTGACAATCATTGCATCCAGCTCCTTTTCCGCGTCACCCTCTCGGTCGATGGTCCCAGAGTCGGGTACTAGCTCCATGACGCCATCCGCGTTGAGTCGAAGTTGAGGACCTCGCTCGGCTTGCGCAGCGAGCTCTGCTCCTGCCTCAGCTAAAGCCCTGTCGGCGGCTTCCTGTTCTGCTTTGGAGAAGATGGGCCTTGAATCTTCCTCTCTGCGACGCTTTTTGACTGCTTCCCAATCAATCGTGCGCATTTCCTTCTCCCTGGCAGACAACTTTCCCCAGCGGACTGAATGAGCGGCAAGGGAGTCCATGTAAGTGTTGTCGGGGTCAATGACCCGGTCTTCTGCGTCTGATGGGGTAGCTTCGCGCGGCGGTCGCCCCTTTCGTTTCTTTTCTTTTCTCGTGCCGTCTTCACCCTCAATTCCGTCAATTTCTTCACCCTCTGGAGTCGCCTGTCGTCTTCTTCGGGGCTTGGGCTTGCGTTTTACGGCAGCCGCTACAATCTCGTCGGCAATGCGTCCTACTTCGTTTTCGAGCCCTTCAACCACTTCGCTGCTCAATGCAACCTTTGGCTTCCTGGGTTTCCTCGCTTTCTTTGGCGGAGCTGCAGCATCTTCGCCGTCCTGTGTGGCAGGCTCGGTCGTCTTCTTCTTTGCGCGTGGACGAGGCTTTTGGCCGGGTGCAGCAGCAGCCGCTTCTTCATCGCCCTCGGCAGGGTGATTAACCGCTACCCAAGGCAACTTCCTCCTCTTTCGCGGCTGTGGAAGAGCCTGTGGGTCACTGGGGTGTCGTGCATTGTCGGCGGTCAGTGGCTCTTCTTCCTGAGATGCGGCGGCGGCGGGGGGCGCATCGACAGGAACGGCGGTTCCAAGCGCTGACTGTTGCTGTGGGCCTTGTTCGCTCTCGTGTTGACTTGGTGTGGCGGGTGGTTCTATGCGCCGTCTCTTGGGCGATCTGCCGGCGTGGATGTCGTCTTCCAGGTACTGGGTAGTTAGGCCTTGGGCTGTCAGAGGCTGTACAGCAGCATGGGAATTACTGTCGGCTTGTGACTGGAGACGTGGGCTTGCAGCGGCGGTCACTACAGGCGCGGGCGCAGGGGCAGGTGGCGGTTCCACTGCAGGCTCCTGGGTCGCAAGCGGAGTAGGTAGCTGGGCAGGGGTCGAGAACTCGGCAGGTGCATTGGAGGACACGGATGGTGCATTGGAGGACTCGGGCTCAGGCTGCGAAGTTTGGGGCACGGCAGTGGATGCAGGAGTCTCTGGCGCAGACGACGCAGGCGTAGAGGCTGGGGCAGCGGGGACAGCGGCGGCGCCTGGTCTTCTGCGCGCAGCCTTGGGCGCAAACTTCTTGCCCGTCGTATTCTCTAATCAAGGCTTAGCCCACTTCGGTGCTTTTGCACGGGGGACGACGACGGCAACGCACTGTTGATGAAGGAACTGAACGTCGCGGCTGGCTTGGGCGCGGCAGCGGAGGCAGAGGCAGCGGGCGGCTGGCTGGAGGCGTCGTCGGCCGACATGGCGAGAGAGCAGGATGGCTGGCCAGTCCAAGCCGGGGGTCCGGGGGGGGGCGATATTGGCCACTATCGAGCTGGCAATTTCTCTCACATGGGGTGGATTGTCCGAGCACGAGAGCAAAAGAGAGAGCGTGGGCGCACCCCCAACACAGACCAGGCTGCTGCTAGCGCGGCACTAGCCACCGTCTTGGCACCCAAGCAACTCTCTTCGCTCGACGGCTGCCCACCCTCTCCTCACCTACCACGGCCTCCTCACACGACACGTAACCACCCTCCCCCCCTAGCCGCCGCATCTCGACCGCCAGTCGCCGCCCGTCTGCTCCTTCATGGTCTGAACGCGCGCCCATTTCTCGGTGCCCCCTTCAGACAAAGGCGGCGTCACCTCGATGAGGCTCGAAGCCAGGACAGTCGCACCCCCATCGCTTGACCCTGTCAAGATGGAGGACCGCAAACGGCCCATCGCCGACGACGCTGCGCCTCCCGCAAAGCGGCAAGCCGTGGCGGTCAACGGTGCTCGCTCCCACCCTGACGCTGACCTGCCCTGGAAAGATGACCTTGAGGTTCGCTCCCCGATGCCCTCTTGCCCTCGCTCCCGGCCCCCGGCGCTTCCCCCCGCTGACACTGCTACGCTACAGGCTTTCCAGAAAGATGCCATTCTGCGCCAGATGCGCGAGTTCAAACGCGAAAAGGCCACGGTCGAGTCACAACTGAGCGAGTTGGAGGGCCGCTCCAGGCACCACGACGACCATCTGCGAACAATTGATGCTTGGTTTGATCAGGTCAGTATACTCCCGGAATTTGATTGAGGTGACGCTAATGCCTTCTTAGCTTATCGATGAAATCAAACTCCGGGGGGCTGACCAGCTGCCGACATCGTCAGCCGCTTCGGAATCCGCTCCCTCGGTCCCTGGTGCCCTGCTCTGCCAAGATAATGCCACGTTCAAGGAGCACCTGTCCAAGCGCAGGGAAAAGATTCTTTCTGCCCTCTCGCAGCTGTTTGCCAAGTTTCCTGCTGCCAGTCCCGAGGTTGCGCAACTTCAGAAAAAGCTCTCAGAGCTGCTAGCCAGCGAAAAGGAACATGTCATTCGACTCCAGCGGGTGGCCACGGAAAAGGAGCAACTGTCTGACCGGCTGGACACGGCTACGCACCGCTACCTTGTTGCTGAAAAGAAGCTGGACCGGCTAAAAAGCGCCCAGGTGCAGAAGCTCGAGCAGCAAGCAGTCGGGGCCAGTGCTGGGGCGAAAGAGGAGGCTCCGTCAGCGGGCAACGGAACAGAGGCGGTGAACGGCACGTCGCCCGGGCCCATTAACGAGGAGCTGGAGACTGCAAAGAATCAGGCCATAGCCGAGGCTGCCAAGCGGAAAGAACATCTTGAGCAGATTGAGCAGGAAAACAAAAAACTGACTGAAGAGTTGACGGCATTAAAGGTGAAGCTTACGGGGCTTTCGGATGATGACTATGCCAAGACGGATCTGTTCAAGGCAATCAAAAGCCAGCACGAAGACGTGATTAAGCGCATCAACAACCTGGAAGCACAAAACATTTCGTTGCGGGAAGAAGCGCAAAAGAACCAGGCGGAGCGGACGGCGTATCGGATCAAGGTTGATGAAGAAGTGCGCACAACGCTGGCGGAGCATGCGAGCCACGTTTCGCAAGCAGAAGCAAACTGTGCGCGGATTCGAAACGCGCGTGATGAGCTGGTTAGCAAGAACCACGTCTTGGAAGCCAGCCACAAGGATTCCAAGGAGTCGATTGAGCAGTCGAAGCAGCTGGTGAGTGCGTGCGACAGTCGAATTGCTGCGTTGGAGTCGGAATGCGAGCGACTGCGGGTGCAGATTGGCGAACAGCAGGCATGCATGGGCCAGCAAGGCGCGGAGCTGGACGACTTGACGCCCGAGCAGCTACGGGCCAAGGTGTTGAAACTGGAGAGCCAAGCACGGCTGCTGAGCAACGAGCTCCCGGCAATGGAAGCAGCATGGAAGAAGGCACAAGCGATTGCGAGCAAGAAGATTGCCGAGATTGCTACATGGGAAGAGAACATTGCCAAGGCCCACGCGGACAAGGCCAAGGCGGACCAAAAGTTTTTTGCAGCAATGAAGACGAAGGGAGAGCTAGAGCAGCAAATACGGATTCTTCGGGCGCAGTCTACGAAAGCCACGGAAGTGGTTGCGCATACGAAGGAGGCGGACTCACTCAGCCGGTCACTGGTGGACAAGCTGGAGAAGCAGACGGCGGAAATGCGGTCGCAGATGGACGATCTGTCGATGCAACACCGGCAGCTGCAGCAAAAGGTCAGCGAGAACGCGATTACGTCGGAGGGCCAGGTGGGCCAGATAGCGGAGCTCAAGAAGCTGGTCGAGGCCAAGGACGCGACGTGTGTAGCAGCCAAGCACGCACAGCGCGAGGCCGAGACGGAGCGCGACAAGCTGGCGGCGCAAGTGAGCGGGCTGGAGAAGCAGGTGCACATTTACAAGAAGAAGAGCACGGCCAACCAGAGCACCGAGGTGTCGACGATGGAGCTGCTGATCCAGTGCCAGATTTGCAAGAGCAAGCTCAAGAACACGGTCATCAAGACGTGCGGGCACATGTTCTGCGACCAGTGTGTGCAGGACCGGCTGACGAACCGGGCGAGAAAGTGTCCCAACTGCGGCAAGGCGTTTGGCAGCAACGACACGATGCGCGTACATTTGTAATAGCCACGACTCGGTCTTGGCCCTCTCTTTTTACTAGACATTGTGTCATGTACATTACCGGCATTTGTTCGAGTGCTCTTCCTTTTTTCTGTCTCTGTCTGTCTCTCTCTCTTACCATTTCAGCAGAGCGTTGAGGGCAAATGTGGAGACGAGGCACCCCGCGGTGCCTTGGATGCGTTGGCGTTTTTTTTTCTATTATTTATTTCTTGATTGATTCTGGGACGGGTCGTGGGTGCTTTCGATATATAGCGTTGGTGTTTGGCAGAAGGGGGAGCATGTACGATGAGAGCTGTGATGCATGTTCAGAACGACATGGGTTTGCATGTTTTGGTAGATGGCCTGAGCCGAGTTTGACGGTCAGGATGTTTCAATGGGCGTGGGCTAGATCAGCATGATAGGTTCTATGGCGTTGGGGAGAGATGCGAGGGAGAGAATGCCAAAGCAAGTCGTCTGGGAGAGTGTTTGTGCCGGCCAAGGCGAGTGGAATGCTGTGACTCACTGCGGGCGAATGTGCGCGCGCAGCCAACCACGCGACGGCTGCGAGAGAAGGGCATGTTGAGCCGAGCCATGACGTGCACGCGGCGTTGCCCCACGCGACCCGTTGACATGAACACTTATGGAAACGGCGACTATACCACGACACGTGCACGCGTCAAAGACTGCCAGGGACCGTCCTGTTTGCATATAAACCGGCTGCATTCCACTCTTTGCCCGTGGAAAAAACAAAACACAACAAGGCAGCCCACGCAGACCCTGAAGCTAGTCACACAATTACTGTACTGTACTGTACTGTACATCTACTGCACCCAATGGCTTCCAACGTCCTTGGCGCCCGCGACACCAACGCGCACATGCGGCCCATGCGCTCGCCAGAAAAGGCCGACATGAAGAGCCTCGACTATCATCGCCAGGTGCTCCAGTCGCGCCTCAAGGATAAGCAGTAAGTTTGATATCAATGGGCCGAGGACGCCAAGTAGCGCGGCACTAAGAGGCAGCCAGAGAGCCCAAGTACGTGTCGCCATCGGACGACATCATGAGCCCCGCCACGCAGAAGCTGCAGGCGTTCAAGAACAAGCACGCCATGAAGAAGTAAGTAGGCGACAGCACCGTGTGCCCAGATGCAAAAGCCGACGGGGGCTGATTCATCTTGCAGATCGAAGCCACAGACGCTGTTCAAGAAGACGAGCTCCAAGAACCTCGAGGCGGCCAAGAACAGCGGCAAGCTCGAGTTTGCTGATATTCCCAAGCGGGAAGCGGACGAGGGGCAGGCAGAGACGTAGGCTGTGCACTCCCTCCAGCGGCGTGCAGAATGGCGACGGGATACGAATTTCTTTTGGCGCACCGGCACAGACATGTATACTTACTTACTGATACCCTTTTTTCCCGGTGGACTGGACTGGATGGTGGGCATGGGCTCTGTCTCTTGGATGGATGGATGGATGGACTGGGCCTGGGTGCCTGAAAGGGCTAGCTATGAATCATGACGTTTGTTACATACATACATGGTTGATTTGGCCGTTGCCGCCGAGACGTCCTGATACTTACCAGCTGAGAGTGGAAATGTCGCCAAGCCCCGCCCTGTACCCGTCCGCTACTTAGCTGCGTCTCCTTCTCGACCCACAAAAATGAAGGCACCCCAACACCAACAAGACCAAGACGCTCTCCACGACGAGATTGCCGACCTCGAGAGGCGTCTGCACCATGCAAAGGCCCGCCTGAACCCCGCCGCCCCCGTCGCGACGCCGCCGTCGCCGCTGAGTGAAGCTGGCCATGTTCCACGTCACCACCCATGGGCCGCTACCATGGACCACGACACGGCTCTCCACGCCCTCCTGCTGCTTGCCGACTCGGCCCTCCCCTTAGGATCGTTTGCCTTTAGCAGCGGCCTGGAGTCGTATCTCGCCCATCACAAGCCCGTGACGCCTTCGGCCTCGCAGCTGCCGGCCTTTGACACGTTCCTCCGCCTCTCGCTCTCGACGCTTGCCAGCACCTCGCTCCCCTACGTCCTCGCCGCCTACCGTGACCCGGAGCTCCTTGAGTCGCTCGATAATGACTTTGACGCAAGCACCCCGTGTACCGTTGCCCGGCGTGCGAGCATAGCACAGGGACGCGCCCTGCTGGCCGTTTGGGACCGTAGCTTCCGCGCCCACTACGACGCCTCCAAGCATCATCCAACCGAATTTGGCCCAAGCCCACAGGACGATGCTGTCAGGGCACTTGGGGCCTTTTCCGCTGCCCTCCGCACCTCGGAGCACTTGAATGCGCACCTCGCCCCCCTGTGGGGCCTCGTCACGAGCATTCTGCATGTCCCGCTGCAGCAAGCCGCCTACCTGTTTCTGTTCTCGCATGCCAGGACCGTCATTAGTGCTGCGGTGAGGGCCAGCGTCATGGGGCCGTATCAGGCGCAGGCGGTGCTGGCGAGCGCAGAGCTGCAGGATAGAATTCGTGGTCTGGTGGACGAGGGCTGGGACAGGACGGTTGAAGAGGCGGGACAGAGTGTGCCCGTCATGGATCTCTGGGTCGGCAGACACGAGAAGCTGTATTCGAGGATTTTTAACTCGTAGATGTGTGTCGAGACAGATAAATCACGTATGAATGTATCATGGCTGCTTTCTATCTGACCAATGGCTCCTGATCTGGATACAGTTGAATCATCTCAAGTCCCAAGTTTCTGGTGATTTAGGGTGATTGTGATTCGACCAGTAGCATCATCACAGCCTCGTGCCTTGTCCATTCCCGCTTGAGCTTAGCGTGTGCCGCATGACAACTGCAGACAGCATCCGACATGGCAGACACTGATACACCTCTGCAGGAAGCATTACTAAATAAACGGCTGAGTGCCATGCATATACGACTTGACTTCACCTAACACTGCAGTGCTGGTACCATACTCCTTTCGACTCTAGTCAATGGTTTCAGGCGCCCTTCTAACACCATACATCAACCTGCGGTGAACGACCCGAGGCTATGGAATAGAACCCCCCGACTACAAATTAAACAAGTCGAGCGTACAATCTACTCTTCTCCCTCGCCTCTGCCTCCGTCTTCTCCTTCATCCTCATCCTCATCCTCATACCCCAAATCCCCATCCCACTCGCCCACCCCACTCCCACCACTCTCCTCCCACCACCGTATCCTCTCCCTCACACTCATCAACGCCTTGCCCAGCAAATTCAATCCCCAGTTCGCCCTCTCCCGCTCCGCCTCCCACTCATAGAACCCAATCCCCCACACGCGATCCCTGCGCCCAGCCTCGACCAACTCAGCATCCCCCGTGCCCAGCAACACGGCCCTCATCCGCGCATTCTCGGCATCCATGAATTTGCAGTAGTTGACTACGCGCGCCACACGTTCGCGTACCAAGCACCACGCTGCGTCGTCGTACCCCGGCACCCCGCGCCCCAGCTGCTTGTGCTGACTTGGGTACCGGGCCTCCATGATGGACGTGCAGAAGAGCTCGCTGTGGAAATACAGCGCTTTGAGGAACATGTAGGCTTGTTCGGCGCAGCTGAACGTGATCGGACTAGGATACGAGGCGAGGATTTCCCTCGCCTCCGTCGGGGCTGGTCCTGGTCTTGGTGCTTGTGCTACGAGCCATTCCAGAGACGTTGTGGGAATCGAAATCGGGCTTTGGTTCCATTGGCAGAAGGTGCCGTAGGGCATTACCTGCGGCCTGTAGAAGTAGACTGTTCGGGGCGCCGCTTGTGTCGCCTGGTCTCCTTTGCCTTGTTTGGGCTTGGACGATGAGGCTTCTGCCTCTTTCTTCTTGGATGTCTTGTTCTTGTTCTTGCTTCTTTGGTTGCCGCGTGAGCGTTTTTGGTTGCCCATTTTGTGTGTGTGTGTGTGTTTGACGGCTTAGTGATTGGATTCGGGATTCCTGTGGTAAAAGTGAAAGTTGCAAGTAAGGCTGGATTCAATAGAGAATTTCGATTGATTAACGATAAGGAGATAATTCGATGCTTGGAAGAGCAATCAGTGGTATCTGAGTCAAGCGGTAGACTTGCGTCAACCGTGGTTCGACAAGGGCGTAAGTAAAGGGCTGAAGATGGGGAAAGGCCGTGTTTGACTCACACATCGTTCCTACCGTCTCTTTGCACGCTGGAAAGTAGGCAATGCTTAACCAAATCTAATCCTTTGACAGCCACAACATATCCGGAACCTCTAGTTACCTAACACATCTGACTCACTATTTCCTTCATCCAAATATCGCCGCCCTACTTTCCGCCCCCAACATCCCCAATCATCCTCCTCAACAACGCCCCAAAGCTGCTCCGCGTCTCCCAGATAGGCAGCAAACAGCTAATCGCACTGCTGGCAAACACCCAGATAAAACTCACCACCACCCACCCTGTAAAGAAGCCCTTGGAAAAAATGTAGTGCGAAAAGAACATGGGCATGGGGACCAGGAAGTCGAGGATAAAAGTCAGCAGGAAAGCAGAGATGCATGCGAGTTTGAAGGCGCGACGCAGCGTGCTGGGGTCGTCATTTTCTTCGAGTGCGGGCGCGAGATGAGGCGGGAGCTCTGGGACGGTTGTTGCTGGGACGGGAGAATGGCTCGTGGCTTCTTGGTCGCCTTTCTTTTCGACGGTGCCTGCGTCCGAGGGCTCAGGTGTCGAAGGCTGCTCGTGGGTTATACCATGAGTCACCTCGGCGTTGATGGCGCGAGTCACTTCCCAGTCAAAGTCGTCGGGCTTGATGAGCGTGATTGTCGTTGTGACAATGAGTCCGGTCATGACGGCTGCGAGATTGCCGGCAAGAGTAGGATACGACTTTCCCGTTGTTTCTACACTGATGGTGCTGTACTGCGTTTTGGCGGTTGCGAGCCACGCCGTCAGCCCGGCGGCCAGGCCAGAGAGACAGCCGGATATGGCGGCCAGTTTGCTCTGCTTGCGCCAAGTGATTGCAAAGGCAACGGGGAAGACGGCGCCTCCTATGAGGAGGCCCATGACACTGGTTTCGTTAGCACGGCCAAGATATTGGAGGGGACAACTCACAGGAAAAGCCAGCCAAGATCTATCGATGCCGCATTCCAGATGCACGCAAACACCGACATGGTCAGTCCAAAGACGCAAATCATAATGTGCGATACAAACACCAGCTGTTTCGGCTCCGCATTGGGCGAAATGTACTCTTTGTACACGTCAAACGTCAGCAGCGAAGACACGGCAATGAGCTCAGCAGAAGCACACGACGTGACAGCCATGAAGAGCACAACCAGCAATGCAACAGCGCCTCCCTTTCCCATGAGCGTCTCTGCCGCAAACGCTGCTGCCAATCCCGACGAAATCTGGCCGGACGTTGGTACTTCGGGGTACGTGGGGAAGCGTGGGTTGTCAGTGAGCGCAACGGCAGCAAGACCAAGGGTAGTGGAAAAGCCAAACGGAATCGCAAACCACGCGATGCCTCCGAGGAGATAGGCGCGTACAGCCGTCGAGGGCTTCGAAGCGATCGCGCGCTGCCAGTACGCCTGGTCGAGAAAGACGGTACCGGAGCCCGAGCAGAGTTGAATCACGCCAAAGATGAGTCCGAAATTCGACTTGAGCGTAATATACGAGCCGTCGTGGTTTCCAGCAACTGGGCGCTGGCTCCCCGCTTTCTTGAGCAAGTCATACATATCGCCTGGTGACCCGATCAGAGGACTGATGGCGTATGCGTTGAACATGAAGTAGAGGATGATAATCATCAGGATCAACGTGTGACTATAGTCACAGATAAATGTCGCTCGGAGGCCACCCAGGATAACATAAGCACAAACACCTATCTTGTCAGCACTTCCATTTCCACCCTTCAGAGTAGAGAGATACATACCAACCGGAATCAGAAACACAGCTGCATACACAGGCATGCCCGTCAAACTCGTCACGACGGCACTGCCCCCCAGCAACAACTGGCTGCCCACGAGAATACTCGTCACAAACGCAAACACCATGAAGGTGAGATGCGCGACAGTGCCGTACCGCGCCTTGACAATCTCGAGATACGTATGGCATCGCGGAGCATTCTGCTTGACCTTGCACGCGAGAATCGAGAACATGAGAATCTGGACGGTTGCGCCGGCAGCATACCAGAACGGACCTGCGACGCCGTACTGATATGCGACGGTCGAGGATTGTAGTAGTGTGGCCGCCCATGTCCACGCCGACACGATACCTGAGGCGATGAGCCCCGGCTTCACGGAGCGCGATGCCGTGTTGAATTCCTCCGAGTGGTGTGTCGAGTAGCGCGTATATTTGTTCTGGAGGTGCGAGATGCCCATCATGACGATGGCGAAGAAGAAGCCGATACCGATGACGACGCCTGTCGTATTTCTATTAACCATGCTGCTTGGAATGTAGCCATGCGAAATCAATCAAACATACCATATCCAGCTCCAACTGGAAGCGGAATTCTGGTCGTTGCTTCAACCATGTCGAGTCTTCTCTCACATACACAGACGTATACACAGAGGTGTCGGACTGGAGTAAACTGCAGACGGGCCAGAGTCCGCTTATTTACTTATCTCTTTCCTACGACAAAGTCAAAAAAAAGAGACATAGCTGATATACCCCCAATCCTCATTACCCTCATTCGCCAATTCCACTCCAATCCACAGTATCCCAATCAAGCTCACTATCAACGGGGCATCCATCGCCATAGCACGCACCCCTGTCTCGCCGCCGCCCGCCGCCCGCCCCAACCCATGCTAGTCATACTGCGCTTTACCCAAACACGACAATGACAGCTGCTTATCCATTGGTCACGCCGTCTGCATGTGGCACACCAAGTAGACTCCATGTAATCGTGCACATGCGATTGGTTGCTAGGATATTTACCTACGCTTTATCACACACACACACACACACTCTCTCTCTCTCTATTGCCCCCATACACAACCTCCAACTGCCACTTCTACCTCCAACTCGCCACTTATCAACCTCCAATTGGAGACACACTACAACTACCCACCCATTCCCCATGTAGCTACCCCTGGTTGATTACGTCGTGGGTAATGCATATCGCCGGGGTGCATAGTCCGGGGGTGGGTACATGGTATGTAAGCATCTAAATAGCTAAGACGTAAGTGTAACAAAGGTGTACGTCCAAGTCTTGCACGGTGAAAGTAGGTAGGTATGGGTGGAAGAATGAGGGTGAGTATGTGTGTGTGTGTGTGAGTGGAAGTTCAGATTGCTGGTTCGATGCCGATGCTGATGCCGAAGCTGGGGGGTTGTGGAGAGGGTGGAACGGGACTAAGGGGGTGGAGGAATTGAGGGACAGGGGGCAGGGGCAGAGACTGGGGGGTGCGGGTGCAGATGCGGTTGGGTTGGGTTATCTTGCATAATGTATGATGGACGGATGGATGGTGGGAGGAAGTCGATGAGAGGAAGGGGGGTTATCGTATGTTTGTTATTGGCTGGATTGGATTGGATTGGATTGGATATAGAGTGTAGGAGATACATTCACATGTACATGTTTAACAAGTGCAAAGGCTAGTATGATGAGTGCTGAGGTTATGGAACAGCAAAATGCGTGTGTGTGTGATATATGTGTCCGACATGTAAACAAGGGCCACAGATAAATACAGTTTTCCTGCTGTTATTTGCTTATCCAAGGTTTACCGCTTGACACAACTCTATGCTGTCTTGCTGTCTTTGCTGACTTAGTTGTTGTGAGGGGTACTTGGCTATCTCTATCTATCAACCTCAACAACCCATGCATCCCCAAAGTCTGATAAGTAAAGTCATCTTCGGCACAGCAGACAAGCTTTTCGCCTTTGGGGGGCTAACAAGCACAAGCAAGCAAAGAGCATGCGTTTGCGTCTGCGTTTGTACCAGCACATGGGAAGTGGAGAACCAGATAACCCCCCCCCCCCCTCAGCTTATCACAGCAAAACACAAAAATTCCCCATGTTATCATCGTTTGCTGATCGCCGCTGCGCTTTATCCGATCTGCAGCTCCCCGTGTCTCTGCAACAAAAAGGCATGTCTGGAATATGGTCTAGACCTAACTCATCGATTATGTCTTTCTAGAACACAGACACACCACATACCCAAAACGCCACGCAATGCCGCTGAAAGGAACCATGATATTCATTTCCCATTCCCATTTCTGCCATGCCCTCAATTCTTGGCCCCCGCAGTCCGTATTTGAAAAGTCGCACCAGGCAACGCAGCACTCTCCGCCGTCACCGTCGCCTGGATGCCCAGACTAGCCAGACACCCGCGTATGAGGCCAGCAGGGAAATACAAAAACGGCTGTACCCTCGCCTGGCTATTGGCGTCTCTTCCCAGCGCAGGGTCGCCTGTTTGCGCGACGAGCGCAGCTTGCATTGCGGCGTCGTATTTCTTCGTGTCAAACGACATGCGGCCGAGGGGCTTGAACGTGTTGTCGGTGAGGACGTAGATGCCGCGATGGTTGGTTTTGAGGTTGTCGATTTGCTTGCGGAAGAGCAGCATCCAGAGGTCTTTGCAGAGAAACTTGATGCAGTCGAGCGGGGTTGTGGGACGCGGCGCATCGCGCGAGAAGCTACAGAGCGTGTTAGATTGGGCGTTTGGAGAAGCTATTGAAGCACGACACATACCGTTCTACAACGCCCAGCCCGACTCTGTAGCCCAGGGCCTCGAGCCGGTGGAAGACCGCTTCTCTTGACTCTTCTTCGTCGACGGTTGCTGTGCCTCCTGCGCCCACCGGCCCGCCGTCTGTGCCCCGCACTGTACCAGCTGCTGTGCTCGACGCGTCGTTGCTCGCGCCTGACAATCGCTTTGGCTTTGCACCAGAAGACCCGTGTATCCATTCTTCCTCCCGCGCAGCAAGGTCAGCGGTTATGCGGTAGGCCATAGGCACGAGTTCTATGAGTAGGAGGTCGAGACATGATGTGTTGACTAGCGAGAACGTGGGGTCAACGTAGGGCGCCGAGGTTTCGTTTGGCGCCGAAGGGTTGGGTTGCGCCATGTTGAGGATATTGCTTTGTGTATGTGCTCTCGATAGCCAGACAAGTGGCTTGTCGCCGACGTCAGTATGCCGAGGTGCGCGTTCGAGTATGAACCGGGATGTCTGGAAACGGATTGGCGGGCTCTGGCTGTGCAGTGTCTGGCGCCAAGCAGGTCTATGAGTATTCAGTGCGGATGGCTATCTTGCAGGCGTGGATTCGGTGCGGAGCGCAATGCGGGATGTCGGCGTTGGAGCTCAAGTGGGCTGTCCAGAACTAACCGCCGTCGATCATGCTGCAAGGGTCCACCATGTCATGGCTCGGCACGCCTTCCCAACGTCCAACACGTCGGGTTAGAAAAAAATTAATTGACAACTAACAAACCCCATATGACTGACAAACCCCATACAGCTAACAAACCCCATAGAAATCGCCCTCTTCCCAATCCCTTTCCCACTCGTCGTCATCAAGCTCCCTCGCGTCATCACAGCCTTGGTCACGCAAGACATCATTCCAGGCATCCAGGAGCAAGCCGTACCTTGTCTCCGTGCCATCGTCGTCGTCCTCCTTCTCCCTGTCCCTTCGAAAATAGGTGCGATATGTTTGATCCGTACGCTGTGTTTCCGCAAATAGCCCCGCGTGGAACCCAATGGGCTCCATGGAGGGACACACCTCACGGTCCAGCTTGATAGCAATCTCTGGTGTGCATCCAGTACGGCGGTGCTGTAGATGCCCATAGCACGCGACGAGGAACCGAGTGATCCTGTCATTGAAGATGGCTGAGGGGAGGCAGGTGATTGCTGAAGATAGCGGACGGCCTGCCAGCATAACACGAGGTTCTGCATCTCGGCCAGGCCCTGCCACTTGAATCTCTGCCCTCATCATCAGCGAAAACAGACCTCCTCCTGAGATCCGAAAGGGGCCCGGCGATGATATCCAGGTAAAGGCATAAATGCTGCGTGAGTCGACAATGATTTGTAGACGTTGGCAGCTTGCGAGGCGTTGAGTCAGAGGTACGTGTGCCTCTTGGTAGATTTGTCGACAGGTCCTCAGGATCTGTACCGGCATGGTTTTGACGACGAGCCGAATCGTCGACCGCCTGTTTCTCTTGAAGATTGGATTGTCGAAAACCGCATGCTTTGTCGTGATTGGTAGGCAAGCGTACACCATCAGTCTCAGTTCAGCCGGAAGGTCCAGGAAACGGAATTGCATCTTCGGATATGGATGGACTCGACAACAGGCTGAGCTCCCGAGGGCGGCCGCAATGCTTGTTATAAAGTGAGCATTTGCACAAACTAAATACCCAACCCATGGTTAGCTCATCAATGCCGCAAGCTGGTTAACCACAGTTGTAGCAACCCTGATAACCAAACTTGAACTCCCTGCACCCACCAACACCTATTGATTTCATCACTCAAGGCGCTAGTTGGGAATGCTCTCGCGAACAACCTTGGTGCTCCTCTGATGATGGCAAGGAATCCCACTGATTATATCGGGCTCTTTCTTTGCAGTGTTGGCGATAGGGTACCATGTGCACACACACACACACACACAAACTGTTCACCAATTAAACAATCTTCATCACCGAAAATTGCAGCTGCTTCAAACTCATGCCAATGGGTAGTAGTTCAATATTTTATTCATTCTTCTGCTCACAGTGGCATGTATTCATCGACATTCCCAAGACATGGTTCCCATCCCGCGTGGCTCTCATCATCCATCATGGAGGCCTATCATTTATCTGGACGCCATAAATTGAGCCATTGGTTGAGCAATGCTGCTGTCTGGATCACTCACTTTGCAGGAGGGCTCTGGACGAACTCGACACCCTTGGCAATGTTGCCCTTGAGGCCGTCGTAGCAAGCCTTGAGAAGCTTCTTCTCGTGCTCGTTCGCACTGCTGACGACGTCGATGGCCTTCTCGGCACCGCTGGGCTGTTGCCAGAATTAGCACAGTAACAACAGTTGGAAGGCATGAAGCCAGCTGGCTACTTACACCAAGCTCGATTGGTACCGAGAAGAACTCGGTACCAGTGGCCTTTGCGATGGCGTCACCACCGGCAACACCTGGAAGGTAAACGAAGCTGGGCTCGACGATACCCTTCTCACCCTTGGAGGCCTTGATGACCTTCTCGGCAAAGCTGTCAATTGTCAGTCGGTCCTTGAAACAAGAAGCCATGTGAACGTACCGGTATCCAGCGTAGGCCATGGAGAGAGTGGCCGAACCAGCACCCTCCTTTGCCTTGACGACCTCGTCACCACCAAACTGGACGCGGTTGACAAGCGCGTCCATCTTGTCGGCGGGGATGGTGACGCTTGGCTTGGCCTGGCTGAACAGAGGAACAATGGTCTCGCCCGAGTGGCCACCAATGACGGGGATGCTCAGGTTTCCAGGGTTCTTCTCGCCAGTAATCTCAGCCACAAAGGTCTCAGCACGGACAACGTCGAGGGTAGTGACACCAAAGAGCTTCTTGGGGTCAAAGACACCAGCCTTCTTGAGCACCTCGGCGGCAATGGGGACAGTCGAGTTGACAGGGTTGGAGATGACCAGAACGAAGGCCTTGGGGCAGTACTGGGCAACGCCCTCAATGAGGCCCTGGACAATGCCAGCGTTGATCTTGAACAGATCATCGCGCGTCATGCCCGGCTTGCGGGGAATACCAGCGGGGATGACGACGACATCGGCGCCAGTCAGGGCGTTCTTCAAGCCGTCATCCTTGGGCAGGTAGCCTGTTACGACCTAAGAAGCTTCAGCATGTCTGGATGTATGTGCGGGGCTGGACCTCATACTGCGGGGGTCGAGATGTGCGAGAGATCGGTAGCGACACCTGGTGTGTTTACTACATCGTACAGGGCGAGCTCGGTGACGTGCTGGCAGTTCTTGAGGAGCAGAGAGAGGGGCTACTTCATGTCAGCATCGAGGCCCTGGTGGTGCCCGCGGGGTTGCTGTACCTGTCCAATGCCTCCAGAGGCTCCGGCTACGACGGCCTTGACCATTGTGAAGTGTTTTGGGAAGAGTGGCGGGGGGTTGTGGGGGGATGCGAGGGGCAGAAGAGAGAGAAGATGCAATTGAGGAGTCGGTGAGAGAAGAGAACAGCAGATATGGCGGCTTGATGTAGGGCGAGAGCTGCACCATGCACCTGTTCTGTTGGTGCTGGGCAGGTGGGGTGTGGAGCACGGGCCAGTGGCCGCGGGGTACCGGGCGGAGCGGAGTCTGGGACGCAGACGCGCCTCAGCTAGTAAACAGAGCAGGCGTGCTAGTGCTCTCTCGGCTACCCGCGACCGGCTTGGTTTCGTGCGCGGGCTTGCGCTTCTTGGGCTTCTTGGTAGCGGTAGCGGTAGCAGTAGCAGTAGCAGTAGCAGTGCGTGAAATATTGGCCCGCCATGCAGCAAGAGAAAGCCTCGGCACCGTCGACCTCGCACTGCGTGTGACTTGGCTCGGGGGCTGCCATGCTTCGGAATGGCACGGCCGTGTGGTGGAAAATGCAGGTACAAAGACGTAGATGGGCGCATCGCTTCCATTGCAGAGGCCGGAACGGACCGGGGACAGGTTCAGGCTTCTGGCACGCCTCACATGTTCAGAGCAAGCTAATCTGCCATTCAACTAATATGTGATACCGTCTGATGACGCCTTCGTAATACTGTCACTAGCCATTCCGCGGCCGTGTGCCCCAACACCGTCCCTAAACGCCATATCCAAGATCAATTTAACAGCAGCAGCAGCAGCAGCACACAAAGTCATGTACCCGCAACGCATGCCGAGCCCCAGAGCGCAGTGGGCGGGGCGTAGCTGGCCAATGCCTAGTTGTCTGCATCCACGCGCTCGCCCTGAGCATCGTCGTCGGCGTCGGCCTCGCCATAGCGGCCAAAGCCCTGGGGGTCGCCAGCACTGGGGTCCGGGCCGCGCTGGCCAACCGTGTACATCTGGGGCTGCTGGCCCATGGCGCCGTAGGGGCCGTAGGCATTGGGATCGAACATGCCCTGCTGGGCATAGACGCCGGGATCGGCCTGGACGGCGCCCGGGTACATGGCGGGCTGGCGGTAGTCGTCCTGCTGGGCCAGGTGCTGGTTCATGCCGTAGTCGGGCGGGCCCATGGGGTGCTGGGCGTGGACGGGCTGGGGCATGCCGCCCGGAGGCACCACAGCGGCCGACGACTGCACGGCCGCGTTTTGGCCCGCGCTCCTCTTGTGCGGATGCGCTTCTTCGCGAGGCACGATATCGATAAGAAAGTCGAACATGTCCGACTTGGACAGCGCAGAGGCTATGTCGGAGCGCTGCAGCGTGCGGCGCTTGTTCTCCTCGGCGTGGATCCACGCACGCATTGTGAGCTCCGTTATGAAGATGTCCGCATCCGCTGCGGCATGTCTCCCCGACACACGCGCTCTCCTGTCGCTGACATTTGGTCCAGATTGCCGCGCAAAACCAAGCCCCCGACCCGCAGCTCTTCACCGGTTCCTGGCAGAATGTAGGCGCGCCCCCCCCCCCCCAGCCCAGCCCTCGTGCGCTCGCGGCCGCGACAGCTAACAGCGGCAGGTCAACCAAGGCCTCACGGGAAACTACCGCGACATCCTCAACACGTACTGGCAGCAGCAGGTGACGAAGCTCGAGACGGACGAACACGACTACAAGCTGCACCAGCTCCCGCTCGCCCGCATCAAGAAGGTGATGAAGGCGGACCCGGAGGTCAAGATGATCTCTGCCGAAGCCCCCATCCTGTTCGCCAAGGGCTGCCCTGCACGAGCGGGTTAGCACAGTGGTCGTGGACGGATTGACGGACTGGACGACTGGTGCGATGGGGCGAGCAGCGTCGCGTGCAGCAGCTCCAGAGCGGACGTACCATAGTGGCCGCCGTTGGCCGAGTCGTAGAGCGGATTGCCTTGCTGGCCGTCGTACTTTCGCGGCGCCGCCGTGGCCTGGCGCATCTTCTGCTGGCCGTGGCCCTGGAGGTTGACTTGGTCCATGGCGTGGGCTGGGTTGCGCAAGTGTGACGCGATGGGCAGGGTGCGCGTTCGACACGGCGCAGGCAATTGCTGGCAGAGGGCGGCTTGGTGCAGACGGGCGATGGGCAGAGCACCCAATGAGTGGTCAAGGTGGTGGTGGAGGCGCGTTGTGAGAGGAGAGGGCCGTCGTGATTGCGTCAAAGGTGCGGTCTGAGTGGCCGGGGAGGGTGCAGAAAGATGGCGCGGGGAAGACGCGAGTACCTGTCTTTTGGGGCGACGGGCGCTGCAGCGGGCGGCCTGGCATGGTGGATGAGCATCCCTCTCTGGCACTGGCACAAACCCGTCCTGACGTTGAGCCCGGCGCGCGACTGACCTCTGCGAGCCGCCGACGAATCAAGGTCCGCCAGCCGTCTATCTCTGCGCGCTGGATGCTTGGTTGGTGGGTTGCCCTCGACCCAGCGAACCACGGCTAAGCAAGGGCCCCCAACGCCTCTCAGGCACGCACGCGCGGTGGGCGAGGGGGAAAGGCCTGGTCGTCGTCGTGTCGACACTCCTGTATCGATCCATCCAACTATGCAGCAGCCGCTCTACAACGACGAGCGACGCTTCCGCTTCGGTGCCCTCCGCCCTGCTGCCCGCCGTGCTTATATGCCCGCTCTCCACGTCGCACCAGCCGCTCGCCGGCGAGGCCTGCGGCGACATCACGTCTGCTGCCTCGCCTGCGCGTGCAATGCTCGACCGCGCCGGCTCGAGGAGCATCGCCCGCATGCCCGCGCCATTGGCCACGCCCCAGCCCGCTGATGAGTTGTCCGTCTCCCGTTCTCGCGAGCACGCCATGCCATGCACCCGCGCGTCATAGCCTGGCCTGACCACCAGCGCTCGCCAAAATGAAGCGACTGGCGAACCGCCTTGACGTGGCCGCCGCGAGTGCGAGCACATTGCATGCACATGCACATGTGCACACCGCCCCCGGAACGGCCTAGCGTCGCCCATCGGGCCCGTGCGCCGCCCGTCTCAAAAAGTTGCGCTCCAAATTTTCTGCTCTTGTCCGCCATCGCCAGCATGGAGCTGCCAACGCACCAGCCGCTCGCCCACGACACCGATGACGACCTCTCCGACGACCACATCCGCGACCTGCTCAGCGAGGCTGCCGTCCGCATGCGCGCAGATGCAGCGCAGTCTGCATCGCGCCCCCCGGCTCCCTTCAAGCTCCCCAAACTGACGCCCGCCCATATTGCCGACACTCACGAGACGACTGACGGCAACATTACCCGCCTCGACCACTCGAAGCTTGTCGACAAGAACCAAAAGGCCTTGGCCAATGGCATCAAGAAGATCGAAGACCCCATTCAGGCCAAGAAGCAGAAGCAAGAGGTACGCCGACCCCCCCTAGTCGCATTCGCACGCCGGTGATGATATCTATCCCAAATGTCTTGCTGAGCAGACTCGGGCACCGTCTTGGTTGTCTTCCTGCACCACTGAGGCTCCATTAGTTCATAGTTACACTGAGGCACTTATTCACTTGCAGTTTCGCTTTCCACTCGCCCGCCACAGTAGGCTAACGGCTTTCTAGGAGAAAAAGGCAACTGCTGGAGCGCAATGGTTCAACATGCCCAAGACCGACCTGACACCTGAACTGCGCCGAGACCTGCAACTCCTCAAGATGCGCAGCGTGCTCGACCCCAAGCGCCACTACAAAAAGGACAATTCCAAGAGCGATGTCCCTGCCTTCTCCCAGGTCGGCACCATTATCGAAGGCGCCACGGAATTCTACAGCAGCCGCTTGAAGAACAAGGACCGCAAGCAGACCATTCTCGAGGAAGTCATTGCCCAAGAGCAAGACAGCGGTCGTTTCAAGCGCAAATACGAAGACATCCAGACAAGCAAGGCGAGCGGCAAGAAGGCCCACTACAAGGCCCTCAAGGCAAAGCGAAACAAGGGAAAGATTGTCAAGCCTTGAGCATGCTGACTGTCAAGGTATGGCTCCTGACCACTTGCTTGTTACAGTTTGTCGAATCAGTCTTCATTTTAGCCACTTTGGACTCGAGGCCAATCCGCCTGGTTTGTTTGGCTCAGTATCATGCTAGCCTCGACCGCCGAGTCTTTGCGACGCCGCTATTGCTCTTCCATGTCGGAAAGGATTTGCTTCACCAAAGCTTGCATGTCTTTGGCCGCCTCCCGTCCAGCCTCCAGTACCTCTTCATGGTTTGCCTTGCCTTTGCTGAGATGCTCAGTCAGCTGCGCCTTGTTCATGGTCTGGATTTCGGCATCGTTGCCACGCGATCCTGCCTCCAGGACCGCGACGTTTGTAACTAAACTGAATGCAAGGACGCGCATGCCTGCATGTCTGGCGACGATGATTTCCGGCACCGTCGACATGCCAACGACATCAGCCCCTAGCATGCTCAGCATCCGGCATTCAGCGCGCGTCTCGTAACTGGCAAAGTGAGCATGTGTCATGTCGATGAGTAAGGAAGACATACGTTGGTCCCGCAACATATGCATATATGCCTTCGTGGAGCCTTCTCTTCTGCTGGTCGAGTCCCAGCTTGACCCAAGCCATGTGCGTTCGTCTCCTCAAGTCGAGGTCGTACGCATCTGACAGTGGCGGGAAACGCACGCCAAACTCCTCGACGTTGGGGCCACGCAGAGGATTGAATCCTACAAGCCCAGCAATGTTGAGATGCTAGATCTTGTTAGCGCCAGTCTTCAGCCTTGAGGATTTACCCACGTCGTTTAGGCACACAATGTCGCCCACGCGGTAAGTCTGGTTGAGACCACCAGCAGCGTTTGTGACTACGCTCCGTCAGCACACAGGTGTGGCTCACCTGCTATGCTACCTACCGATCATAGTTTCTACACCAAGAACCTTGCATACCCGGGTAGCGAATGTAACCAGGTCCATTGTGTGTCCTTCATAGAAACTACCAATGTCAGCAATTCTCTTCAGTCTCATGCTCTCACAACGTGACGTGACTTACTGTGCCCGTCCCACAAGAAGCGCCACAGGCGTCTTCTGAGGCCCAATCTGACCAAAGACAAACTTTCCAGCATGACCTTGGACTGCCGCGCTCGTCAGTACCCCGCATCCACTGCAGATTCCCCAACATACCGGTGCTCTTGGGGAAGTGGGGGATGGCGCCATAGGGCAGCTCGACCTTTGGCTCAGGCTCGATGGTATCAGCGAGCCCACCCAGGCCCGAACCGCACACAATGGCTACCTTTGGGTTTTGAAGCGCCTCGGGGAGCTGCGCGCGCAAGTACTTGACCGTCTCGGTAGCACGGACATAGGCGTTTGGGGCAGCGACGGTATCCAGAGTGGCCTCCATGTTGGAAATCCGGCAAGTAAAGGAGATCAAGGTCTAGGCAACGAGAGACGAGGCGTTTGTAGGAAATTTGTCTACGTCCACATGTGACTTCGTCAGAGGGTACGACTAGGGTACAGAGGGAAGGCGACGGCCGACTCCGATGGTGCCAAGCCTGTTAGGCGGATTGGTGACTAGCGCCATTGCGGGCTCGGAGCGAAGAAGTTGGACGGCTGCGTTGAGTGCCAACGACAGCGACGATGGCGGCGCCACGCAGTATGCGCTCCTTTCTGGGGCCGGCTAAGCGGGCAAAAGTATGCACCTTGTACACATCTTTGCCATTGGCCTTGCACGCGACACGGATTGACGACTGACTTTTCTGGCAACCGAGTAGATTTCACACGCCCCACGACCATATACACCGAGCTTTGCGCGAACAAAGAGCTCAAGAGCCGCAGACGAGGACAATGAGCGCGACTCGCGAGATGACCGCGATTCCAAGCTCCTGGAGATGCTGAGGCTGGATCTGGAGAGCGGGGACATGGGACTCGAGCAGCGGCTGGAAGATATGGGCATTGATCCTCAGGAATACAAGACGTATGCCTTTGATTCTCGAAACGGTGGGAACAAGCAATGGCTAACGGGTTCAAAGTCTATATGCCAGCCAGCAAAAAGTCAACAAGCGGCAACAAGAACGCGAGCCGCGGACGCGCGAAGAAGCACAGCGCCAATGGCAAGAACTGCAGAACACACCCGATCATTTCGGGCTGCTCAAGGTCTACAAGCGCGCTGGCATTGAGCCGATCAAACTCGCAAAGTATGTTTCTATACGTCCTCTCTTTGCGTCAGGAAGAAAGCTTTGGCTAACTCGCAAACCCAGAGAACGGGATATCACGCTTCCCACGGACAAACCGCCTCTAGATGCCAAAACCGCAGAGGCCCTCGAGGCCCTGCGCACTCCCATCAACGTCCGCGCAGTGCACCTCCGCCCGCTGCGCCGCACCCCCGAATACGGCGTGCCCACCTGCGACCTGCAGCTGCGCACATACAACATCCGCAATCTGCTTCTGTTTTCCGACTTTGCGGTGCGCGCAGCATACTACATGGGGCTGTGTGCGCGGGGCCCCATCCCCCTGCCACGCATCACAGAGCGCTGGGTGGTTCCGCGGTCCAACTTCATCTTCAAGAAGTCGCAGGAGAACTTTGAACGCATCACCATGCGTCGGCTCATCCAGATCCAGGACGGCCATCCGGACGTTGTCAAGGCGTGGCTGGCGTTTCTGCATAAACACCAGTATCACGGCGTCGGAATGAAGGCGAATATCTGGGAGTATGAGAGCCTCGAGGATGCGACGAGGGCCGGGTACGATGCAGGCAAGGAGGGAGAAGAGTACGACAGGAGGAGAGAGGGGCCTGTGCTGAAGAAGGTGCAAGAGATTTTGGGGCGCGAGGGCTTCAAGGAGGCTATGAAGGGTCATGGGAGTGGGGTGGAGATGCGGCCGTGACATGGACACGGGGGAACTGACTGTGTGATGATATGAGTATGTTGTACATCATGTTTGAGAGAATGACAGACACGCGATGCTGTCTACACGGTTGAACAGACGAATGAAACTGAAAAAAAATGAAGAATGTTGTCGATCAGTGAGACCCATGATATTGATTGATATTGACATTTTTTTTCATAGACAACATACATATATCCAAGATATGTACACAGACACACATGCAACGAAAGCATATACACCCAAACTCCAACTCTGCTTTCTTCCCCATTTTAAATCCCACACACATTTAAATATCCATGTCATCCTCATCCTCGACGACAACACCACCAGTAGTAGTACTCTGCCCAGCATACCGCGCATCCGCCAGCAACAACTCCAAAATGGCATCGAGCAACTCAGCAGGCAAACCCCTACCCTGTAATGCACGCACCTTATTAAGCACCGGCTCGCCATTATTGACGCAGTTCCAAATGTCCCATTTGCGATCAAGTTGGATCCATGCCTTGTCAATGATATCCCAGATACGGGGGTTGGGGTCGAGGATGTCAAGGGTGGGGCCAGAGGCGGCGGTGGGAGAAGCAAGTTCAATGTGTATTTTGTGCGAGGTAGGGACGTCATTGATGGTGATGAGGGTGCCGGTAGCGTCGCGGGAGATTGAATGGGGGATTTGCTTCGCGGATCTACTACGGGGAGAAGGAGCGGTGGCGATACAGCGGATCTGGGCGTCGTGGGCGAGCGTGTGGGCGAGCAGGCGGATGGACCATGAGCGGGATGAGGGGATGGCGCTGTTTTCCGGCGTCGTGGGCCCAATGGTAAGGACCCCCGTGGCTTGCTTGTAGGTGATGGGTGTGTGGGCGAAGCGCACCGTGTCGTCACCGGGGGACTCGTCGTCGCCGGTGGCCGAGATGATGGAGAAGCCGCCGTCATCGACAACATGGCCTTTGCCGTCGTCTTCGGTGAGGGTAAAGGAGCCGTCTGCACCGACGACGACGAGAATCTCGAGGCTCGGGGGGTTGGGAGACCCGGTTTTGGGGCGGTAGGCCGCGTCGAGCGGAATGATGGCTCCTTCTTTGGCAAAGACGGGGACGAGGTTGAGGGGCCGCTGGATGCTGAGTTGGCCCGCGCGGTTGTACACGACGCCCGTGAAGATGTCGACGAAGCGGCCCTCTGGGAGCCAGATTTTGGCGGACCCGAGATGCGTAGTCTTGTCGCGTGGCTGCGTGATAGGTGCAACAATCAGCTCCGAGCCAAAGCGGAACTGGTTGGGCACGTTGTAGGCTTCGTCGACCTCGGGGTAGTCCCAGTACATGGGCTGGACAAGTGGCTCGTCATCGCTGGCACTTCGTGCATTCATCGTGTACAGATACGGGATAAGGCGGTGGCGGAACCGCAGCGTGTCCTCGACGATACCACAGGCCTCTTCATTGTAGCGCCATGGCTCGCGGGTATTGAAGGGATTGTTGTCGCAGTGCAGGCGCAGAATGGGCGACCAGCAGCCAAGCTGGACCCAGCGAGTGTACAGCTCGTCGTTCTTGTAGCCGTGCGTGTGTCCGCCGATATCGTTGCTCCACCACCCGTAGCCAATGTTGGACGCGGTAGCAGTGAACTCGGGCTGGAAATGCAGGCTCTCCCAGGTGATGATGGCGTCTCCAGAGAATCCAACCTGATAACGCTGCGCACCCGGGCCGCCGAAACGCGAGAGTATCAAGGGGCGCTGGGAGCCACGGCCACTGTCGAGGAAGTGGAAGTGGTTGAGCACCCACAGCGGGTCGACACCAGGAATCTTTGACGTGTTGCCCTGCTGCCAGTCGACCCACCAAAAGTCGACGCCTCGGTCTTCGTGCTCGTGATGCACAATATCAAAGTAGGCATCCATGAACTTCTTGTCTGTGCAGTCAAAAGGAATCGTCTGCTTGGAGGCTGGGTCAATGCCAAGGTATTTGGCAACCTTCTCGTACTGGGCTTCAAATGGCCTGAATCCGTCTGCGGGATGCAGGTTGAGTGTCAGGCGCATTCCACGGTCATGGAGCTTCTTCATAAAGGCATCGGGGTCAGGGAAGAGCTTCTTGTTCCACGTATATCCCGTCCAGCCGTTATAGCCATCCGGCAGATCCCACACCAGATGCCAGTCCATGTCGACCACGGCCACATTCATGGGCACATCGTCCTTGTCAAAGTGGTCGTGCAGCTCGAGATACTCCTTGGCCGTGTATGCATGGTATCGGCTCCACCAGTTGCCCATGGCATAGCGTGGCAGCAGAGGCTGGCTTCCAGAGACAGCATAGTATGCACGCATAGCTTCGCGGTAGTCGCGGCCGTACATGAAGATGTACTCGTCGGTCCTGTCGCCGCCCCTGCGGCCTGCGATCCAGCCATTGTCCTCGAAGAGCATCGACTTGGAATCGTCCAACGGCGCCATGCCGTCTCGCGACAGCACGCCAGGGCCCAGCCTGGCGCGGCCATTGACGCCATCCAGGGTGCGCGTAGTGCCGCCCAGGTTGGAGACAGGCTGGCCATATGTCCATGTGCCCGTGACGTTGCCCTTGAGATGTATCTTGAAGCCCTCGGCGCTGAACTTGTTCTTGTCGTAAACAACGTGGAAGCGCTTGGTTACAATCTCGATTCCGTGGCCTCTGTCCCAGACGTAGAAGTCGGGCACGGCCAGCCTGCGGTTGATGGCAAAGGTACTCGCGCGGTCTTCGAAACGCCCGTCGTCGGCCCACTCGAAGCGGAGCAGGCCATCGGTGAGCATGGTAAAGCGGTACTTGTCGCCGGCGACAATGGCATCCGGGTGCGCGACGGGGCGCGTCTTGAAGTCGTAGCGCGCTTTCGTCATGGCTTGTGGATAGCAGCAGCAGCAGCAGCAGCAGAGAGAGGCGGAAGCTGACAGACAGGGCCATCTTAAAGCAAATCCGGGGAAAGCTAAGCTCGGACGCCGTGTCTGATCAAGAGCGCCCGATGGTGGCAGCACGCGCGTGACCTCGGTTTAGTGACAGGGCGAGACGTGCCCAGCACCCTTCAGCCCCCTGCACGGCAAGTCAGGCGACGACCAGAATCGGCTCTCTTGCCGCCGCCCGCCCATCAGCTCCATGGCGAACGACTGGGGACGGGCGGTGTGATAGTGCCATCGTGTGGCCGGATCGAGGGGGTGAGAAGGCATGCGACGACAGGCGGGCAGTCGACGTGATGACAAGGTTGGTGCCAGTGCCGTGGTGCAGCATGGCCGAGCATGGTGCCCGACACTAGATGCCGCGTCTGGTGATGGCCCTTGGACGCGGCCACTGGCCGTGCAATGTAAACATTCACAGGTGCCGGCATGCCCATCTTGCGCAGAGGTTGACAGAGGCATGCTGTGTCTGGTAGCCTAGGCCCTGTCAAGTGACTGCTAACAACATGGACCACCCACGGTTTGGGTCTTGGCATTCACGACCAGCCAACGAACGAACAAGCCCAGAATAGTAACATGTTGCATACCCCGAGTAATCAGCCCGCCTCCCCCGCATTAAATACTACATGGTAATCATACACATCCCGGCATACCTCAGTCCTCGCTTCAATTACGCGTCATGTCCACGTCCCTCACCAGCATGTCCTCGCCCTCTTGGTACGGAAGACCGGCCTTCTGTCTAGCCATGTCGTTGATCCACTGGCCGTTGGGCCTGACTGTCTCGCCTTTGGCAAGCTCGTCTGCCAAGTACAGCCATGCCAATGCGTTGCCCACAGTGCTAACCTCATCGCTGACGTGGTGGCTGGCGTACTCGGACATGGTGGCATGCAGCTCCGCATCCGTGAAGAGATCGTACAGATGCTTTGCAACGGCATCGTGGTCGCCAGGCTCGACGAGGAAGCCAGACTTGCCATGCTCAACCTGAAGCGGAATGCCGCCAGCGCGCGTGGCAATCACGGGAGTGCCCTTGTGCAGCGCCTCGCTGACCTTGACCTCGAAGCCCTCGCGCGTCGACAGCTGTAGAGCCACGTGGGCGCAAGACATGAGTGTGTTGAGCATTTGATCCGACGGGCCGATGCGCATAATGACAACGTCGTTCTTAAATTCGCTGTACTCGCCCGCCAGCGCATCTTCCGTCGCCTTGTAGATTCTGGTGGCATCAGGGTCATCGACGGCGCCGTGACCGGCAATGACAAGCTGTGGCATGTCGGCCAGAGGCATGTCTTTCATGTACACGTTGCGCAAGCGAGCGTAAGATGCGAGCACGTCGGGGATGCCCTTTGCCGGGTCGAAACGGGCAATCTGGGCAATGTATTTCCGATCGGGAAGAGCCAGCTGGCGCATGTCTGCCGCGAAGCATTGCACCTTGAATTCGTGCATGTAGAACTGCTCGTCCCAGTGGTGCAGGTGCTTGTTCAGCCCGTCTAGCCAATCCGTCGTGGCAGGCAGGTATCCCACCTTCTCTGGCGTGACATTCTTGGGGACAAATGCCCGTACCGGGTGGCTGACGAAGACATCGCAGTCCTTGATGTTGTTCCAGATCCAGTTCCACACTTCAGACGTGGCTGTCTCCTCCTGATCGGCCAGGTCAGATCGAACCTGGATGTGGCTGCGGAAGATGACGGGACGACTGGGGTCTCTTTCTTTGGCAATCTTGACCAGGCTAGGCATCTGAGGGTCGTCGACGATAATCACATCAGCGCCACCCTTCTCGCGGGCCGAGAGCGGGCCACCAAACTCGGACCAGCGGCACTTGTCAGCCTCTTCCAAGACCCAGGCGTCGAGTTTGGCCATCTTTTCCTCGGTGAGGCGCTCGCCGTCTGTAGCGACACCTTGCAGGATGTTGTGGTTGTCTTTGGTGATTCGGAAGATATCGGCCTTTCCAAAAGGAACATACCTAGAAGCTGTTAGTGTGGCCTGGCTCACATTCTACTGGATAAGCTGACCATTTGCAATCGACGCCGACAAGACGCAGATATCGAATCAGCGCGTGTCTCATGAGGGCTACTCCTCCGCCTTGGGCGGTGCTGCAAGGGTCAGTCGAATTCGCAGCGTGTGAGCATCTTGGGTGATTTACCTGTTGAAGAAAGCAATCTTGACCTTTCTCTTCTTCAGCGAGTCGGCATAGTGCATGACTGCGGTTCCCGTGGTTTCAGCCTTGACTGTGTCGTCGTAACTCTCTAGTTCGGTGATCTTGACAGTCCCGTCAAGATCGACCAGGACCTGGCGCCGATGACCCATCTGGACCGGAAGCTCGCCCTTGACATTGAAGCGCTTGACCGTCTTCCTGGCCATGTACTCGGCCTGCTGATCTAGGGGAATTGACGTTTGCTGGTCTTTGATGTTGGGGAAGATGAAGGGTACGATGTCAAGGTCCTGCCACAAGCGCACGGCAAGATGGGGGCTCAGGCGGTTGAGCTGGGCCGTCAAGCCAGCGCCCATGGGCTTGGAGAGGTTCTTCTCGCGGTAGCTGCTGAGGAAGCCGATGAATGCGCTCACCAGTGCCTCCGAGGCATCTTGTACCGACTGGGGAGTCGAGTCGCCCGAAGCATTGTTGGAGTCGTTGGAGGAGTCGCATGTGCTCCCCGCGCTCTCGAGAGGCCTGGTTTCGCAGTTGATGGTGTACGTTCCGTCGTGGAGAGCGATGCAGTAATCAAGGCCCCCGTCCTCGGATTGCGTGGCGGCGAGGCCAGCATACAGGGGCTGCCAGATCCACATGTTAGTCTGTGTGCGAGTGGGGGAGGTGGGTGGATGTGCTTGCCTCGACAGCTAGGGCCAGGGTGCCTCGCTGTTCTTTTAGCTTGTGCAGGGAGTCGGGCGACTTGAATGCGCTGACGCTCCGCTGACGTCGCTCGCAAGTGGTCTGACGGTGGAACCAGTGGGTTGGACGGCACTCGAGGGTGCTGTCACGTGACTCGTGTAGCGACATGATGGGTACTAGCTGCCCTGTAACCGAACACCTCATCTTGACCTGAGCAGACCATGACTTCCGCTCGCATCCAGAGCCATCGTCGTGTCACCCAATTCCACCTTCACGCTGTCCCCCCCCCCGCTGCCCATCTGCTGCCCGCCACGACTATTGCACGCTGTGATCTCTTGTCGCCCCTTCACCTCTTCCGATAGGCACCCCCCCCTCGCCTTCAATGAATCCGCCCTGTGTTCGTGCCGCTCCGTGGCCTATGGGGTATCGTGACTTGCCACTGCTCGCGTCACATTGTCGCCCTGCGTGTCTGTACAGCCTCTTTGTACAGTCGCCATGCCTGCTTCAATCACCCTGGCAGTCACAGCCCGCTGCCGGTGAATGCGTCAAGTCGTGTATAAAAGCCGTGTCTGCCTCGAGGTCAAAGTAGCCACAGAAACAAAACATCTTCCAGCTTTACCATCTATTGCACACAGATTCTCAATATCACCAATCCACCGCTCATTGCGCAACCAGGCCGGGCAGGGTAGGGCAGGGCATGGCGCGGGCGAGGCGAGGGGCGCTAGTCGTGCGAATGGGAGGCGCGTTATGGCGCGCACACACCACGCTGCTGTAGTATCTGGCGCCGCCTTGCCTTGTCTTTGGTTACGGTTGGATGTCAATGTCGCTCTGCTCTTGCGCCTGGCGGGATTCGGGGCCAGGGCGAATAGGGCAGGGCGGAGGCGATGCGACTGGAGCGGCGGGGGGGTGCATTCTTCAGCCGCCTAGCCGTGCTGTGTAGCCATCGTGAATGCGGTGCAACGGTCGCTGTCGATGGCGGCTGAGGGCGGAAATAGCATCGAGCGGCGGCGGACCGACGGGCGCATGCCACGACACGACACGATTCGGGACGCCGCATGGCTCTCTGCTGAATCGCCATGTCACGGCCAGGCATGACATGTGCCGGCGGCTGGCGCTGGAGCGCGCGGGCAGGCCAGTGGTGGCGGGCGGAGCTTCACTTGATCCTGTGCTGCGATGTGTACGACTGCGACGGCGACGACGCGGTCACAAGCTGGGTGACAGCGGGGTCGGCTGGGCGTGTGCGTGTGCGCGATGCAGTAGCAGCTGCAGTTGCAGTTGCAGTCAGTCGGAGAGCGAGCGGGCGAGGGCGCGGATGGATGAGTGCAGCGACTATCACCATTACATTGTTATTACCATGGTGTCTGGAACAGGACAAACACGTGCAGCTGGGCGCTTGGCCCCATGCAGCCTAGTGCGACGGGACGGGCACGCTTAGCGCGGAGGCCCCAGCGCGACGGGGTGGAGCAGGCGGCCGCGCACGATTGGGCGCGCAGAGGCAGCATGCGACGGGCGCCGCTCGCCCTCACTATGTGTGTAGTAGTAATAGCATCTACTCACTGCACCAGCACTGCACTGCACGGTACCGCCCAGCACCACACACCGCGTGCCGACAGCAACAAAAAAAAAAGACCGCGCCGCCCGTGCAGCACCACCAGCGCCAGCACCAACCCGCGCTCGGGGTCCGCGTTTGCCTCTGCCTGCCCGCTCTGCGCTGCTGCTGCTGCTGCTGCTGCTGTTGCTGCTGCCCCCTCCCGCGCCTGCCTGATTCGAAACGCTGCTGCCCTCGGTGCAGCCAAGCACTGCACTAAGCTGCGACCCACCCAGCTTCCGTTCAAACCTCAGCCATCTGACTGCCACAACACCAAACTGCTCCCGCCTAACCCAACTCCCCAACCCCAACCCCAACTCTATCCACCATCCATCCATCCCACCCCCGGTGCGCCCACCACTGGGCCCGTCCACCGCCCTTGACCACCTGCGCACCTCTTGCTGCCCGTGCGACGACCGCCTTGCGACCGACCGCCCGCCGCCTCTACGCGCCCGTCGCATACCGCGATTTGCTCTTCGCGTCGTTTCAACACCGCACACCGCCAAGCCTGTCCATTGCCCATCTCCATCGCCCCTTCCTCGCGTCACACGTTCATTGTGGCCATGAACCACTACCCTCCCCGCGTCATGGGAGGCCCCCAGGTCGGCCCGGCCCAGCGCCTGAACGAGCTCCTCGAGAGCATCAAGACCGAGTTTGAGACCGAGTCTCAGCGCAGCGTCGACTACGAAGGCCAGAGTGAGTCTCTTGCGCGCCGCCGCAGCCCTGCCTGCACGCGGCACCCCACGTCTTGCTGCCCACGCCCACGCTCACGCCCACGCCCACCGTCTTGTGAAGCACATGCTAACCAACCCCCCTCGCAGTCACCCGTCATATCCAGGAGATTGAATTGATCCGCAGCAAAGTCTACTCGCTCGAGCAGTCACACAACCAGATGAAGGCAAAGTAAGTAGCCGCCTGCAGCTGCCAGTTCGGTTCGATAGCCCTTGACTGCAGAGACTGACGCCCGTCACAGGTATGAGGAGCGCATTGCCCAGCTAGAGCGCGAGGTCGAGGCCCGCGGCGGACCCAGCCAGAACTCGCAGCACCACGGCCACTCGCAGCCTCAGCCCCCCCAAATCGGCCATGGACCGAGCAACCTGTTTGGAGGAATCATGGCAGGCAGTGCCGCCCAGGGCGGTCCAGGGCTAGCGCCTCCTCCACAGGAACCGCCGCAGGGTCATGGCATGCCACCACAGCTCGGAGGTCCCCAAGGACCGCCTGGACTGAACCCTGCCCCCGGCCCGCCACAGCACTTTGCTGGCTACCAGCCTGGCCCATCGGTAAACGGTGAGTCTCAGAGACTGTGTATGATTGAGCTTGACTAACGCACCCAGGCTATGGCCAACCCCCACAACCTACTGCCTCGCCTGGCGCCAAGCGTCCAGGACCTGCTCGTGGCCCTCCTAACCCAGCCACGCCCCAGCAAAACAATCCCGCTCCCTACCCCGGCTCACCCCAGGTGCCGCGACCAACGCCTCCACCTCACCACCAGCCCAACGCCTTGATGGCCCCAAACCACATTCCTCTCAGCCAAAGCAACGTCTTGGCCGACCTGGATATTGAGCAGTTGCCCGAGAACCTGAAGAAGGAGGGAAGCGATTGGTTTGCCGTCTTCAACCCCCGCTCAAGGCGAGTTCTCGACGTTGACCTGATTCACAACCTGCCCCACCAGAGTGTGGTTTGCTGCGTTCGCTTCAGCTTGGACGGTAGGTGGGTCGCCACCGGTTGCAACCGATCTGCCCAGATTTTCGACGTCGAGACGGGTAACCCGGTCGCTCATCTCCAGGACGGCAGCCTGCCCGAGGACGGCGATCTCTACATCCGAAGCGTTTGCTTCAGTCCCAATGGACAATATCTCGCCACTGGCGCAGAGGACAAGGTCATCAGGGTATGTTTTTGCCTTGACACATGCAAGCAACCACTGCTAACAGAAACCAGGTCTGGGACATTGCCAGCCGCACAATCAAGCACCAGTTCACCGGCCACGAACAGGATATTTACTCGCTCGACTTTGCCAGGAATGGAAAGATTATTGCTTCCGGTAGTGGCGACAGGAGTGTCCGTCTCTGGGATCTCGAATCCAACATGCAAGTCTCCAACTTCTCCATTGAGGATGGCGTCACCACCGTGGCCATTTCGCCAGACAACCTCTACGTCGCAGCGGGATCTCTCGACAAGAGCGTCCGTGTGTGGGACATTCAGACTGGCCAGCTTGTCGTCAGACTGGAAGGCGAGCATGGCCACAAGGACAGTGTGTATAGTGTGGCTTTTGCTCCTTCTGGCAACCGTCTGGTCAGTGGTAGTCTCGACAAGACCATCAAGATGTGGGAGTTGTCGACTCAGAGCCGCTTCGTTCCCGGCGGAAACCACCCAAGCGGCAAGTGCATCCGCACATTTGAAGGTCACAAGGACTTTGTTCTCAGCGTTGCCCTCACTCCTCACGGCGACTGGGTACTGAGTGGTTCCAAGGACCGTGGTGTCCAGTTCTGGGATCCTCACACTGGTGTCGCGCAACTCATGTTGCAGGGACACAAGAACTCTGGTATGTTGGCCTCATTATTTGATTTGCAACTGTTCCACTAACACGCTATAGTCATTTCCGTCGCTCCCAGCCCTACAGGAGGCGTATTTGCTACTGGTAGTGGTGACATGCGCGCACGAATCTGGAGGTACGTTTATTATACATCGTTTAATCGAGTCCTGGTCTAACTTGCAAACAGGTTCGATAGGTACCCTGGACCTTAGGCAGGCCCCCAGACTGCACAAAGGGCTCCTGAGTCGTGTTTCTACTGTCTGTAAAAGCAGAAACCCCATCATCATCATCATTGCCGTCGTCTTCGTCATCATCATGGGGGATTTCTCCACTATCTAATTAGTAACGTTCCATGATGACTCTTATGGGGGTTGTTTTGGTATTGTTATTACTATTATTTTCGGGGTGATTGTAACCACTGGCCAATGGGATTGATTATCTGTCTGATTTGCTTTTTTTTGCTTTTGTACTCCTTATTTTTTCTCGGGCTTTGTCTGTGGCCGGAGAGAAGAAGGGGGAGGGGGAAGGGGGAAAAGCAGTGAATGGTAGGTTGGTGGCGAGGGGGAAATGAGTGGTTGGATGGCTGGTGTGTGGGCGAAGAAAGAACCCTGAAAGCAAGAAGGTTCTTTTTTGAGTGGCATCTTATTTTACTTTTTTCTCTTTTTCACTTGGTATTGGTTTTTTGATTCCCAAACTGATTTATGGTCGCTCGTATCGTAGCTTTACTACTAAATATCGGTGTGTTATGTGTTCCCCCATCTTGCTTTTTCTCTCTGTTTTTATTTTTACTTTTTTTTCGGTGGCTTCGCAAGTTGACATGTGAAGGGCATATATGTAGGTGTGGGTGTGATGCATACCTACGTGTACATGTGGCTGTCTTATCTCTACTCCTGCTCCCATCTCCTTATTTATCCATCCTATCGCGGCTGCGCGGCTACACTCTACATGCAGGTGCACGTGCACGTGCACATGTATCCCACCCCACGCACACGTGCATTACACCCGTTTTCCCGTTTTCCCCTCTGCAATGTTTGTTTGTTCGTTTGTTGGACGGATGACTCAAGCTTCTCCATGTAAGTAACTATGTGAGTGAAGTCATATTCATAGGTGGACTTTTTACTTGTAAATTGTTTGTCCAAGGTGGCTAGTTATCTGTATGGATTATGTAGGAGTGAGTATGCACTGGGTAGGTAGGCATGTGGAAGTAGTACGTCGTTGTATGGGAAGAGGTTGGCGAGAGAAAAAATCGTCGTCATTACTATCCGTCTTCACCCTTTCCTCCATGCTCTTCTTTTTATTGTGATTGTTATTGCCACTTATTTACCATGTTGTTATACAAGAACTTCTGGTGCGACTCTATACTCACATGTACATGCCGGTGGACCTAGCCCAGTACCATTCATGATGTGTAGGTATCATGTATACTAAGATATAACTGAGCAGAGCAGCGGTAAAACAAATCAAGCAATCGTACCTAAGAATCAAAGTTAGGAATAAATAGACTACATCTCATTCCTTCCAACCCGGATAATATCTACGATATATGAAAGTTGCCCAAAAACAACGAGAAACGCCTGATTTTTCCCTTCACGTTTGAATCCATGAATAATCACCACTTGCATTCTACTATATTTCCTTTGTTCTATGTCTTGATTCACACTTCTATTCTATTCCATTCATTCACATTGTCTATCCCTATTCATTCGATTCATGCATGCATGCATACACCTTGACTCACTCACTTTATTCACTCAATCAGATACTCACTTCATCACACTTACCTAGATGTACGTGTAGAGAGAGCTCCAAATGCTAGTGCAGCAACACGAGCAGCAGAAAATGTCTTAAAAAGAGATGGAATGAAGAGCTCCAAGGAAAAGAAAAAGTCGAAAGAAAGAAAGAAAGAAAGAAAGAAAGAAAGAAAGAAAGAAAGAAAGAAAGAAAGAAAGAACAAGAAAACGCCACAAATGCTCCGGATAACCGCGTTTTCGCCTCAATTAACACGTTTGTTGCGACGTCTATGTAGGTGTGAAGGTTATACACTTACAGTGCCCCAACTATGGTTACACGGATGAACAGACAAAGAAAAAAGAAACATTCAAACATTAGACCCGCCACTACCCGGTCCTTTACCGGGATCCAGCAGCAAATGCGGCTTGAGGAAACCATCGTCAATCTGTCTGAAAGCGTTTGCAGGATCATGACTGATTTCACTAATGAGCTGCTTTACTGCGCCTGTGGCTGTGGCGACTCTGCCTGGGCCTTCGGGGGGCCGGTGGCCAGACGTTGGGTAGGGTGTTGTTGATGGCTCGGCGGCGGATGCCAAGGGTGACGCGGCGCGGTTTGGGGAGCGGCGGGCGCTGGGGGGAAGGTCGAGATCAATGTCGTCTTCGTCGGCGGAGCCACTGTCGGCGGGGCTGAGGAGACCTTGGTCTGCGCCGTCGCGGGCGCGCACGTGGCTTGAACCGCGGCGCGTAGCGCCATTGGGTCGAGTGGGTGGACTGTTGCGGCTTCGCGATCCACTAGAGTACGAAGCACCGTCTCGGCCGTTGACGTTGTTGAGGTTGAATGAGCCCTGGTTGGGCCGTGGAGTGTGACCGTAGCCTTGACCCTGTTTGCGGGAATAAGTGCCGCCATTCACAACCTCAATGTCAAACTCGTCATCGCTGTCAATCTCCTCGACGATTCCTGTGCGAATGCCGAGAATCTCCAGCATACGCGCAGTGGTGCCTCCAAAGATGATGACTGTCAAGACGACTACAACAAGGACTGTGGCTCGCAAAGTATCGCCGGTGTTACCCGTGAGACCTGCAGCGAGCGCCACACCGACGGCACCACGGAGACCCGCCCAGTAAATCATGGCCTGATGGGCCCAAGGAATCTCTTCAACAAGCTCGTCTCCGCGTCGGCGCTGGCGGTAGCGGGTAACAGAATTGATAATCCTCGAGAGCGGGAACACTGCGCACCATCGAGCTGCGCAGATGCCAGCGACGGTGATGAGAATAAACAGTGGCTTGTAGTCGAGCTTGTCGTCGGTAAAGAGCGAAAGGCCTAGGTAGATGAAGATGAAGTTCTCCGAGATTTGCGAAGTGACTTGGAACACAAACTTGGTCGTGAGCTGTGTTCGCCTCGACATGTTGTGGTAGGCGTAGTGCTTCATGCAAATACCGCAGAATAGCAGCGAGACGATACCTTTGCTTGTTAGCGTCGATGTGTATTCCAAACCAGCTCCCACTTACCCGACATGTGGATGGCATTGGACATGAAGTAGGTCAAGTATGCCGTGAGGATGATCAGACAGCTCTCCGTCTTGGGGAAGCGCCGGACATAGGTGAACTTGAGCATCAGAGAGACGGCAATGCCGACCGTGACACCGATGAATAGACTGCCAAAGAAGACACCAAAGAAGATGCCAAAGGCCTCGAACAGGCTGAGGATGCCGAGCGACTCTGCGCCATCCTTGTACTTTTGGGCCGTCTCGAACAAGACAATGGCGACGGCATCGTTGAGAATGGACTCGCCAAAGATGAGCGTGTACAGCTTGGGCTCTACCTTGTACGTGTCGAAGATGGCCAGAATGGTGACTGGGTCCGTGGCCGACAGCGTGGCGCCCACCGACATGGCCTCGACAAAGTTAATCTTGAAGCCATCGAGCGGAATCCTGGTCCAGAGGAACAAGATGAGGCCGAGAACGAGGGCGGAGATGAATGTGCCTGCAAAGGCAAAGGTGAGGATGGTGCCGATATGGCGGAAGAAGTTCCCCTAGGGCATGTTAGGCAGGGCCAAGGGCCAGGGCGGGCAGCAGGACGCACTTGATGCAATTCGTAGCCGGCGGAAAGGATGATGGGCGGCAGGAGCAGGTTGAAGAACATTTGATAGTCAAAGCTGACGGCATCTCGCACCGAGGCGACTGCGGTGAGGCGGAGGATGAGGCCAACGACCATTCCTGCAAGCGGTTAGCGCGGGATGTGCAGGGCGACGCGATTACGAGATAAGCCCCAGACGACATGGCGGCAGTGGACATGTGCAGATTTACCCCACAATTGGAAGAGTCTGGGTGCGAGCGATGCGATGCGAAGCCATGTCGTGCAAACGCACTATGCGCACTACTCGGAGCTTGTCTCAACGATTGCCCACGGGCGGCAGCGGCCCACGGCGAGGCTGGGGCCCACGTACCGGCAAAGATGGACAGGACCGTTTCGTGAACGGCCTGGATTTTGCGCGTGTGCAGGATGTAGCTGGTGAAGAGGGCGATGATGAGCAGGACGATGAGGATGGACAGGGCCCACGAGGTGAAGATCTCCTTCTGGCCCGCCTCGGGTTCGTCTGTATGGCAGCATTAGACACGGGCAGCGCGGCGACAGGGCGGGAGGAGGACTGACCGTCTGGGTCTGCGTCGGACGTGTCTCGCTCTGCAACGTGTGGTCAGCCATGGTGGCCCTGACGGTGCGGGCGTCGAGGGCGCGTACTGAGGAGCTGGCCGACGGCCCACCAGCCCATTATCGACGCCATGCTGGGCTCAGGAGCGGGCTCGCATCAGACGCCGCGTCGAGCAGAGGGGCGGGCAGCGGTCGTGGCGGATGAGTTGGGCGCTGGAGGCCGGCTCGGAATCTGTACGGGCACGCGCCAATTCGACACGGCGCGCGCTGGGAGGGGATGGGATGGAATGGGATGGGGTGCGGTGCTGGGTGTGCGGTGCGGTGCTGTGCTGTGCGGTGCGGTTGGGGTGTGGTTGGGGTGTGGTTGGCGGTGCGGATGCGGTGCTGCTGCCTCTCTGCCTGGCCTGCTCGCCCGCCTCCCTCCCCCCCCCCCCCAAAGCTGTCTAGGTGTCGCTTCGGCCGCCCATGTCGCGGCCGGCCCGCCAGCGCCGCTTCGGGCGTAGCGCATGGCGGGCGGCCAGGGTCGCGAACGGCGGGCGGGCACCAACGTCATAGCCACGTATTCCCGGGCTTTCGCTTTCAGGCAGAAGACGCATCCACTTCTGCACTGCATCCACGGCTTCGCATGCACGACATCGCAAATCGAACCCCCCCCCCAACCCGCCCTTGCGCTTGCCCTTGCGGCCCAGCCAGAAAGACGTGCCAGATCACAACACCCACTCCCGACGCCATCAGGCCTGCACATGACCGCCGCCGCCGCCTAACCGCCCCTCCTGCCTGCTGGCCGTGATGCCCCCCCGTGCCCCGTCGTGTCTCGCCGCCGCCCCTTCATCCTCACCACGGCTGACATCCACGCCCGCCACTCGCCGCTCCAGCACCGCCGCCAGCGCCAGCGCCAGCGCCAGCTCCAGCATCAGCACCGCCGCCAGCGGCACTGCTAGCGCCCCGTTCACGCGCTGCATCGCCCAGTAGTCGCCGCCTAACCGCCTAACCGCAAAGTCGCCGTGACTATTTTTTGCCAGCCCTCGCAGCCTCTCACCACCTCACTCCACGCCCTCTTCTGCGCTGCCCTGTCTGCTGCCCGCCGACCCTGGCCCCGTGGCTGCCAATCACAAACTCGTCGACCCTGACCACGATCACGGTACGCTGCTCAGGCCCGACCACGTCGTCGCCTGCCCAGGAATTTCCATCGCGTGCCCTCTGCACGCAGACTGCCACATCATGTCGTCTCCGCCGACCCGTGGCCGCGACGAGCCCGCTTCCTCGTCGTCGTCGTCGCCCGCCTCCCTATCTAGACTCGACACCTCGCACGCCCGCTCCAAACCACGACCCAAGCTTGTGTCCTTTGGCCGCGACTCGTCGACAGGCGGGCCCCCAGACTCGGATGCCGACGTCCACATTGAGTTTATCCACAGCAACGATCCTGCGCCCCGCATGTCTTCCGAAGTCGACCCGCTCCTCAAGGAGGCCATGTCGCCCAACAGCGACGACGACAGCTGGCTGGCCGAGCACCAGGTCGAAGAGACAAAGTCCAGCTGGTTCCTCTTCCTCCTCACCTTTGGCGGCCTCGGCCTGCAAATTGGCTGGTCTGTCGAAACCTCAAACGGCTCCGTAAGTGCTTTTTCCCCAGCTTTTTTTCTGTGCCCAGAGGACCCTGGATCCCACACACGCCCGCTCTATTTTACCTGCCGAGTCTGCTGCTAACCGCACTGCCCAGCCCTATCTGCTCTCGCTCGGTCTGAGCAAGTCGATGCTTGCACTCGTTTGGATTGCTGGCCCTCTATCTGGTGTGCTTGTCCAGCCCTATGTCGGCCTCAAGAGCGACAACTGCCGCCTGCGATGGGGAAAGCGGAGGCCCTTCATCATTGGCGGTGCAGCCGCCACCATACTCTCTCTCATGGTTCTCGCTTGGGCAAAGGAGATTATTGGCGGCTTCCTAGGCATCTTCGGTGCAAACCCAGAGTCTCACTTTGTCAAGACAAGCGTCATGCTCTTCGCCGTCCTGTTCGTCTACGTGCTGGATTTCGCTATCAACGTCATCCAAGCCGGCGTGCGAGCATACATTGTCGACGTGGCGCCGACGCACCAGCAAGAGTCTGCCAATGCTTGGCTGATGAGGTCGGCTGGCATTGGCAACATTCTGGGCTACCTGGCCGGCTACATCAACCTCCCAGACTACCTTCCCTGGCTCGGTGACAGCCAATTCAAAGTCCTTTGCGCCATCGCATCCTTTGTCATGGCTCTCACTGTCGGCGTCAGTTGCTCGGCATGCTCCGAGCGCGATCCACAGTTTGATACGGCGCCCGCTAACCAGCAGGACGGCGTCATTGCCTTTTTCAGGGGGCTTGCGCGCTCAGTCAGGAAACTGCCTCCCCAAATCAAAAAGGTCTGCACTGTGCAGTTCTTTGCCTGGATCGGATGGTTCCCCTTTCTCTTCTACATTACCACGTATGTCGGCGAGATTTACGCGGATCCCTACTTTGAAGAGGACCCTCACCTCCCGGACAGCAAAATTGACGGCATCCTCGAAGATGGTACCAGAATCGGCACGAGGGCTCTGTTGATTTTTGCCATTACCACATTTGTTGCCTCCGTTATCCTGCCATTCGTCATTCCCCCGACATTCCAGCCGCCTGAGCCCGAGCGTCCCATTACGCCCGCGACCCCTATGACGCCAACGACCCCTCATTCCATGAATGGCTCTAGCTACTTTGCACTAAGTCACGCCCCTAAAGGAAGTAAAAAGACGTTCATGGACAGGGTATCCAGCTCCATGGAATCCCTGCAAATTCAGTCGCTCACCCTTCGTCGCTCATGGTTCTTGTCACACATTTTGTTCGCCGTGCTCATGGGCTTGACCTTCTTTGTCCGGAGCACCTGGGGTGCTACCATCCTTGTAGGTGCGATTGGCATTCCTTGGTGCATAACAAATTGGGCGCCATTCGCCATCATTTCTTCTGAAATCTCCAAGAGAGATGCCATTCGTCGTGGCATCATCAAACCACGCGACCGCGAGGCACAACTCATCGCAGAGGGTGAAGATGATGGTTCAGGCGCAGACTCGGCTGGCGTTGTCCTTGGCATTCATAACGTCGCCATTGCAGCACCCCAAGTTATTGCAACCCTGATCAGCGCCATTCTGTTCAAAATCCTCCAGAAGCCTAGAGGCACAGCAGGTGATACGAGTGTAGCCTGGGTGCTGCGCTTTGGAGGTCTCTGCGCTCTTGTAGCTGCGTGGCTGACACTACGAGTCAGCGAAGAGAAGGAGGACGTCGAGTCTGAGGAGCCTTTCAGGAGAAGGCGGATGTCCTAGGATGACTCCGATTATCATTCTTTATCACATCTTAGACGCGAGTTGGCCCGCTCTCTAAGCCGGCATAACTCCAGCGAAGATACAAGAGAAGCTTAGAAAATGAAGATGAACAGGACAGAGCAACGGTTGAAATGTAGCCGTGTGCTAAACTATACAGATGGCCTCGCGGTCTAGTTGCAGTTTCTTTTTTTTTGGGACTGATATATGATATACCTTTGCTTTGGATAGCGAATTAGCACAGCAGCCAAGGTGCAGGCGTTTACCCCCCTTTTTTTCAGACATGCATCTTGGAAAGCGAAGAAGCATATTTTCATTTTCCTTGTCTAGATAGGCCTATAACGAGACACATGAACGGAGTTCTTGGACAAAGTGTACAACTTGAGGGTGGTGTGAGGGTCTGGCTTCAAGGAGTGTAGAAAAGACTTATTTTTTTTAAAGAGAAGGAAAAGTTGACTAGAAACACACTCGTTTTTTTCTTGCCTCCAATCAATCGGATTTCTTCTACTTGTTTCTTTCACTCGATGTATTTGTGCACTTGATTATACTAAGGAAAGATATTGTTGGAATCAAGTGTATTATCTAGAGAATTCTGTGCATATCGTGTCATTGAAGTAGTGATATGTCCACATACGTTCATTTACTAGATTTCAGTTGAGTGTGCCTATTTAGAACAAGGTATGCTTGGAGATATTTCACTTTGCATTGCAGAAAACGATGCTGATGAATGAGAGAGAGACTTGGCCATTTTGTTTTCTGCGCTCAACCTAAGTATCGACAGCGAAGTGAAGCGAAGCCCCTTCCTACACACTACCTAAGTATATACACTCTTGACGTCCCCTACTTACCCACCAACTCATCCTTCCCACACTCTCCCACACCAACATCCACTTTCCCACCTACATTCTTTCAAAAAGCGGGCTTAGCATTCTTAACCAACATCTCAAAATACGCCTGGTTCCACTGTCCCGCCTCGGGACTTGGCTTGAAGCTCTCGCTCTTTCCGCAAAAGCTATCATAGCGCGCCGCAGAAGGGTCACTCGTGCCGTCGCTCTCGCCCCCAGGCTTGACCCAGACAAATGAATCGACGAGCGATGAGCCCGTGCTAGATGAGGGTCTGCGCCCGAAACCCGCGCCGTTGATGTTGCACCAGTTGCCCCATTCCTGACGGATACCTTGCACGCCGCTGCGGCCCGTGTCGATGATGGCCTGGCCGGGCATGCCGGCGGACGTGAGTTCGGGCGAGAACAGCTCCACGTATTTCTTCTCATTCTGCGCTTTGTTGTACTTGCCGTCGGGGGCGTTGGCGAATTCGCCCGGGGTAAGATCGTATGAGTTCCAGCCGGCGACGTTGGTCGCGATGCCGCGCACTTGCTTGGGGCTGCCGGCTTGCTTATACACGTTTGCGAGTTCTTTGGCGCCGGGCTCTGTAGTTGCCGTGGTTAGCTTGCCATTGTGGTGGGTCAAGTGTTAAGGTGAGGGAGATACGTACTCAGGTTGTCGTCCCAGCCTAGCCAGCCGCCGTGGCCCGCGTCAATGTACATGGCGACGTTGGGGAGGTTGAGCTGCTTGAGCGCATAGGCGACGCCCTCGCGGTACCCAGATGCCGAGTCCTTGCATGTCTGGAGGTTGCTGTTGGTGACGAGGTTGGGCAGCGAGTCGGGTTCAATGACCAGTGCAATGGCTGTGTTGGGGTACTTTTTGAAAATGGCAACGATGGCTGTGATTGTATGTTAGTGGGGGAATTATCCCAAGGTTGAAATGATGGTGGAGAAGACTTACGGTCAATGTACTGCGTCTTGTAGATGTTGATCTCGCCAACAGCCAGCTCGCCGTTGGATGCTTTGGCAGCACAGTCACGACCGGGCAGGTCATAAATGACAAGGGCAGCGATCTGGTCGCACGGCACATCCTTGATGCCGTCTTCCACAACCGAAATCTTGTCACGCGTATCACTAGCATACATGTTAGCTTTTTGCAAGAATGCTACTGCAAGTCCGAGCACCCTTACATCCAGAGAAATGTTCCAATATCAGCCACCTTGCGAGCCTTTGCCGCCATAGCCGAGTCTGTCATCTGGGCCGCCGCCGCAACAACCTCAGAAGAGTAGAATTTGTTGGCATAGACGGTGCGCGACGCGAAGGGGTTTCCAGAGAGCGTAACAGGAGTGGCACAAGCAGCCGCAGCGCGAGCAGTAATGGGGCCATTCTCAATGGGAGAAGGGAGCGCAAAAGCGCCAGTCATGGCCGAGGCCAGAGCAGCGGTGAAAAATCCCTTCATGGCAGTGGCTGAAAGAAAGGTGCGGAGTATGTTGTGATGCTGGACGCCTGCGGGGGAACAAGAAGCCTCTTATACCAAGGCTGCGGGGAACAAAACGACTAACGTGCTGCGAGCCTCATATCGAGGTATCTGCTCATCAGGAAACCAGGCCCGCAAGTGAGTGACAAGGGGTGTATTTTGGGTCTGTGCGATCTGCGCTCGAGAGATGAGGTTTAGATGAATGTATATCAAGCGTGACATGGCACTATACTCGCTTGCCCTGTGCCATGGAGCGGTAGTGCCTGAGGCCAGAGCAAGATTGTAGAAGTGGTGCCGTGGTCTTGGACTTGTGTAGCTTTTCATGAGCCGATTGTGTTTTGTTAGGGGCATGGTTTTGGTAAAGCCTCAATCTCTCTAGACCAGTTGTATATCTACAAAGCACACGCTTCGACAAGCAAATATTTCTGGAATCTCTCTCTGCATGCAATTACTAAGACTAGAGGACTAGCAGGGCAGGTAGATGAATGTTTCACAAGGGGCTTTGCCGCGGGGTGTCGCTTCCGGCTCCCTTGCCCGGTGGACTGGGCTTGCACACACTGCTTTCCTCTTAAGCATTAAGGACGATTGGCTCTGGTCACGGGAGCCGAGCCGACCAGATGAAGCCATGAGTTAGAATTTGTGGATCTTGCTTGTCAAGAAGTAAGGAATTCTGGAGTCATCCTGTGCCGGCAGCAGGTGTGCTCCGAAGTAGTTCCTCCAGTGTAAACTCTGACTTGTACGGAATTCATCACCGATCGACTGGCTAGCACCTGCAGTGCTGCACATGCATGCTACGTGAACAGAGCTATATATTCCATGATATAGGCATGCCAAGTTCAATAGAGTCGGCAAGTTGGCTGGCGTGTGAGGAGTTGATGCATGGGTTGGACCCTGAATGGGCTGATCGAAGCCTTCTCGAACGAGTTCGCCGTGCACATGACGGTTGAAATCAATTAAGGTCGATCTTGGAGAGTCTTTAATCTGAATTTACCCTGATATCCTGCAGATGGGAGGTGACAGCCAACGGGAACTGTGTCAGCAATATGTGTGAACTCCAGTACCGCTGCGAGTCGACGAATGACAGAGCTCAGCGCCAGACTGCGCCTTTGCGGCAAACTTCTGGATGACAGATAGCGACGGCTGTTGCACAGGGATATCACCACGATAAAATGAGCCACGTGAGGCCAATCGTGTGTTCCGCGAATGCATGTATATCTCTGTTGTGAGAAGTTGTGTTAGTAGCCTGTCGCTTCGTGCTCGGCGCCTGGTTTCAACCAAAGATTCTTCCGGATTCATGCCACCGTGCAACCTTCTCCAGCATTGAAGTAATAGAGAGGGGTAACATCCAGACCATCAGCATGGAACTCAGCATTAGGTAGAGTGGTATGGGCTGAACAGTGTACAAACAACAGATGTCTCGGCATTGGTGTGGTGCCTGTAGCAAGTGTGGGCCGTGATACGCTGGAGAGGTGTAATCAACCATAGGATTATAGCTTGGTAAAATAATGACAGGCATCTTCCAAAACAAACATGTAAGTGGGTGAGGTGGTTGGGCGACTTACGGATGTCGGATAATTACAGATGGTAGGCGCTAGTACCACATTTAGTCCTATTCTGTAGTAGGACCAATATGGATATGCTCTTGATCAATCTAAGCTCTACATTATGGCCCCGCAAGCCTCGCGCTCGGAGACCACTTGAAGCTTGTGTAGACGTCTTTTCTCTAGAAAATGCCTCTTAAAACTGACAGGAATTGGGCGCGTACAGATTTAAGTGATTACTTTATCTTCTGCAACACCCTTATTTCTACTGCTCTTCCCTTCAAACTAATATGATTTGGATATTACCTAACATGAACCCTTGTAATGCCGCAGCTGACTATCCACCATATATCCATACCCGTACTATATTGATGCTACCAAACTTTTGCGACGAATCACACTACCGTACGACGAAAGGAAGGGTATAGGTAATTAATAAGGTAATATTCATATTCTGTATACGTACTGACAACCCCTATGTAGATACACAATATTCCCTTGTTAAAAAAGAACCATAATCACTTGAGGTTGCTCTTGAAACCAATCCAAAGTTTATAGGTAAGGTTCTATGGCTTTCAGGGATTGTTGGCCCTATATGTACATGATATCCTGGAATAGTCTGTCTTTTACACTGCTTCTTTTTTTTTTCTTTATATGAAGACACACTGCGATTTTTCTATACAAATGACACTTTAATAAAAGAACATAATTTTTTATTGTAGACTAATTTGTTGATTCTGGACAGAGTTAGAGTATAACCGCAATGGCAGATAGGTGCAACATGTTAGTGAGTAAAAAAGACGCCAAAGATGTTACTAGAGCGCACGAAGGATCCAGCTTTGAAGAACGTTTGATCGACGTGAGAGCTACCACCTCATTAGAACAAGTCGAACAAGTGCTAAACTCAATATAGCCAAACAGTCAGGTTCAGTGAAGGAATCCCAACCTTCACCTTGCTTCCTTCCACCACAGTGGCATTCACATCTTTTCTAATTTGGTCGCTTGCACGCTATTGATATCTTTGAGTATTGGAAGAGTAGATTACTCCCAACACGTTTACGGTGGGCTATCCGGGCTTGACGTGCAAGATGAGAAGCAAAGTCGTCTCCGGACAGGAATGCCAGAAATGAGTTTTGTCTCACCTGGGTCAGAATCTAAACCTAGATTGCACATATTGAAGCTCCAGACAGACAACGGACTTACTGAGAAGCGGCTATGCCAGTGTCAACTCGTGCGATCACACCTTTAGCTATAACAGTGATAATACGAATGTGGTTGGATTGGCAGACTACTTCGCCCGATCGCATGTAAAGCCCCGCTAGTTCATACGACAGTTACAGTTTCTATTCGCTTCGTCCACTTTTTCTTGAAGTACTAGCTCTCATAGGATCGCAGATACCGAGCGTCCCAAAGTAGCTCTTAATCATAATCGGGCAGTCGCCGCAGCGCATATTTTACTCGACGTTGTTCCTCTTTCTATCGCCGTCCTATTGCTGGTGTTTTAGTGGGTGAATTATTAGGATGATGAAAAGAATGTTTACTTGACTGAATTGCAATTGGCAGCAAAAGTTCATAAGCTACTTATGTAGGCATAAATCGACGAGGTTCTACTTGGTTTTAACCGTGTTGTTCCCTTTAGCTCTTTATTAGGCGCTATGCAGCCATCTCAATTATCATATCTATGGCTACTGGATCTCTTCCCCCTCTTTCGATCTCGTGCATTCTAAGGATGTCGAAAGACAGTCTTCGTGGTTGCTATGCCCATCTTGTTCGCTTTGACAGCGCTAGTTAGGCCGTCTAGTGCTGTTCTCAGGATCCCACGTGCGGGTGTTCCACGCAGTGAGTCAGGCCCTGGGAGTAGCATCTGACGGAAATTCGTATCCTTCCCAAATTCCTATAACAAGTTTAGACTAATTTGTACCGCAGCTCAACACACCATTAAGTAACAAACTACAAGCAGTGATATACAAACGCTGAATCCATCTCTCTAGTACTCCGACGTGTATGAAAATGGTGCATCTTGTGAGTCAAACACTATTTCTCATTTGCCGAGCTGTCATGGACCGTAAAACGACTCCTACGCTGGCCCACCAATTGGCTTAGCCGCATTAGAACCTGGGGTAAAATTGTTCGAGAGGCTAATGTCACAATTGCAACGGAACTCATGCCTAGTCGATCGGACGGACTGCGCCGCTGAAACATAAAGCGAACCATGGTGGCTGCATACCCAGTTGTATAAGCGTAGTGTTAGAGATCTGTATTTAACATCAATAAAAGCAGTGATTGATATTACCCCTAATCATAGACACTACTAGTGCCAAATCTTCCCGCGTTGATATCCAGGGAATTGAACACTGTTGAACTCACCACATACACAGGTTCAGGGGGTAAGAATTCGTCCACAGGAGTCTACTTGAGCCCGGTCTGAATCTCATTACTAGAGCCAACAGACCTCCCATTGCTCGTAATGTTCTTTGAGGGCATAACAAGTGAAAAATGGAATCAAAGCACGCTTATTAAGCCTAGTCCGCTGTCGTTAATCATCAAAAATAGAAACCTTGCTGTAACCGCCTATGCAACAGCATGCGCAGTTGAAGCCTATTAGGAGCATGGTAAGGTACGAACGCGTATTTATTGATTATCTAAACTAGTCGCTACGAGTCTATTGTTATTAATAGATTAATACGCACATAGGAAGATTACGCTAGATATACAAGGAATTAACTATTCTAAAGCGCGAGATGCTGTTCCGTTCTCTGAGGATGCTTAGAGAAACATAGATCCTTAGCTTTGCGCTAGAAAATAGAAAAGCTATGATTTTCTAATAAAACGCGAAGAGGAAATAGTATTACTTCTAATAGAGATTAATAAACTTTGACAGGCTTCTATTAATAACTAAGTATAGAAATAGATTATAACGTATTCCACCACCGAGAGTGCCACCCCACCGAGAGTGCCACTTTTTCTTGGCATCGCGAACTTCACGTACGAAAGACAATGCCTCAACAACAGAACGTGATATTTACTCAGCAAGAGGGTAGGCTTACTCTAGCAGTTCAGGCCTATCGTACAGGCCAGTTTAAGAGCATTCGACGCGCTGCAGCAGCCTATAACGTCCATCATCAGCAGATCTCTCGGCGGCTTCAGGAATCACCTTTCGACCTACGACGCAGCCAAATTGCCAGAAGCTAACTAAATCTGAAGAGCAAACTNTCGTACGATACATTCTTGACCTAGACTCGCGAGGTATTTCGCCCCCGTCTAT
>NW_007359948.1:308131-320749 GCF_000359705.1 Exserohilum turcica Et28A | reverse complement strand
GTATAATATCAAGAAAGCGCGTGGTGGGGGTAGTCAAGAAAAGGCCCAGCCAGGTCAACGGCACTGTGGAATCTGTGGGAGAGTGGGCCATAACGCCCGTACGTGCCAAAAAGATGTAGAAGAAGATTCTATGTTAGATGCAAGTGAGTCGTACGAAGCATCTATAGCTAGTGTAGAGTAATTCAAGTTTTCATATGTGATGTTCGCGATGCCAAGAAAAAGTGGCACACTCGGTGGGGTGGCACTCTCGGTGGTGGAATACGTTATATATAAAGTATCTAATTTATTACTTAGCTTTTAAGAGCTAAAGCTTTAGTATTTTTATATAACGTGGTTCATAAGCGAGTCAGTCACCTAAGCGAGTTAGTCACTCCCTACTAGCGCGTTAACGTTAACACGTTATTATAGTCTTTTATTATAGTTAATAAACTATTACAATAACGTGGTTCATAAGCGAGTTAGTTACCTCAGCGAGTTAGTCACTTCCTACCAGCGCGTTAATGTTGATACTATAACGCGTTATGTCTTAATAATACAACTATTAATAAACCTATCTTAAATTAGATCTTTAACTTACTCTTTTTAATATCTAATTATAATGTGTTTAAAGCTAAAGACGCACTACCTCTATTTGTAACGTGCTTTAAAGTATAATATTAAATTAATAGGCTAGAAAGCGCCCTTAACGTAACTATGAACTAAATTTAAAGCGCCTAAATAAGTTAGAAGAGGAGGCTATAGTTAGATATATTTTTAAAGAGTCTACGCGTGGATTTGCCTCTATAAAGGCTAAGGTTTAAGTAATAGCTGATTGTTACACGGGGAAGATTGCTGATACTTCTCTAATCTCGTTCCAGGTTAGGGCGAGTGAGCCTTTTGGGATCAGCTCCGTGGGAGGTGTCTGTTATGTCTTAATAGAAAAGAGTTATAGGATTTAACTAAGGGTTTGCTTAATAGTCTAATCTATATTGCTATAGACTAACGAGTAATAATTTTGTTAAGTAAAGATACTAGTAAGAAAGTACAATTTAAGTTGACCACAACGAGTGTAATAATGAAATCCAACCCATTCTTATACCTATTGCTTCTAGTCCTGCCATCACTGTTCTAACCTGCCATCACTAATGGTGGTCTCCACTCCTGATGGCCTGCTATCACATATAGTCTTTGCTATTACTAATAGCACCGTCTTAGCGTGATGGCACATCACGTAACCGTGCCCCGCGATGTCCTTCGTTTCCGGTTAGGATCCCAAGTGGTTCCTCAACCACTATACCGTTATCACCAGGGAGGAGATCCTTCCCGTTGTTACTTGTAACATTATCTCCCCCCTTAGGGTTATCGTCTTAATACCCTAGGTCCTTGTTTTTCCGTGCCGCGCGTTAAGGCGTTAGTTGCATATAAGGTCTTGGTACGCCCGTCGCGTTGTACACTCGTTTCCCTTCATGCCTTCCTAACCATGCCTAAGGTCCCGTCTTCTCGCTGTGTTCGTGCTTAGGGCCTAACTTCTAAGCGGCGTGCTCGTGCTAACTATGTAAAAGAGTAGAGGAACAAAATAACTTTTTATTGTAAGCGCTGTAAGGAGAAGAACCTTTGTTGTTTTGTAGATACTGCCACTAGGCGTTGCGCTAGTTGTATTTCTATTGCTGCTGCGTGCAGTCTTTTTATTTCTAAGGAAGAGTAAGAGAAGGTTTAAGCTAAAAAGCGCGCAAAGCGTTTAGAGGTTGCGCAGTTAAAGGCTTAGCTAGCTTAGAGCGAGCTAGAGCTCCTAGAGGCTAAGGCGCGTTAGCAGGCTTTTGCTAATTAGGATCTTACTATTCTAAATCTTTAGGATCGCGCGAAAGAGCAGGCCGAGGGGAGCTCCGCCCCTGGTACGGGCCTTCCTGTTGTCGAACCACCGCTATCCAAACCATCAGCTAATCTGGGCTAGTTACAGGCTGACTCCTTTGATCCTTTATCCCTTAATTACTTCCTTTCCCTTAAGGACCCTGTCCTCTCCTCTCTAGGTGCTCTTAGTGATACTCACGTATCAATAACTTGCAGTTTGTTAAATTTTCCTCTAGTTCCTAAGTGTTCTAGCTATCTAGCCATCCTTGCCACTTGACTAAGTATTTCCACTAACGACTGATTTTCCGTAGGTCCCTGATTGCTTTGACTATATACTCGTCGTTTTCGAGTTCAATGTCTTTTGTTAGTTTAGCGTCCTAGGGTGCTAGTTCTAAAAGTTTTTTTGTGAAATATAGGGTGTACCTTTATGCCTAGTAGTAGCCATAGTTTGTAGTTTATAAGTCCTACCTTCTCTAGGATTTTAAATAGTCCTACTTAGAGATTGTCTAGTTTCTTGCATAGTCGCTTAGTTTTCAAGTTCTATCTTAACAGGAAAATTTATCCCCCTTTTTAAAGGTTAGTCTCTTAATCGTTTGCCTATTTGCTGTATTAGATGCTGTAAGGTTCCTTTAAGCTATTTGTTTGCTTAATTCTTCATGCAATTCCCGTATTAGTCGTGCCTTGTTGTCTACTCCTACTGCAATACTTTTAATGTCTTTTAGATCCTAATAAGCTACTAGCTCATATCCATAGTTCGCATAGTGTAGTAATTGTCTAGTCGTTATAGATTTTGTGCCATTATACGCTAGCTATACTATTAGCAATAGCTCTACCTAGTTACTCTGCCATTTATTAACATACATCTGTAGGTACTATTCTAATATTTAGTTCGTTCGTTCTATCTAGCTATCTATTTCTAGGTAGAAGCTTATTAAAAGCTTTCTCTTAACGCCTAATTTCGCTAGGAACGTTATCTAGTATAGAGATGTAAATAGCTTGTCTCTATCTATAATAAGTTCTTCTAGTACTCTATATTCTAACACAAGTGCTTTAGTAACTTCGTACGCGCATTCCTCTACTATAATAGTCCCTTCTATTAGTTTAAACTTTGCTACCTTAGTTAATTAATCTACAATTACTAGGATGGTGTTGCAAAGTCGTTTAGACCCTAGTTCTCGCGACTTTAGGAGCTTTACGATAAAGTCTATTGTAACACTACTCCATAGTCTTGTTAGTGGTTGTAAGGGTTATAATAGGCTATAGGGCTTATGTCTCTTAGGCTTGTTCTAGTAATATGCCAAATAGTTACCTAGAATATCCTGCACCTACGCTCGCAAGCGTGGTATCGTAAACACCTTAGCTAGTCTTCTAACTATTTCTTCTATTCCTATATGTCTATACTCTAGGGACTTATATAGTTCCTAGATAAGACTTAATCTTATGTGTAGTAGTACATATGTTTAATCTTTTAAAAGCATATCCTAGTACTCGCACTTGTCTTGCAACAATTTGTTAGAGCCTTTAGTGTTAGGCTTAAATTGCTAGTTTATGGCTTTTTCTTGCTATTATTGTTGTAGCGTTATAAATTAGTAAGGTATCACTTTTACTTTTGCTAAGTCTAGTTAATTGTACTTTAAGGTGCTATCAGCTATCATCTTAAGTACTACGTCATGTGGTTCCTAGTGACCTTCTTCGCGTAAGTTAGATCTTTGGCTTAAAGCATCTGCGGCTCTATTAAGCGATCTAGCTTAGTGTGTTATCTTAAAGTCAAACTAAGCTAGCATCTTAGCCTATTAGACTTATTATCAGTTAAGTTTCTTAGTTGTTATAAAACTCGTTAAGTTCTAGTGATTAGAAAATACTTTAATTGTGTGGGGCAAGCCTAACAAATACACTTCGTACTATTCAAAGGTGTTAACTACTCTAAGTAGTTGATTATGATAAACATTGTAGTTTAGTTCTACTCCTAAGAACTTCTATAAATAGCAGAACACTAGTCTCTATTTCTTATCTAGGCACTGCTGTAACAATATAGCTCTAAGTGCGTAATCTAACGCGTTAGTCTTGACTCACGTCTTACGTTTTAGGTTGTACATCTCTAGTATAGGTGCCTCTAAGAATGCCTGCTTAAGCGTCTTAAACGCTTTCTAGCAGTCCTAAGTCTATTTAAACCTAACTTCTTTCTTTATAATCTCTATAAGAGAGGTTATAATCTAGGAGTAGTTCCTAATAAACTTTTAGTAAAAGTTCACAAATCCTAGAAAGAATTGCACGTTTTTAACTATTTTAGAGGTTAGCTATTCTTGTATAGTCTATGTCTTCTTTAGATTTATCTTAACACCCTTTATTAAGATAATAAAGCCTAGGTACTTAGTTTCCTTTATATAGAATTTGCAGTTGCTAGCTTAGAGATACAACTTATATTCCTTAAGCATTTATAGTACCTTTTTAACATATTTAACATGTTCTTCTAGCGTACCGTTAGTGTACACTAGTACATTGTCTAGGTAGGCTATAACGAAGATTCTTAGTTATTTGTAGAGCGCCTTATTAATAACTAACTAAAAGGTTGCTAGCGCGTTTGTTAATCTAAATGGCATAACTATATACTTGTACAGTCCATACTTTGTCTTAAAGGCTATTTTCTACTCTTATCCTTCTTTGATTCTAATCTAATAGAATCCTTTGTAGATATTAAACTTTGTAAACTACTTAGCTCCCTAGAGTTAATCTATAAGCTCTCCTATAAGTAGTAAGGGATACTAATTCTTAACTATAACGTTATCTAACTATTAGTAGTTAACACATAGTTGCTACTTCCCGTTTAGCTTCTTTATAAATAGAATTAAAGAGGCTATTAGGCTATATTCTAGTCTAAGAAATCCCTTTTTTAAGTTCTTTTAGTGGTAATCCCGCAGCTTAGCATTATGCTTAGGCGCTATAGGGTACATTCCTCCTAAGCTTAACTTAGCTCTATCTTTAAGGACGATCTCGTGATCCTAGTCCTAATGTTCTGCTAAGTCTGTTGCTTTATTTTCCTTAAATAGTTCTCTAAACTCGTTCGTCTAGTATTCTGTTAGTATCGCCAACTATAGTACTAGTCCTTTCTTTATAGTCGCGACTTGTTTTAACTAAATAACTTCTACTCTCTGAGAGTCCTTTATATAGATTCTTATAATCTTATATAGTAAGATCGTACCTATCCTCCTGTCCTTAGGTGAGCTCTAGATAATTAGGTTCGTCTCTTTCCATACTCTAGCAACCTTGTGCATAAGTTCTTAGCTAAGTATTGTTTTCTTTTGCTAATTAATAGCTAGGTTGTATTCTAACAACTAGTTATAACCTATAAGTATATCTTCCTCTCTAAGGTCTATAATATTAATCCTTACGTGGCTTTTCCTGCCTGCTAATTCTATTAGCACTAGCTTAGTTTCTAGCCTAATTATGCTGTCTCCGTATGTTATAGGATTATCGTTGGCTAATACCACTCGCATTAGCACCTTCTTAGTCTAATAGGGTATGTTGTATTTCTCTACCACTTAGGGTAAGATTATTGTCCGTGCAGCACCACTATCTATAGTCGCTGTTATCCTATGTCTGTTTACTAGGATATTTGTTTAAAGTCTAAGATCCTGCGTGCCTACGCTCTTAACTTCCTTAAGGGTCGTTTTAGGACTGCCTTTACTAGCGTGACCCTATCCCTAGCGGCATCCTAGTTTTTTGTTAGCCTACTCTTCCTCTATCTAGGAAAGTAGCCTGCGCTGTACTTAGCGTCTTAGTGTATTATGTAGTAGTTGTTGTAGTAGAAGAACTAGTGCAAGAGTTTATAACGCTCTTTACTATCCTTAACTTATTGCTTTAGCATCTAAGATATTATAACTTTTAACTACTAGTCTTAATGCATAGAACATTCTGTTGCATTACATTCCTTGGCGTTTACTATCTCGTAGTAATAGCTGGCTAGGTTTAAGGCTTCCTTGTACTACTTCTTATAGTACTAACACATGCTTTTGTAGTTCACCTAACACAGCCGTTAGTAAGCACAATCCTGCTTCTTAGGTTTATAAATATGACATTATTCTACTAGACATTCGTCTGTCTCTAGGTGTGCGTGGCAACAATTGTTGTTGTTCTTTCTTAATATCTATTTCTCCTAGTAATGCATCTTGTATTGCTTCTAGCTATAGTTAACCTAGTGCAAATCTTTATATTACAACATGCGTGCCTTAAACGTGTAAGGATTTCTTTCCTTAATTTAAGCTTTAAGGCTCTTAAAGCGTAGTTATTTGTAAATCGCTTAATGCCTAATCTCTTTAGCTTTAGGGCCTGTAATTACGATACGTCCCTGCTGGTAGTCATTGTCTGCCTAGTGTGCGGCGTCTCCGCAGACCTAGCATTAGTGATTCCTTAGGCGGCTCTAAATCTTAGCCTTATTAATCTTCTAATCTGTTTCTTATGGTATATCCTATTAGACATTCTTAGCTCCTAAAGCTTCTTGTACTATCTTAAAGGCCTTATTACTCTCTTAGCGCGCCTCCTTACACAAGTCTAAGTCACTAAGGCTGTTGTTAGGTTCTATAATTAGTAGGTAAGGCCTCCCGCTCTTAATTATCCTAATCTTAATTTAACCTTACCTAACTTTGTTTCTTAAGCAATCTCGACAGAAGTGTTCTCCTTCACTGCATTAGAGACATGCCTTCTTCTCGTAACGCTTTTAGCGTTCTTCCTAAGAAAGGCCGTCTTAGCCCCTTCCTTAGGTGTTCTAGTTCTTGTTCTCTTATATCTTACTAGTTATAATAGTATCTCTATCTCTATATTTGTAGTTGCGTTGCTTCTTTATATTAGCTATTATAGGCTAGAACGTCTTCTTTTGTTTATACTATTTCTACAGCCTATGGTTAATTCACGTGGCTAGCTCTATTAGAGCGTGAAGTGTTATCGGCATTTTGTGGTGTACAAGACTGTCTTTTATATTTTCCTTTAGAACTACCTTAAATATAGTTCGCAGCGCAGCATTATCCTAATTAATTCTTGCCTATAGCTATTTGAATTCTGCCATGTATGTTAACACTGACTTAGTCTACTTTAGGCGAGTTATCGCTTTCTCTACCTAGTTCTTAGCGTCTACTTCCCTAAAGATGCGTCCTATCTTCTCTTTAAAGTGTTTCTAACTAGCGAATAGGGACTGTGTCTTAGCCCTAGTACCTTAGTCTGCGCTATTTGATATGTAATCTTCTACCTATAGTTAGATCCAATTTGCTACCCTTCCCTTTATATAGGTACTAGTCATAAGAATCTTTCCTTAGTTAGTTAGAACTTTGTTAAACTTGCAATATAGGTCTATGTTGGTGAGGAATAGTTATAGCTTATGTCTTCCTCCTTCGTACTTCTTAGGTGGCGCCATCTTAGGTTTCTTTAACACCTTTTTCTTACTTAATGTAGCCCTTAGCTAGCTTAAAAGCTAATTAATTATATCTTATATGCTAGCTATCTGCTGCTACGTAATTATAGCCTATTGCCTAAGATTCCGCAACTCTCGTAAGTTTCGTGCGTCTTTGTCGTCCTTTTCATTGTTACTTAGAGTTAGCATTTTGTTGTTAATTGCTAGTTATGGCGCTAGTGCGGGTTCCTATACTAGCCTACTATTGCTTGCCTAGGATTAAGAATGATTGTAAGACATCTTGAATCTTAATTAGGCGACTTATTGGTTAATCCTTCCAGAAGAGATAGCAGTAGTCAAAGTGTTACATAGGGTAGATTGCTAATACTTCTCTAATCTTGTTCTAGGTTAGGGCGAGTGAGCGTTTTAGGATTAGCTCTATAGGAGGTGTCTGTTATGTCTTAATAGAAAAGAGTTATAGGATTTAACTAAGGGTTTGCTTAATAGTCTAATCTATATTGCTATAGACTAACGAGTAATAATTTTGTTAAGTAAAGATACTAGTAAGAAAGTACAATTTAAGTTGACCACAACGAGTGTAATAATGAAATCCAACCCATTCTTATACCTATTGCTTCTAGTCCTGCCATCACTGTTCTAACCTGCCATCACTAATGGTGGTCTCCACTCCTGATGGCCTGCTATCACATATAGTCTTTGCTATTACTAATAGCACCGTCTTAGCGTGATGGCACATCACGTGACCGTGCCCCGCGATGTCCTTCGTTTCCGGTTAGGATCCCAAGTGGTTCCTCAACCACTATACTGTTATCACTGGGGAGGAGATCCTTCCTGTTGTTACTTGTAACACTAATAAACCATTTAAGAAGCGTAGTAGCAACTCTATTAGCAAAAATCAGGTTAAAAACTTTATTAGGTAGACTACTAAGCTTTATACGCGCTAGAGCTATCCCTATATTTACTAGCAAGCCGCCTATAAAGACCTAGTAGCTATTTAGCGCCAGTTTAACTTAGTTTAGGTAATAAAGTAAAAGCAGAGTATTATAAATAATAATATTTACAACTTTAATAAAACTAGCTTGATGATAAGTAAGATGTTATTATAGTTATTAATCTTAGCATGAAAAGAATATAAGAGAAAAAAGTAGATATACCTAAGTAACTATCAGTAGGTTACTATAATCTAAGATGTAGGCGCGTTAGGTTGTTACATACTACCTTTTATTATCTCTCTAGGTAAGGTGCTTATTAACGTCTAGTTTAAGAATTTACCTACTAACTAGGTTTTTAAAGTTAATCTTAATAGCTAAATAAATAATTAGCTTAGTCTTAGTTAGTTAGAGCACTTTAATACCTATATAAAGAGCTCTACTATAGGTAGGTATTAACTACTTATTAATAATAGCTATAAGAGCTACTACTCTATTAATTTCTAAGATCTTTGTAAAAAGAAGAATATCATGCTTCTCCACATGCCTACGCACTTGTATCACCTATTATAGGCTTTTAATATTGCCTACTTCTTACTATTGAAGCGCAAGTATAGGAACGCTATTTTAGGCTTAGCGCGTAACTGCACCTACTATATTAGTAAAGAGACCTTCCTACTAGCCTTTAAGACTGCTTTTAGGCAGTCTATTACAAAGGAGAATATCTAAGCTAGCTTTAGAGGCGCTAGTCTAGTCCTACACAACCTATAGGCTATGCTATCTAAGCTTAATATAGTAGTGTAGATACCTGTATAGTTACTATAATAGATAGCTGCCTAGCAGGCGCAGACACTATGTAACGCGCGATAGGTTAAGGTTTAAAGTACTTTTATTTAATAGAGAGTAAGAAACTACCTTAGGTCTTCTATAAATTCTCTTCATAAGAAGGTTATATAGCTAAGGAAAGAAGCTTAGTAAATAGTATATAAGATAACGCTTATAAGGGAGGAAGTAGCTACTCTTTAAGAGGCTCTAGACATAGTAAATAAGCGTAAGAACTGCAAGCAGCAATACGTATAGATAGAAGAGACTCTTACTATAGGCAAAGTATAAGAAGTATTAGCTAAATAGGTAGGTAGTAGTTATAGTAATAGTAAGAGTGCGTTAAAGAGGGTGCAAGAAGAGTGGTAGTACAGGCGTTGCAAGTAGACTAGACACAACGCTTATACCTACGTAGTTAAGATAGATAGTATAAGTAATAGCAGTAATCCTAATAATTAATTTAGTATAACGTAGTTCATAAGCGAGTTAGTTACCCAAGTAAGTTAGTCACTCCCCACTAGCGCGTTAACGTTAGCACGTTATTATCGTCTTTTATTATAGTTAATAAACTATTGTAATATACTAAATAAATTATTAGAATTACTGCTATTACTTATACTATCTATCTTAACTACGTAGATATAAGCGTTGTGTCTAGTCTACTTGCAACGCCTGTACTACCACTCTTCTTGCACCCTCTTTAACGCACTCTTACTATTACTATAACTACTACCTACCTATTTAGCTAATACTTCTTATACTTTGCCTATAGTAAGAGTCTCTTCTATCTATACGTATTGCTGCTTGCAGTTCTTACGCTTATTTACTATGTCTAGAGCCTCTTAAAGAGTAGCTACTTCCTCCCTTATAAGCGTTATCTTATATACTATTTACTAAGCTTCTTTCCTTAGCTATATAACCTTCTTATTAAGAGAATTTATAGAAGACCTAAGGTAGTTTCTTACTCTCTATTAAATAAAAGTACTTTAAACCTTAACCTATCGCGCGTTACATAGTGTCTGCGCCTGCTAGGCAGCTATCTATTATAGTAACTATACAGGTATCTACACTACTATATTAAGCTTAGATAGCATAGCCTATAGGTTGTGTAGGACTAGACTAGCGCCTCTAAAGCTAGCTTAGATATTCTCTTCTATAATAGACTGCTTAAAAGTAGTCTTAAAGGCTAGTAAGAAGGTCTCTTTGCTAATATAGTAATTGTAGTTGTATGCTAAGCCTAAAATAGCATTGCTATACTTATACTTTAATAGCAAGAAGTAGGTAGTATTTAAAGGCTATTATAAGTAAGATAAGTGTATAAGCATGTAGAGAAGCATAATATTCTTCTTCTTATAACGTGGTTCACAAGCGAGTCGCTCACCCAAGCGAGTCGCTCACGCCCCACCAGCGCGTCAACGTCGAGACTGCAACACGTCATGTCTCAACAACGTCAACATTTATTAGCCTATCCTAAATTAGATCTTTAGCTTGCTCTTTTTAATATCTACTTACAACGTGTTTAAAGCTAAAGACGTGCTGCCTATATCTATAATGTGCCTTAAAGAACCCTATCTAACCAACGCGCTGGAAAGCGCTCTCAACGCGACTGCGAAGCGAATTTAAAGCGTTTAAATAAGCTAGAAGAGGAGGCTATAGTTAAGCGTATTCTTAAGGAGTCTGCGCGAGGATTTGCGCCTACAAAGCCTAACGTTCAAGCAATAGCTAATAAACTGCTGCATAAGCGTGGGAGCAACCCTGTTAGCAAGAACTAGATTAATAACTTTGTTAAGAGGACTCCTAAGCTCCGCACGCGCTAGAGCCGTCCCTACGATCACCAGCGAGCTACCTGCGAGGACCCAGCAGCTATCTAGCGCTGGTTTGACTTAGTTTAGGCGACAAAGCAGAAGTAGGGTATTATAGACGACAATATCTACAACTTTAACAAAACTAGCTTTATAATAGGCAAGATTTTATTATAGTTAGTTATTACAGGCTTAGAGGGATATAGCAAAAAGAAGCGGATCTAGCCAAGTAACCGTGAGTAGGTTACTGTGATCCAAGGCGTGGGCGCGTTAGGTCGCTAGCTACCCCCCTTTGTTATCTTTGCGGGCAAGGTGCTTATCAACGTCTAGTTTAAAGACCTGCCTACTAACTAGGTTCTTGAAGTTAGTCCTAATAGCTAGACGAATAATTAGCTTGCTCTTGCGTAGTTAGAGCACTTTGATACCTATACAAAGAGGCAGACTATGGGTGGGTATCGACTGCTCATTATCAACGGCCATGAGAGCCACTGCTCCGTCGATTTTCAAGATCTTTGCAAGGAGAAGAATATCATTCTTTTCTGCATGCCTGCGCACTCGTCTCACCTATTGCAGCCCCTTGATGTCGCCTGCTTCTCGCCGTTGAAGCGCAAGTATGGCGACTCGATCTCAGGCTTGGCACGCAACCGCACCAGCTATATCAGTAAGGAGACCTTCCTGCCAGCCTTTAAGGCTGCTTTTGAGCAGTCTATTACGAAGGAGAATATCCAAGCTGGCTTTAGAGGCGCTGGTTTAGTCCCACACAACCCACAGGCTGTGCTATTAAAGCTTGATGTAGTGGTGCAGACACCACATCAATCACCGCGACGGGTAGCCGCCTGGGAGGCGCAGACACCACGTAACGCGCGCGAAGTCGAGGCTTAAACTAGTCTTACTCGACAGAGCGTGAGAAAGCGCCGTGGGTCTTCTGCTAATTCACTTACCAAGCAGATCGCGCAGTTGAGTAAGGGGGCTCAGCAGATGGCACATAAGATGGTACTTTTGACAGAGAAAATAACCACCCTTCAAGAGGCTCTAGACGAATCAAACAAGCGTAAAAGCCGCAAGCGGCGATACGTACGGACAGAAGAGACTCTTACTGTAGGCGAGGTACAAGAAGTATTAGCTGAACAGGCGGGTAGTAGTCGTGGCGACGGTGAGAGTGCGTCGAAGAGGGTGCGAGGAGAGAGGCGGTGCGGGCGTTGTAAGCAGACTAGACATAACGCTCGTACCTGCGCAGTTGATATAGATAGTGTAAGTAATAGCAGCGATTCTAATAATTAATTTAGTATATTGTAATAGTTTATTAACTGTGATGAAAGTGCGTGATAACGTCTCGACGTCGACGCGCTGGTGGGGCGTGAGCGACTCGCTTGGGTGAGCGACTCGCTTGTGAACTACGTTATAGATCTTAGAAATTAATAGAGTAATAGCTTTTATAGCTATTATTAATAAGTAGTACAACACCAACGTCAAGTTTTCTAGAATAGGTGTAATTTTTGTTAAATATATACAAATCCCTTACAAGAAACTAATTACAGCAAGTTTTAAGACGTGCAGCGTGCGCGCTGTGGAGCTATAAGCTATAAGAGCAGATAGTTAAGACACGTCTCACACTCAAAACAAAAACACACAGACCACTCTGCTTAGTAATAAGAGAACCCCAGCAACAGAATGCCACTAGAAAGCGATACTATCGAAGCCCAAGTGCTAGAACAGAGGCAAGAGAGCCTAGGCCCAGAGGCTCAGATCGACAGGGAAATGGACAGAGAGGACCCCTACCAGCCACTCCTACCCAGCAACCAGCCAGCCAAGAGAGCGTCTTTGAAATCCCAATCCT
>NW_007359948.1:267843-302859 GCF_000359705.1 Exserohilum turcica Et28A | reverse complement strand
CTGCTGGCACTACAACACAGAAAGGCAAGCGCTAAAAGCAACTCTTCGCGAGAACTACCTAACAATCCAACTACTCCTCCACACTAGCAAAGGCAGAGAGGCGACTTTAGCTTTCATTGCGAAAACTAGAGTAGGGACTAGAGGCTGGCATCTAGGCCAAGAACAAGATAACTAAAAATAAGCGAGAACAGAGAGACACTACCTAAAACTAATAATAACTAACAAACTTTCTTAAGTTACTTTCCTTAGCCCTAAAAGAGCTCGCTGGAAGACAGCCCTGCTGTCTAACATCTCTTCCTGTTTACTAAACTGCTCTTCAGCAACTAGAGTCTGCTTTAAGCGCAGCTAGAAGCGACTAAACCGCAGCACAATAGCAGTACTATACAGAGAACACTCTCACTTTGAACAAATTGTACCTAGAAAGGCCTCTGGCCAAAGTCTTACATAGTCACTGACTGCAGATAGACTCTAATGGAATAATAATAATAATAAGTAGTTAATACCTACCTATAGTAGAGCTCTTTGTATAGGTATTAAAGTGCTCTAACTAAGCAAGACTAAGCTAATTATTTGTCTAGCTATTGAGACTAACTTTGAGGACCTAGTTAGTAGGCAAATCCTTAAACTAGACGTTAATAAGCACTTTGCCTACAAAGATAATAAAAGGTAGTATTTAGCAACCTAACGCGCCTACGCCTTAGATTATAGTAACCTACTTATAGTTGCCTTGCTATATCTACTTCTTTTCTTTATATTCTTTTAATGCTATAATAATTAACTATAATAAAATCTTGCCTGTTATAAAGCTAGTCTTATTAAAGTTGTAGATATTATTGTCTACAATACCCTACTTCCACCTTATTACCTACACTAAGTTGAACTAACGCTAGATAGCCACTAGATCTTTATAGGCGGCTTGCTAGTAATTATAAAGATAACTCTAGCGCGTATAAAGCTTAGAAGTCTACTTGATAAAGTTATTAACCCAGTTTTTGCTAGTAGGGTTGCTACTACGCTTTTCTAATAGTTTATTAGCTATTACTTAAACGTTAAGCTTTATAAGCGTAAATCCTTACGTAGAGTTTTCAAGAATACGCTTAACTATAGCCTCCTCTTCTAGCTTATCTAGACACTTTGATTATAGCTTATAGTCGCGTTAAGGGCGCTTTGTAGCGCGTTGATCAGATAGAGTTCTTTATAGGACGTTATAGATAGTAGTAGCATAGTTTACACTCTAAATATATTATAACTAAACGTTAAAAAGAGTAAGTTAGAAAATTAATTTAGAATATCTTGATAGATAGTTATGTTGTTAAGATACCACGCTTTATAGTAATAAAGTTAATAGGCTAGTAGGGCGTTAGCAACTCGCTTGGGTCAGCAACTCACTTTTGAACCACGTTATTAATACTTTTAAAAAAACTTTAAGGTTTTAAATCAATTATATAAAATCTTGTAACTTACTACTCTAAGAATATAGTCAGGTTTATAGTTTTCTTAATAATATATTTACTTTTTTTCATGATTTTATTTCTTTTCATTATCAGCTTATATATTGACTAATTAACTTGATAACTAATCAGGTCATTAAGTGATAAGTAGTTTGAATGAGATATAGTCTATTTTGAAGAGCTACTATATTGCTTATTCTAGTAATGACTTATGTTTTAGTTTTACTTTTACTTTTTAATGGTAAACTTTTTTCATAATACTAACCCTTACTATTTTGTTTAATGAAGACTATTACTATATTTGGTAAAAAGGCTATAATTAGAGATAAAGCTAAGTAGATATACTATTCGCTCATAGATCCAGGATAGTCTACTAATTAGAAATAGATTCTTATTCTAGCTAAAATCAAAAATATTCATAATAAGCGCGTAGTATATATCTATAAAAAAGAACCTATTAAGCTATATATGGAAGTATAGAATATTAATAGAAGTTCATATACGCTATATAGAAAAATCTTTATAAAATACTAACTTGATAAACTGTAAAAAAAGTTGGTATAAAAAAAATCTATTTTCAAGAGACTTCAAAAGTAAGTTTTTACAAAAGCTAGAAAGGAATTAAGGCAGAACCAGGTTCTATATATTATTGGAGTTATATAAATAAAGCGGTAGCTACTTTTATAGAAGATATGTATCATAAATCTAGCTATTAACGCTGTATTAAATAAAAAGTAGTATAACTATTAAGCTTTCTGAATTTCGATCTTTTTTATTTTCAGTAATTAAGTTCTAAGTAATATAGTAGTAGTTAATTAGAATAGTAGTAAAATAGTTATAGTACGTAACCTATATAACCTTCTTTTTATTATATACATTATAACTTTGTTCATTGTATATCTTTTCTACTATTTATATTTTAAACTTAGAAGCTTTATTCACGTATCCGTATAGCGAGTCGGTCAGTAGACCGAAGCGGTCACTCTGCCAAGACCCCACCAAACACCACGACTAATATAGACTGTTGCAACGCAGCTATAGTAGTAAATTAAAATCGTAGTAGGCTATTCTATTTAGAATCTATCGCTTCTACTTGCCTGCATGTGCGTGTATGATGCCCTGCCTCACCACAGCGTCTACAGCGCCTTTAGGACGGCTCGCCCGCCTCAGCGCGCACTCTCTTCTTTTCCTTCTTCCTATTATAACGCACGCTAGACTCTTTTAGAGCTACTAATTGCTCTCCTTCTTCAACTATTAGGGCTCTATCTCTCTACACTCGCTTTCTTTTATACAATCTTCGTCGCGTGGCAGCTTCGTTAGCTACTTTAAGTTTAAAGACACGTTTTTGCGCTAATACTAGCTTCTACGCGATAATCGCAGCGCCTTTAGCTAGCTTTTTGAAGGCAACTACTATACTTAATAGTAAGCTATCTATATGCCTCTAAATCCTCTGCTTTACTAGCGTTAATTGCGACCCTAGTTCTAGGGTGTTGCTTAGAGTTTACAACAGCTAAGGTAGATCTTCTATAGCAGGTAGTGTTGGCGTACGTAGCTTGATATCAAGCTTTAATATCACCACCTCTAGGTCGTGTGGAACTAATCCAGCGCCTCAAAATCCTCCTTAGATATTATCTTTTGTGATAGTCTTGCTATAGGCCGATAGGAAGGCTAGGAGGAACTTAATCTTAGTTATAACTATAGTTAATTCCATTGCGTATCATCTCCTTAGCTTAGCGCCCATACGCCTTCTTTAAAGGCGAGAAACAGCCTACATCAAGCGGCTGTAGTAGATAAGAGGAGTAGGGAGGCATATAGAGAGTGATAATCTTTGCCTCCTTATAGTATTGTTAGAACTTAAGTAAGTTATAGATCTTATAACTATTAAGAATAAGCAAACGATAGGCTCTAATAGTGCGCTCTTTTGTATGTCTGTTAAAGTGCTCTAGCTACTTTATACTAAGCTTATTCGTTATCTAGCCGTTCTTAGAGACCCTAATAAGCTAGTCTCTAGGCAGGCTATCCTTCTTTTACTAGGCAGAGAGGTAGTGCTTGCCTTAAAAGATGATAAAGGGTAGGATCGCCTAGCTAGCTACGCTAACACAAACTACGCTAGTAACCCACTCCTAGTTGCCCTACTATAAGGATTTTAGCTTTAATCAACGCTTAGAGGCTATAAATACTACTAACGCGTTGTGTATGCCTATTATAAAGCCCGTCTTATTAAAACAATATGTATCGTTGTCCTGGATCCTATACTTGGCTCTAGTATTCTATACTAGACGAAACTAGCCCTACACAAGCTTAGGATCCTTATAGAGGGCTCTCCTATAGTCGTACTTTTAATTAAACTTTATTTTAAGCTCTAGGCAACGCTTTATGAATGCTTTAGGCTAGTTTAGGCTAATAGGGTTATAGTAGCGGGCAGCTAGCAAAGAATTAGCTAGATCTTTGACAGCAGGAAGGCGTAGTGGATATCCTCGCGCGTCACAGTCTAGTATATAGTCAACAACTGTCTCCTCTTCTATTGTAAGAAGTTTCATTAAGTTAGGCGTACAATCTTATTAAGAGAGCTTTTTAGCAAGTCAATCACTAACAGTGCTTTAGGAGACGCTATAGATTGCTGCAGCGCGTCACTAGCTAAGTGTCGCGTTACGTCAGATAGCCTATATTGCAAGCTATAATTAAGATTCTTTTAAAGAGTTTTGCACGTTATTGCGTGGAGGCATCACGTATAGTAGTCAAAGTTAGTGGGGTCTTGGCAGAGTGACCGCTTCAGTCTACTGACTGACTCGCTATACGGATACGTTATATTATTATATACTATAAGTAAATTAAGGAACTCTATATATCTTATACATATATATAACATTACTAAGTGTATTTATTATACTTTATCATCTCGAAAAGTAAACTAGGTATCTATTACTTTCTATTATACTTACATTAAGCCTCTTACACTTATTATCAGCGTGTAAAATCTAATATATATATAAATAGTAAATCTTTAGATTAATACATAAACGGCGATAGCTAAAAGGAGAAGTTATAACTCTTACAATCTTGATGAGTAAGGTACTTGCATTAGTATCTTTAAGATATCTAAAAGTGTAAGGCTCTTACTCTTACTATGATAATTCACTAGATAATATAATAAAAGGATAAATAACTATAAGTAAAATCAATATACAAGATGAATATAGGAAGAAGATAGGTTAATCAAATACTCAAACAATCTACTTATAAAGAAAGGTAAAGTAGGAGGAATTCTCTATCTTTTTTTAGTAAAAATAGAACATAGCTAAAAGAGCTACAATTAAGCGTGTAGGTAGTGGATTATAGTAAAAGTACACAAAACAACTAAAGGTATAGTATCATAGTTAGTATATAATAGAATATATTATAGCTAAGATAGTTACTATGTATAGGTATAAATAAGTTTTTTCTATAAAAAGCTGTTATATAGATATGAAAATCACCTTAGCTAAACTAGTATACTAAAATAGACTAAAAGTATACTTAAATATACTAGTACTAGTAAATTGAGTAAAAATAACTACTCTACCTAATGTTATTTAAGCAGGAGATTCTATATTAACTACTTAGGAAGTTACTTACCTATTACTTTACTAGATAATAGATTTCAGGCTTTCAGTTGTTCTAAAATACCCAATTTTAGTTATATCTTTATTAATATATACTATACCAACCTAATTTAGTATAGGAAATAACGCTAATACGTAATAGTAATGGTTCCAAATAAAAATCTCCACGCTATTACTAAGTAGGATACTTTGAGAAAGGAGATAAAATAGATTATTATAACCAAAAAAGTTATAAGCTTAGCTTATAGCTTTATACTTTTTATACACTACTTAATCTTGTTAATATATATATATGTTTTTCTTGTAATAGGCAGGCCCAACGGGCCGAGCGTACGACTACTTACGCCATCCATAGCCAAAAAGGCAGTAACAAGACTTCAAGCTTCTTGAAGTCCAGGTAGTCGTATAGATATACTCGATCAAACACTTATAGGCGTAGCCTCTCACATTTCTATCTTAGATATATATATATATGATTCTATATCATTATATAATTATTATAAGCCCTTATCCTTAAGAAATCAGCAATTATAAGCATTCCTAACACTTTAATTTGGTTATTATACAGAGGGGTGACACGAAAAAAACGTCACTGAAAAAGTTGTTATTTTAAAACTTTAATATCTAGCTGGAAAAAATAGCTAAAAGTAAAGGGATTGCAGATTTAAAAAGCCAAGATCTCCTGGTTTAGCATAGTGGACCCACTATCTGCTTAGTCAGCAGCCCTGAGCGAACAAAAATCCCCAAACTAGAAGCTTGAATAAATCTAAACTAAATATCTAGATTACTCTATTGTTTTCATATAAAAAGGTCTAAGTCTAATATATATTATAGATCTATCTTTAATGTCTAAACTCTGACTGTTATAGTATACCTTTACTAGTTAGATCACCTGATATATAGAAGAGTCTGATTTTTTAGAGTATATTTATTTCTCGCTAAGAATAGAAGGTAATATTTAGTGTACCAGCCCTTAGCTTCTACTGCAGCTTGCCAACGCCTAGGTAGAGATAAAATACAATTATCTATATCCTGTTGTGGAATAGCTTGCCACTCTTCAAAAATAGCCCTAGTAAAAGCCGCTATACTCTTCTGGTTATCACCTAAGCCTAAAAAGGATCTGGATCTTTTAGATAAATGGTTTTCTGTTAACTCCACATATTTTCTATTGGATTAAGATCTGGACTGTAAGGTGGATGAGGGAAGACTTCAATTGAATTTTTTTTAAACCAGCTGAAAACGTTTTCAGTAGTATGCATCCTGAAGTTATCCTGCTGAAACTTCCAGTCTAGATAGTAGTTAGTTATATTTAAAATAAATCCGAATTTGGGATTTATAGCTCTTTAACTAGGTGTGCTAGATTAACTCTTACATATAAAAATATATATATTACTTATCTGGTTTTATATTAGGCTTTACTTTAGGTATCAAAACCTTACGGATATATTGGTGATTAATGAAGTTTGGAGAAGAGTTTGGAGCCCGAATTACTACTAGATCAGATCTACCACCTATCCAAATTGCTCCCCAAACTTGGATAGTAATATCTCTAGCTGTAACTCTATTAGTAAGCAAGCTAAAAATCGATTAAGATATTAATAAAATACTAGACTAAAAATAGATACTTTCAGGCTATTAGGATTTTTTTTAACTTCCATCTATTAGCTGTAGAAACTTGTTCTCGACCTTGGCGCTTATTTTGGCGTTTTCTTACATATTCTCCTTTATATCCTCGGCCTCTTTGGATTGCTGACTCATCTGAAAATATTATCCTATCTAATCTAATATTAGATAGATTTTTCAGCATATCCTTAGCGAATTTTAATCTATTTTTAGCTTTTTCTTTGTTTAAAATATGTTTTTTCTTTGCAATATTAATAGAATAGCCATCTCTTTTCAAAAATCGCTGGAAAGTTCTAGACGAAATATTGACGTCATTTTCAACTAATAATCGGCGAATTCTCTTTTTAGGGCTCCTAGTTAAGTCTCTATCAATAGATCTTTTATCGCTTTCTGAAAGCTTTGAAACTCCGCCTCTACTAACTCTTTCAAGCTTTCTTTTCGGATTTTTTTTCTTTTTCAATCGATTTATAGCGTCTCTAATAGGCTTAGGTGGCTTACTAAGTAAAATAGATATATTTTTAATAGCTATATTTGCCTTTAACAAACGGGCAACTTCAGCTGCAAATTTTGAAGATTTTGGATCCATAGTGAGGAATTAAGAAATCAGACATTCAGGATAGAAAGAAATCAAAAATATAGTATATTATGACTAATCAGGCTTAGTTATACACTAAACTTAATTTACTAACTTTGTCTTTAGAACTTAATAATTGATTCTAGAGGGTTGATAAAAATAGAAAAAAAACATGTCACGTGGTCTTCTTTATAAAGACTATCACATATCTCCAAACTAAGCCTTTTTAAGTAAGGACTATTGTTTTACAATAAATGAAATTTTTATTCTTTTAGTCTCCAATGTTCTATAATTTTTCTCTGCTCAGAGCTGCTGACTAAGCAGGGGGTGGGCTCACTGTGCCAAACTAGGAGATCTTGTCTTTCTAGATCTGCAATGTGTTTATTTTTAGCTATCTTTTCTAGCTAGATATAAAAGTTTTAAAATAACAACTTTTTATGTAACGTTTTTTTCGTGTCACCCCTCTGTACATTCCATTTAGTTATTTTACTACTTGTAATAGGCGGGCCCAACGGGCCGAGCGTACGACTACTTACGCCATCCATAGCCAAAAAGGCAGTAACATGACTTCAAGCTTCTTGAAGTCTAGGTAGTCGTATAGATATACACGATCACACACACACTTTAGGTGTAGCCCCTTACACTACCAATTCTACATAATCTTTTTAAAATCAGCGATTACATCATACTATAGGCTTAATATACTTAGAAGTTCAAAATCTTGTGATTAGCTTAGTTTAATAATAACTATAAATAAAACTAAAATGTTAAAATTGTAACAGCGCAGGTAAGGCAGGTCGGATCTGTTTCGGTCGTAGGATCACTCAGAGGCATATGGGAGTGCGTGGGATCACAAAAAGCCTAGATTCAACAAGCCACCTACAGGCCTTGTACGAAAGGATATCAAAAGTCTACAGAGCTAGCTACAGGGAGTGTCTCACTATATACCTATATCCTAGTCGGGTCCGAATTCGGATCCGACCTCGGGCGAATGGCTGATGAAGGGCGGCAGGTACTTCCTCCGATCCAGCTCTGGGATTGGCTCAATACTTGGCGAAGTTGTAACATCGTTACAAAAATATGTTTTACGTTGCTATTTGCAATTTTTGAATTTTTCTTCTATAGTATATTTAGAACATTACTACTTATAAAAACTAGACTTCTCAGATACTATATTTAATAATTTCGTTTCAGTTCTTTGCAAAAGATAAGAGGTGTTACTTCTAATCATTAAATAGAAAATTTTGATAGGCTTCTATTACTTACTAAGTATAACGTGGTTCATAAGCGAGTCAGTCACTCAAGCGAGCTGGTCACTCCCCACTAGCGCGTTAACGTTAACATGTTATTATAGTCTTTTATTATAGTAAATAAACTATTGCAATGTACTAAATTAATGATTATACTCGCTACAATTACTTACACTATCTATCTTAGCTACGCAGGTACAAGCGTTGTGTCTAGTCTTGTTATGGGCGAGAGAGGCTTAACTAACGAGTATGCATTCACTTATTGTACAGAAGAAGAAAGATACAGAAAAGAACTATCTAGAGGGCCCTCTTTTTATAGTTGTTACTCATACAAATGCTTAAACCTTTAGTCTTTCTTCTTACTTAAGCTTATTTGTACGTAGCTAACTACGTTATTTAGTTACGTGACTAAAGTTATGTGATTCACTACTATATAACCTATAGGTCATACCTCTCTAGCGTAGCCCTTTACAATACTCCCCTTCTTCACCTTATCTAATATCACGTGCGTATTCTTTAGTCTTCTTTCCCTTTCTCTCTGTCTATTTGCTATTATATGTTTATCGTCTTGTATAGTCAAGGTAAAGGCAAATAGTAAAGGTAAGAGAGAGTTAGGTAATAGTGCTATATAGCAAACGCTGTCTAGCGAGCATAAATACTTTTCTTCCTCTACCTACTGCTTATTTCCTCTATCCCTTTAGCTTTAACTTTTCTCTTATTATAGTTACTTTCTTAAGTCTTCTTATACAATAGCTAATTGTGGGATGTAGGCTAATAGCTAGGTTAACGCCTTACGTTTCTGTACGAATAGTGGAGTTAACAACACTATTAAGTAGGCAACTACTTAGATCTTTAACGTTGCTTATCAGTTGCTTACTCGTATAACGCTAGGTGCTATCTAGGCTGTAGCGCCTATTATTGTTAGATAGGTTAACCTTAACAATTACTAAGTCTAGTACATTTTTAACGTGCGGGTTGCTAAAGAGATTTGCTAAGTATTTGCTGCTACTTCTATAAGTGTCGCTTTCTTGTTATACATCTAAATTAGCTAACTAGTCTAGCCTAAGATTTACTAGGTCTTTAATATATTCTGCTATCTAAGGGGGCTATTGCCTTACGATGCTACCTTTAGTCCTAGCCTTAGTAGTTATTCGCCTATTGTCGCCCGTACGACGCTCTATACCCGTTAAATCTTAGGTGGCCAACCCTTATACTTTAAGGCCTTCCTCGTCTATTCGCGTGGCGCCCTTAATGCTACATTTTGCGATAACTATGCGCTAGTCTTAGACGAGGCGAAGGAGTTTACAGCCTTTGCTAGTTGTGTCTCTATCTATAGAGAGTGGGGGGGTGCGTGTAGCAATTGCATCTAGCAGGACTATGGCGCCTGTTGTTTGGCAGGAGAAGGGGACGGTTCGTCCGTCCGTACGCCAGCTAAGCGTTGTCTTCTAGGCACTAAGAGGGATCGTTTAGCCTCTAAGGGTAGCGCTAGGTCTCTATTGCTTATTAAGTAGCTTTTGCCTCTAGTTGTTTTGTAGCTAGCTATTAGGTTTTCGTACAGAGGAAGTTTAGGCAAGCTATTTGTCCAGGGCCTTTATGTCTTTAAGTGCTGTAGCTAGTTCCTAACTTCCCTCTAGGTAGCCTATCTAAATAACAAGATATTGTAGTTCTCTGTTTTGCATTTGTTTATCTGTGATACCTTGTACAAGCTATTCTAAATAGTCTTCTTCTTCTTCTCTATCTTCTCGTACGACGATAGCTGTAGGGCTACTGTCGTCTATTTGTTATAATAGCAAGAGGTTGTTAGATGCTAGCCTTAGCTTGTCTACGTAGAAGGATTTTATCTCCTAAGGCACTATAAGTTCTACCTAGTAGGGGTCCCATACGCAAGCGACTTAGTACTTTCTACTTTTTTAGTTTAGCTTTTTGCTTGTCTAGGCTGTTTATACGTTGCGTAAGTTTAGCTAGACTTAGTCTCCTACTTTATAAGCAGGCGATAGTTTGCGAGATTTGTTTACCTACTTCTCTTGCTCTTGTTAGGCGTACAATATTGCTAAAACTGCCTAGTTTGCCGCATTACTAATCGTACTTACTATCTCTTTAGCTGCTACGCTCACTTTTTAGTTATCTAAGATAGCTTCTTTTTAGGGAAACAGGGTATTATAGTAACTATAGTAGAGAAAGAAGGGGGATACACCTGTAGAGGCGTTTATATAGGAGTTGAGCATAAGTTCTAAAAGAGGGTAAAGCTCAGCCTAATCATCTTAGTTGTAGTTGTAAAAGATCTATACAACTACTTCTATGTTGCTATTAGCTTGTTCTATCGTCCTATTTGTTTATAGGTAGTAAGCTATAGAGAGATTCCACTAAATATTTAGCAGCTTGCAGATGTTTTCCTATAGTTGGCTTGCGAGCTAGGGGCCGCGGTTGGACGTGATAGACTATAGAAGGCTGTAGTAGTGGTAGACTTCTTGTACGAAAGCCTAAGCAACGTCTATTATTTTAATCTTATTTATAAGAACTAGTGTAACGCCTTTCTCTAATTAGTCCTTTACTACTATTGAGTTTATATTTCTAAGAGAGTTAGGAAGGCCTGTAATAAAATTAACTGTGAGGTGCTGCCACGTACGACTAGGCATAGGTAGGGGCTTTAAGTAACTAAACTTTCTATCCCGCCAGGGAGTGCTTTTGTGGCATAGCTCACAGTTCCGTACAAAGCGTCGTATATTGTCACTTATGCGAGGCTAGTACTATTCTTGTGCAATAATTTAATAAGTCTCTTCTCGTCTGGGATGTCTAGTTAGAAGAGATAGGTGAGCTACTTAGATAACTCCTGTGCGTAATACTTCAAAGTCTAGTACCCACACACGTCCACACTATTAGAGGTGTTCTTCTTGGTTAATTATATAGTCACTTAGCGAGATAGCAACCTTGCGCGTGCTAGAGAGCGATCGTCTTCCTTCTTATATAGTGGCTAGTACTTCTTAGTAGATAGTGTCATCCTGCGCTACCTATACCTAATGTTCTCGTACTAAAGCTAGAAGGTCTAGAGGTTGAGGTAGTGTTTCTAACACTAAGGAGGTTCCTTAAGTCTATATAGGTAGTGCTAGGACGTAGTCTAGCGTATAAGCTAGGACTAGCATTATAAATTTACAAGAGAAGGCATGCTCGTCCCCTACGTCCTTAAGCATATCTTAATCTTGGCGAGATAGCGCGTCTGCTCTTATATTATCCTTGCCTAGACGATAGCGTAACTTTATATTTAGAAAGCGAGCAAGCTCTAAGTTCTATTATACGTGGCGTTTAGACAGCTTCTGCTTATAGGTGAAGTATTCTAAGTTCTTGTAGTCTGTAATAACTTCAAACTCTCGTACGCCACAGAGTTTAGCGTCCTATTCCTTTAAGTAGTAGATTACTGCTAGCAGTTCTTTATTATAGATAGGGTAATTAGCTTCGTGTATAAGTAGTTTCCTACAGAGATAAGCTACTATATAAAGCGTGCCCTTATTATCTTCTTATAGGAGTATAGCTCCTATGGCTTAACTAGAAGAATCACATTCTACTACTATATAGTGTTTAGGGTTAAATGCGACGAGTAATTTGTCTAAAAGGAATGCTTCTTTAAGAGCTGGAAAACTCCCTTCTTAAGTAGCGCCTTATTAAAACTTAGTGCCTTTCTTAGTAAGTTGTATAAGAGGGTCTACTAAACGTAAGAAGTAAGAAATAAACCTTTAGTAAAAGTTAGCGAATCCTAAGAAACATTGTACGCCTTAGATACACGTAGGGGGTTCCTATTCTTAGATAGCTTTTGTCTTTTCTAGGTCTATTAAGATACCCTTCCTTGCTTTAAGGATAAACCCTAAATACTTCGTACGTTAGACGTTAAATTCCCACTTATCTAATCTAAGTTACAGTCCTGCTACTTATAGTTGTTTAATCACTTATTATATATAGGTGTGGTGTTAAGATAGAGAGCTATCTATAAAAAGTAAGATATTGATAAGGTAAGCAAATATAAAGTCGTCTAGTAGGTCCTATAAGATCTAATTAATGTAGCGCTAGAACGTACTATGAGTATTAGCTAGACTAAAGGGTGTAACTAGCTATTCATATAAGCTAAATCTCGTCTAAAAGGCTATTATCTATTCTTATTCTTTAGTAATCTATATATTATAAAAGGTAGTAGACACGTTCAGCTTAGTATACTACTTAGCTTATCTAACTTAGTTTAGGGTTTTATAGATTAGAGGAAGAGTGTATTAGTCTTTTTACGTAATAGCGTTAAGCGCATAGTAGTTAATATAGAACCTTAGTCCTCCTCTAGGCTTTTATATAAAGAGGACTAGTGACGTTATAAAAGAGGTGCTTACATAGATAAAACCCTTATCAAGCAGGTCTAGAAGTGTCTTCCTTAGGACTAGTAGTTCGTCTCTAGACATGCTAAAGAGCGGTCCGTACAGGATCTCTGGTAGCTTGCCATCTTAGGGAATTAATTTAATTTGTGGTCTACGTCTGGGCCTTAGTGGGGTAGTAACTCTGCTCCCTCTTTTAGCAAGAAAAGCTACGCGTGGTCCTTAAGGTAGGTAGGGAGGGCTTTCTTTACTTTGTCTATTGTAAGTTTTGCTTTTAGATAGAGAGCTTTCTTAATATCTTTTAGACTAGCCGCAAATACTTACACTACCTTTTGTCTTCTATTTCTTCGTACGTGTAGTTGGAAAGCAGCAGTAGTGATAGCAGCACAGTCTATCTGCGTAGGTGTGGTGCTCTCCCTACTTTATACGGAGAATCCGTAGCGTTGTAGGAGCAGGCGGTGTTTGGCAGTGTATAGTACTCTGTCTATCCCTTTTAACTAGGTCTTTCTAAGGATTATATCAAACTCATACGTGGACCCGATAATATATGCTGCTACTTTTCGTTTTACTCCTCTTATGTTAAGTACAAACTCTGTTACTTCTTGTATAGGACTTGTCTTTTTATCTACTATTGCTAAGAGGGTTGATAAGATTATGTAACGCGGTAGGTTTAGTTGTTATACAAGCTTGTCACACACAACTAAATATGTGCAACACCTATAGTTAAGCATTACAATAGCATTCCTTACACTATTTACAACTACATTTATAGATATTGCTTTTGTAGGCTTTAATAGTTTAAGTATCCTATGTGGTGCTCGTACGACATCTCTTTCCTGCTTTGTTCGCTCTAACTAGCGCTTTTTAGTTAGAGCTCTTCTTTTCCCTCGGCTAAGTCATCCTCTATAGGTGCTATAGTAGCTACCTTAGTATAGTTTCCTTGTTCATGCGTACGAGTAGTAAGAGGAGCGTTGCAGTCTTTGCAATAGTGTCCTTGTCTGCTATAGTAGAAACAACGTCTCTCTTAATAGCGTCTTTTAATTTTAGCAAAAGACCCCTAGTATTCTTTTATTATACATGGCCTAGTTGCGCCTAAAGTAGAGGTCTAGTCTATCTCTTTAGATGTAGCTTAAGTGTTGCTAAGGAAAGGTAACGTGAAAGTTAGTTGTTTAGATAATAGTTATTCTATCGCTCTTAGGTTTTCTTACGTAACTCTTATTCTTTATACAAAGCTATTATACTTCTTATTCTTACTAGGCTAGTAGCCTACTTAATACCTAAGCAACTCCTCATTAAGAGAGTTCTTTAAGTTGTTAATCTTTTAAGCGTTATCTATAGCGCTTAGGCCTACTTCTTAGAATTTTAAATTAAAGACTTAAACGTAATAAAGGAACTCTCCCCTTCCTTATCTAGTCGTACGAAGGTAGTAGAGAGCCTTCTATTTAATTATAGGGTCTTAGAAGAACTTATCTAACTAGGACTATAGTCTAGCTATTTTAGCTACTAAGGTGCTATTTATAAGAGCTTAAACGTACATATAAAGCGCATTAAAAGCTTATCCTTTTATACGTGTGATAATATAGTAGGTTTTAAGTTCCTTACTTAGGTAAGCCGCTCTATCTACAAAGAGCTTAGCCTATACACACATCTTCTACTAAGTATATTATTTATAGGTACTATAGTTAAATATGTCCACGTTAGAGAGTCTAGGCTTAGGGTAACCTCGTACAGGTGGGGCTAGAGTAGTCGCCTTGCTTATTTAGTTGGTTATATTTATAGCGCTAATATGAGCTCCTGTAAGAGGCAGTGTTATATAGGCTTCTTAGAGTTGCATTATTAGGAGCTTAATCTAGGACATCATTTCCTAGTGTGCGACTGCCTATCTCTTAAGCTGTTTAGCCTGTCGTACGTTGTTGGCTGTTAGCTAGTTAATATTTCCTCTTATTGTACGGATAAAGGCGATGGATTCCTTGTCTAGCATAGCTAGGCTAGAGGCTAGTGGCGTTCCTTGTAACTCTATCTCTTTCTTCTTACGTTGTTTTAGTCTCTCTTGTGTCGTACAAGACAGATTAAAGAGTGTTAATCTTTCTTCTTATGTTATAGGCGAGAGAGGCCTAACTAATAAGTATGCATTTACCTATTATATAGAAGAAAAAAGATATAGAAAAGAACTATCTAGAGGGCCCTTTTTTTACAGTTATTACTTATACAAACGCTTAGACCTTCAGTCTTCTTTCTTACTTAAGCTCATTTATACTTAGCTAACTGCTTTATTTATTTACGTAACTAAAGTTATATAATTTACTACTATATAACCTATAAGTTATACGCTAACGCCCCACTACTACATTTATATTGACTCTTTATTATAGTTTTTAATTATTGTTAAGAAACTGTTATAATACAGTAAATTAATTATTAAAATTGCTACTAACGTGGTTGACAAGTGAGTCGCTAACTCAAGCGAGTCGCTAACGCCCCACCACTACATCTACATCAACACGTTATCACAGTTTTTTTATCACAGTCAATAAACTATTGCGATACACCAAATTAATTGTCAGAATCGCTACTATCAATTGCACTATCTATCTCAACTACGCAGGTACGAGCGTTGTGTCCAGTCTGCTTGCAACGCCCGCACCGCCGCTCTCCTCGCACCCTCTTCGACGCACTCTCACCATCACCACGACTGCTACCCGCCTGTTCAGCTAATACTTCTTGTACTTCGCCTACAGTAAGAGTCTCTTCTGTCCGTACGTATCGCCGCTTGCGGCTTTTACGCTTATTTAGCTCGTCAAGAGCCGCTCGAAGCGTACCCATTTCCTCCATTATAAGCGTCATTTTATGTGCCATTTGCTAGGCCCCCTTACTTAGCTGCGCGATCTGCTTAGTGAGTGAATTAGCAGAAGACCTACGGCGTTTTCTCACGCTCTCTTGAATGAGACCAATTTGAGACTCAACTTCGCGCGCGTTGCGTGGTGTCTGCGCCTGCCAGGCGGCTGTCCGTCGTGGTGATTGTACAGGTGTCTGCACCACCACATCAAGCTTAGATAGCACAGCCTGTGGGTCGTGTGGGACTAGACTAGCGCCTCTAAAGCCAGCTTGGATATTCTCCTTCGTGATAGACTGCTCAAAAGCAGTCTTAAAGGCTGGTAGGAAGGTCTCTTTGCTGATATAGTGGGTGCGGTTGCGTGCCAAGCCTGAAATAGCGTCGCCATACTTGCGCTTCAACAGCGAGAAGCAGGCGACGTCAAGAGGCTGCAACAGGTGAGACGAGTGCGCAGGCATGTAGAGAAGCACAATATTCTTCTCCTTGCAAAGATCTTGGAACTCGACAGAGCAGTGGCTCTCATGGCCATTGATAATGAGCAGTTAATACCCACCCACAGTAGAGCTCTTTGTATAGGTATCAAAGTGCTCTAACTAGGCAAGACTAAGCTAATTATTTGTCTAGCTATTGGGACTGACTTCAAGAACCTAGTTGGCAGGCAAATTCTTAAACTAGACGTTGATAAGCACCTTGCCCGCAAAGACAACGAAGGGTGGTATTTGGCGACCTGACGCGCCCACGCCTTGGATCACAGTAACCCACTCATGGTTGCCTGGCTGTATCCGCTTCTTTTTCTTATATCCTTCTGATGCTGTGATAACTAACTATAATAAAATCTTGCCTATTATAAAGCTAGTCTTGTTAAAGTTGTAGATATCGTCGTCCACAATACCCCACTTCTGCCTTGTCGCCTGGACTAAGTCGAACCAGCGCTGGATAGCCACTGGATCCTCGCAGGCGGCTCGCTAGTGATTATAGGGACGGCTCTAGCGCGTACGGAGCTTAGGAGTCCGCTTAACAAAGTTGTCAACCTAGTTCTTGCCAACAGGGTTGCTACCACGCTCCTCCAATAGTTTATTAGCTATTACTCGAACGTCAAGCTTTGTAGGCGCAAATCCTCGCGCAGACTCTTCAAGAATACGCTCAACTATAGCCTCCTCTTCTAGCTTATCTAGACGCTTTGATTTCAGCTCGCAGTCGCGTTGAGGGCGCTTTCCAGCGCGTCGATCAGATAGAGTTCTTTGTGGGACGTTGTAGATAGTAGCAGCACGGTTTACACTCTAAACACGTTGCGACTGGACGTTAAAAAGAGCAAGTTGAAGATTAGATTTAGAATATATTAATAGACGGTTGCGTTGTTGAGACATCACGCGTTATAGTGATGAAGTTGATGGGCTGGTGGGGCGTTAGCGACTCGCTTGGGTTAGCGACTCACTTGTGAACCACGTTATATAATAGCAAATAGACAAAATTAAAGACAAAGAAGATTAAGGAATACGCACGTAATATTAAATGAGGTAAAGAAGGGAAGTATTATAAAAGGCTACACTAAAGATGACTCACTTAGGTTAGCGACTCACTTGTGAACCACGTTATAGCCTTCTATAGTCTATCACGTCTAACTGCGGCCCCTAGTTTGCAAGCTAACTATAGGAAAACATCTATAAGCTACTACATATTTAGCTGAAACTCTCTATAGCTCACTACCTATAAATAGATAGAACAATAAAATAAGCTAATAGCAACATAGAAGTAGTTGTATAGATCTTTTACAACTATAACTAAGATAATTAGGCTTAGCTTTGTACTCTTTTAGAACTTATACTTAACTCTTATATCAACGCCTCTATAAGTATATCCCTCTTCTTTCTCTACTATAGTTACTATAATACCTTATTTCTCTAAAAAGAAGCTATCTTAGACAACTAAGAAGCAAGCGTAGTAGCTAAATGTTACACGGGGTTGGGCTATACTTCTCTAATCTCGGTCTAGGTTAAGGCGAGTAGACTTAAGCGGTAAGTCGTGCGATTGTTGTAGTGCTATGTGGAAAAGAGTTATAGGATTCAACTAAAGAATAAACAATTAATTCTACAGAGTGGAATAACTAGTATCAATCTATGTAAGAGATGAACTATTGTAAGTTAACCACAACGAGAGTATTAATAAAATCCAATACATTCTTATACCTATTACTTTAGGTCCTGTCCTTCTGTGCCTCCCGCCAAGATAGGAGGTTTAGGAGGACTGTGGCCTCCTAATCTGCGCTGGCCTCCTAGAGGCCACGCCTTGGCGGGATGCTAAGTCACGTAATCCACGCACCCCGCGCTAATTATTACCTAGGCGTCCTTTGACACCTTTGTTTCCCTTAGGTTGTCTCCGCAACCTTTCCTAGAAACCTATTAAGAGGAATCCTTCCTATTTGTTCCTAACATTACCTCCCCTCTTAGGGCTATTATGTTAATACCCTAGGATAATGTTTTCCTATGCTGCGTATCGTGGCGCTAGCTGCATATAAGGTTAGAGCCTGTCCACTTGTTATAGCTGTCTCTCCCTACTAGCCTTCCTAACTATGCCTAAGGTCCTATCTTCCTGCCGTGTTCGTCTAGAGAACTCAACCTAGTAGCTTTAGTCTTGTGCTAACTATATTCGCTAATAGGAGAATAAAATAACCTTTTATTGTAAGCGTTGTAAGGAGAAGAACCTTCGTTGTTTTATAGACACTGCAACTAGCCGTTACACTAGTTGTATTGCCGTGAAAGCGAAGTGTAGTCTTTTCGTGACTAAGGAAGAGTAGGAAAAGGTTAAGGCTAACAAGCGTTCTAAACGCTTAGCCCTTCTTTAAGCTAAAGCTAAAGTTACGCAGCTTTGTCTAGAAGTCGCTAAGACTAAGGTCTTAGAGCGGTCTTACGCTAACCGTGATCACGCCATTCTAAGTCTCCAAGATCGCGCGAAAGAGCAGGCTAAAGGGGATTCTGCCCCTGGTACGAGCCTTCCTGCTGTCAAGCCATTGCTACCTAGACTGTCGGCTGATCTAGGCGGGTTACAGGCTAATTTCTCTTTTAATCCTTTTTCCCTTAATTACTTCCTTTCCCTTAAGGAACCAGTCCTCGCTTCTTTAGATGTTTTTGATAGTACTTACGTACTAGTGGCTCGCTATTCGTAAGGTTTCCTTTAGGTTCTTAAGTGTTATAGCTTTCTAGCTATCCTTTCCACTTAACTAAGTACTTCCACTAACCTCTAAACTTCTACAAGTCTATGATTTCTTTAACTTTGTACTTGTCGTCTTCAAGTTCTATATCTGTTGCTAGCTTGGCATCTAGAGGTGCTAGTTCCAGGAGTTTCTTGTGAAAGACAGGGTGGATTTTCATGCCTTGTAGGAGTTTTAGCTTATAATTTCCTTTCCCAACTTCCTCTAGGATCTTAAATAGTCCTACTTGGAGGTTGTCTAATTTCCTGTATAGTCGTTTAGTTTTTAGGTTTTGTCTTAATAAGAAAACTTTGTCCCCCTTCTTAAAGGTTAGTCCCTTAATTCTTTGCCTATTTGCAGCCTTTGATGTTGTAAGGTTCTATTAAGCTATGTTCTTACTTAATTCTTTGTGTAGTTCTTGTATAAGACGTGCCTTGTCTTCTGCCCCTACTATAATACTTTTAATATCCTTTAGGTCCTAATAAGCAACTAGCTTATACCCATAGTTCTCGTAGTGTGGTGACTTCTTTCTTATAGTTGACTTTAAGCTGTTGTAGGCCAATTATGCTGTTAGCAGGAGTTCAACCTAGTTATCCTGTAGCTTATTAGCGTACATTTGTAAGTACTGCTCTAAAATGTGATTTATTTGTTCTGTCTAGCTATCTGTTTCTAGGTAGAAGCTTGTTAACAGCTTTTTCTTAATTCCTAATTTTGCTAGAAATGTGTACTAATATTTAGATGTAAACAGCTTATCTCTATTTGTTGAAAATTCCTTAGGCATCCTATGCTCTAATGTTAGTGCTTTTGTAACCTTATACGCGAATTCCTCTGCTATAATAGTCTCTTCTATAGGCACAAACTTCGCTGCCTTAGTTAATTAGTCCACAATTACTAATATTGTGTCACAAAGTCTTGCGGATCTGGGTTCTCTTAATATTAGGAGCTTTACTATAAAGTCTATTATAATGCTAGTCTATAGTCGTGTAGGTAGCTGTAAGGGTTAAAATAGGCTATAGGGCTTATGTCTCTTAGGCTTGTTCTAGTAACATGCTAAATAGTTGCTTAGAATATCCTGCACCTTCGCTCACAAGCGTGGTATAGCAAATACCTTGGCTAGTCTTCTAACTATTTCTTCCACTCCTGCATGTCTATACTCTAGGGACTTATATAGTTCCTTAATAAGACTTAATCTTATGTAAGGAGGTACATATATTTAATTTTTTAAAATTATATCTTAGTACTCTTGCTCGTCCTGTAACAATTCATTAGAAGCCTTTAGCGTTGGGCTCGAATTGCTAGCTAGCTGCTCTCTGCTGCTATTGCTATTGTAGGGTTTCTACTTGCGCGGCTACCTTAGCTACCTTAGCTAATTATAGCTAGTTGTATCTTAAGCTACTATTAGGCATCTGCTTGAATACTGCGTTATGTGGTTCTTTGTGATTATCTTCTTGTAGGTCTAACCTACGACTTAGAGTATCTATAGCCCTGTTAAGTGATCCTGCTTAGTAGGTGAACTTAAAGTTAAACTAAGCTAGCATCTTAGCCTATTAGACTTGTTATTAGGTAAGTTTCTTTGTTATTATAAAACTTATTAAGTTTTAGTGATTAGAAAACACTTTAATTATTTAGGGCAAGCCTAACAAATGCACCTCCTACTATTTAAAGGCATTAACTACTCCTAGTAGTTCCTTATTGTAAACATTATAATTCAGTTCTGCTCCTAAGAACCTTCGTGAATAGTAGAACACTAGTCTCTATTTCCTATCTGGGCACTGCTATAATAGTACAGCTCTAAGTGCATAGTCTATCGCGTTAGTCTTGACTCGCGTCTTCTATTTTAGGTTCTATATCTCTAGTATAGGCGCCTTTAAGAATGCCTGCTTAAGCGTCTAAAACGCGTCCTAGCACTCTTAAGTCTATTTAAACCTAACTTCCTTCTTTATAATCTCTATAAGAGGTGTTGCAATCTAGGAGTAGTTCCTAATAAATTTTAGTTAAAGTTTACAAATTCTAGAAAGGATTATATATTCTTAACTATTTTAGGGGTTAGCTATTCCTATATAGTCTAGATCTTTTTTAGATCTATCTTAACACTCTTTATTAAGATAATAAAGCTTAGGTACTTAGTTTCTTTTGTATAGAACTCGCATTTGCTAGCTTATAAGTACAACTTATACTCCTTAAGCTTCTACAGTACCTTCTTAACATGGTTAACATATTCTTCTAGCGTACTATTAATGTATACTAATATATCATCTTGGTAGGCCGTGACAAAGATTCCTAAATATTCATAGAGTGCCTTGTTAATCACTAAATAAAACGTCGCTAGCGCATTCATTAATCTAAATAGCATCACTGTGTACTGATATAGTCTATACTTTGTGTTAAAGGCTACCTTCTACTCATGTCCTTCTTTAATTCTAATCTAATAGAATTCTTTGCAGACGTTAAACTTCGTAAACTACTTAGCTCCTTAGAGTTAATCTATAAGCTCTCCTATAAGTAGTAAAGGATACTAATTCCTAACTATAACGTTGTTTAACTATTAGTAGTTAATATATAGTTGCTACTTCCTATTTAGCTTCTTTATATATAGTATTAGAGTGGCTATTGAGCTATGTCCTAGTCTAATTAATCCCTTCTTTAAGTTCTTCTAGAGGTAATCCTACAACTTATCGTTGTGCTTAGGTGATATAGGGTACATTTCTCTTAGGCTTAACTTAGCTTTATCTTCAAAGACAATCTTGTAATCCTAGTCCTCATATTCTACTAGGTCTATTGCTTTATTTTCCTTAAACAGCTCTCTAAACTCGTTCGTTTGGTATTTAGTTAGTATCGCCAACTATAGTGCTAGTCTGTCTTCCTTAGTCGCGACCTGCCGCATCTATACGACTCCTACTTTCTAAGCGTCCTTCACATAGATTCTCGCGATCTTATATGGTGAGATTGTACCTATCCTCCCGTCCTTGGGTGAGCTCTGGATAATCAGGTTCGTCTCTTTTCGTACTCTAGCAACCTTGTGCACAGGTTCTCTTCTAAGTATTGTTTTTTCTGCTAATTAATAGATAAATTGTGCTTTAACAACTAGTTATAGTCTATTAATATGTCTTCTTTACTAAGATCTATAATATTAATTATCTCTTAACTTTCTGTCTCTGCTAAATCTATTAGCACTAGCTTAGTTTCTAGTCTTATTATGCTGTTCTCGTTCGCGATTAGGCTATCATTGGCTAATACCGCTCGCATTGGCACCCTCTTAGTCCAATAGGTTATGTTATGCATCTCTACCACTCTAGGCGAGATCATGGTTCGTGCAGCACCGCTGTCTATAGTCGCTGTCACTCGATGTCTGTTTACTAGGACTATTGCTTAGAGTCTAAGATCCTACGTCCCTACGCTCTTAACTCCTACATAGGTCGTTTTTGGACTGCCTTCACTAGCGTGACCCTATTCCTAGTGGCATCCTAGTTTTTTAAATGCTTTCCCTTTCTCTTAGGGAAGTACTTATAGTTAATCTTTGCGTTATAATATGCTTAGCATACATAGTTATAGCAAAAGGACTAATACATAAACTTGTAGGGAACTAGTCCCGCTCTCGCTGCTAACATAGCCTGCATCTAAGTTGTTGTTATTCTTAGCGTCTTTTAGCAATACATGTGATAGTTCTTTACCATACATTCTTACGCTAATATTGTGCTATAGTAGAAGTTGTCTACCTTCCTAGCATTCTATTATTGCTTCTTGTAGTAGTTGCAATTATCCTTACACTAGAACTCGCATAGTTCCTAATATGCTTGCTGCTTTCTTTGTTTGTGTATGTAGCATCTATCTACTTAACACTTATTGTACTATAATTATATATAGTAGCAATCGTCCTTATTATCCCTAGTACTTTCGCGTTTCCTTAGGTAATAGTTGTACTACGTCTTATAGTTAACCTAATGTAGGCGCTCATGTTACTCTATTCGTTCTTTAAACGTGCGAGTACTCCTTTCCTTAACTTCCGCTTTAGGGTCTATAAAGCTAGGTTACTCGTAAACTGCTTAATATCTAATCTCTTTAGAGTTAGATCCTGTAATAATGATTTGTTCTTTAAGAGTGCAATTATCGGCCTAGTGTGTAGCATCTCCACATATCTAACATAGTTAATTTCTTAGGCGGCGTTGTACTTCTACCTCTTCAACTCTATAGTCTATTAGTAGTAGGTCGTTCCACTTAAAGTCTTTTAGTCCTACTGCTTTTTATATTATCTTAAAGGCCTTATTTAACTCCTATTATGCCTTTTTATATAAGTCTAGGTCGCTAAGCGTGTTATTAGGTTCTATGTCCTGTAGGTAAGGTGTTCTGCACCTAATTATCCTAATCTTAACTATCGCTTGCTTGACTTCGTTTGTGCAGTCTCTAGCAAAGTGTCTTTGTTTGCCACATTAGAGACATGCTTTGTTGTTGTAACGCTTCTAGCGTTCTTCCTTAGAGAGACTATTCTAGCCCTTCCTTTAGGTGTTCTAGTTCTTATTCTCCTATACCTTGCCTGTTATAATAGTGTCGCCATCCTTATCTTTACTATAACGTTGCTTCCTTATGTTGGCTAGAGTAGGCTAGAATGAGCGTTTCCTTTGCTTATATCTTTCCTACAGCCTATAGTCAATTCGCGTAGCCAGCTCTATTAGAGCATAAAGCGTTTCTAGCTTTTTATGGTGTAGAAGACTGTCTTTAACATTTTCCTTTAGACCTATCTTAAACACAGTTCACAGCGCAGCATTTTCTTAATTAATTCGTGCCTATAGCTCTTTGAACTCTACTATATATACTAAGACTAACTTAGTCTACTTTAAGCGAGTGATTGCCTTCTCTGCTTAGTTCCTTTTGTCTACTTCCCTAAAGATTTGTTCTATCTCCTTCTTAAAGTTGTCCTAGTTCCTAAATATTCCTTAGGTTTTAATTTTAGTCCCTCAGTTGTGTACGTCCTTTAGGAAGTCCTTAATATAAGGTTCTATCTACTTAGCTGCCCTGCCTTTTATGTAGGTGCTTGTCACAAGGATCTTATCCTAGTCTATTAGTACTCTATTGTACTCGCGGTTCAAGTTAATGTTAGTGAGGAATGTTTATAGTTTGGTATAGGTTCCGTTAAACTTCTTAGGTGCCGCTATCTTGGGCTTTATAATTGACTTCTTCTTATTAAGGGTGGCTATTAGCTAGCTTAAAAGCTAATTAATTATATCTTGTATGCTAGCTATCTGTTGCTGCGTAATTGTGGCCTGTTGCCTAAGATTCTGCAACTCTTGTAAGTTCCGTGCGTCGTCATCGTCCTTGTTGTCACTTAGGGTTAGCATCTTGTTGTTAATTGCTAGGTTTAGCACTAGTCTAGGACCTTAAACTAGTCCTTTAGTACTAGCCTAGGATTGAGAGTGATTGTAAGACATTTTAAATCTTAATTAGGCGTACTGTTGGTTAATCCTTCTACAAAGACTTAGTAGTGGTTAAAGTGTTACACGGGGTTAGGCTATACTTCTCTAATCTTAGTCTAGGTTAAGGCGAGTAGACTTAAGCGGTAAGTCGTGCGATTGTTGTAGTGCTATGTGGAAAAGAGTTATAGGATTTAACTAAAGAATAAACAATTAATTCTACTGAGTAGAATAACTATTATTAATCTAGGTAAGAGACAAACTATTGTAAGTTAACCACAACAAGAGTAATAATAAAATCCAACACATTCTTATACCTATTGCTTTAGGTCCTGTCCTCCTATGCCTCCCGCCAAGATAGGAGGTTTAGGAGGACTGTGGCCTCCTAATCTGCGCTGGCCTCCTAGAGGCCACGCCTTGGCGGGATGCTAAGTCACGTGATCCGCGCACCCCGCGCTAATCATTACCCAGGCGTCCTTTAACACCTTTGTTTCCCTTAGGTTGTCTCCGCAACCTTTCCTAGAAACCTGTTGAGAAGAATCCTTCCTGTTTGTTCGTAACACTAAAGACATAGTACGTATAATTAGTTATATAGCAAACTAGGTAGTTTTAGCAATATTATACGCCTAACAATAGCAAAAGAAGTAGGTAAATAAATATCGCAAACTATCGCCTACTTATAAAGTAGAAGACTAGGTCTAGCTAGACTTACGTAATATATAAATAGCCTAAATAAGTAAAAAGCTAGACTAGAAAAGTAGAAAGTACTAAGTTGCCTACGTACAGGACCTCTACTAGGTAGAACTCGCAGTGCCTTAGGAGACAAAATCCTTCTACGTAGATAAGCCAAGGCTAGTATCTTACAACCCCTTACTATTATAACAAATAAACCATATTAGCTTTGTAGCTATTGTTGTATAAGAAGAAAGAGAGAAAGAAGACTATTTAGAATGGCTTATATAAGGCATTATAGACAAATAAATATAAAACAGAGAACTATAATATCTTATTATTTAGATAGGCTACTTAGAGGAAAGTTAGGAACTAGCTATAGCACTTGAAGACACAAAGGCCCTAGATAAATAGCTCGCCTGAACTTCTTGTAGATAAAAACTTAAAAGCTAGCTATAAAAAAGCTAAAGGTAAAAGCTACTTGATAAGTAATAAAGACCTAGCGCTACCTCTAGAAGCTAAATAATCCGTCTTAGTGCGTAGAAGACAACGCTTAGCTAGCGTATAAATTGATAAACTAACCCCTCCTCCTGCTATATAACTGGCGCTATAGTCCTACTAAATACAATTGCTACACGCACTATCCTACTTTCTATAGATAAAGACACAACTAATAAAGGCTATAAACTCTTTCGCTCTATCTAAGACTAGCGTATAGTTATTATAAAATATAGCATTAAGGGCGCTAGTTATATAAATAGATAAGGAAAACCTTAAAGTATAAAAGTTAGCTACCTAAGATTTAACAAGCATAGAGCGTTATGAAGGTAATAATAGGCGAATAACTACTAAGGCTAAAACTAAAGATAGTATTATATAGCAACAGCCCCCTTAGATAGTAGAATATGTTAAAGACCTAGCAAAGCTTAAGCTATAACGTACTACACCAGTGAGGCGGCCAAACCAGTGAGCCGGCCACTTTTCTTGGCACTGCGAACATGACAAAGAATACATTATGTCTCTATAACGTAACGCTATTTTATTGTATAAAGAAAGTAGGATTAACCTTACGCTTTAGGCCTTTAATACTAGCTAATTTAAGACCTTATAACGTGCTACAGTAGCCTATAGCGTACAACATTAGCAGCTCTCTAAATAGCTTTGTAGAATTACTAACTAACTTAATACATAACCTAAAGTCTAGAAGCTTACTATAGCAGAGGAACAGACGATTATACAATACATTCTTAACCTTAACCCGCGAGGATTTGCGCCTTAGCTATGTGAGGTAGCAGATATTGCTAATTAATTGCTAGCTACTTGTGGTGGGGTACCTATTAGTGAAAACGAGGCTTAGCGCTTTGTTGCTTATATAGAGGAGCTTAAGATAGTTTTTAATTAGGCAAAGGACTATTAGAGAGCCCTTTAGGAAGACCTAGAGGTTATTAGCTTGTAGTTCAAGCTTGTACAAGATATAATCAACTAGTTTAGAGTCTATCTAGATAACATCTACAACATTAATAAGACTAGCTTCTAGATAGGTGTTATTAGATTAATAAAGGTTCTTACTAGTTTAGAACGTTATACGAGACAAAATCTTATCTAGCTAGGGGACTAGAAGTAGGTAATAGTTATCTAAGGTATTTATGCTACTAGGTATGCTATCCTACTATTTATTATCTACAAAGGACACGTCTACATCTCCCCATAGTACAAAGAGCAAGATATCCTATATAATTAGACAATTCCAGTCTTAGAGAACGGCTAGACTAACAATTAGCTTAGTCTTAAGTAGTTAAAGCACTTTAACGCGCATACAAAGACGCGTTAGAAGGGGTTACACAGGCTGCTAATCTTGGATAGGCACGAGAGCTACCTTAATAAGGATTTTAAGGAATACTACCTTGTACATAAGATCCTTACGCTCTATATACTCTCTCACTTATCGCACATTCTTTAGCTACTTAATATAGTGTGTTTCTTACTATCAAAATTAAAGTACTCCTAACGCGTACAAGACTTAGCACGCTAACGCGTCTACTATGATAACAAAGAAGGCTTCTTTCTAGCCTTTAAACACGCGTTTTATAACGTGTTTACGTATAATAACTATAAGAAGGCCTTTAAGGCTTTAAGACTTATCCCTATAAACGCGCAGGTGGTTATAGATCGCCTTATAGTGCAGCTTTATACGCTATTACCAGCACCCCTCCTAGAAACGCCTTAGTGGTTAAGAACACTAAGTAACCCGCTTAAATTTAGATCGCAATTATGGCTTATAAGAAAATCCTTTATATAATGACTAACAAGTGCTTAAAAAAGCTTCTTAAAGCTTGTTAAAAGAGTAGAAGAGATGTTATATAAAAATGTTCCAATTAAAGCTCGCGTACAAGAGCTTAAAGAGCAATTAGTAGAAGTTATAAATTGCAAAGGTTAAAAGCAAAAGCGGATCTTGCATAGCAGGACACTAGAGTATAGTGTAGCAGCATTAATAGTAGCTAAGAGTGCTTCTAGTAGTCGTACGATAGCAAAGAGAGCGCGTGGTAGTGGTAGTTAAGAACTAGCCTAACTAGGTTAACGGCGCTATAGCAACTGTAGTAAGACTAGGCACAACGCTCGTACGTGCTAAAAAGATATAGTAGAAGATTCTAAATCTGATACAAGTGTCTTATATAAAGGATGAGTCTATAGTGTTAAGTAATTTAGTTGTTTGTATATAGTGTTCGCAGTGCCAAGAAAAAGTGGCCGGCTCACTAGTTTGGCCGCCTCACTGGTGTAGTACGTTACTAGGTTTTATATAGTTTTGAATAACCACTAGCTACTTCTACTCACTAAGTTTTTTCTAGTCTAAATACTAATACTACTTATAACTTCTAGGTTTTATATAGTTTGGATACTAACGCCTAGATTTACTAACTAAGTATTATACAGTTAAAATACTATGGCTTATTCAAACTCATCAAGTGTTATATAGTCAAAATGCTAATAGTTAGTGATAACAACATAGTTCTATTTAGTTGAAATACTAACACTTACTTAAAATAACTAAGTTTTATATAGTCAGATACTGATAGCTGTGAACTTATACTTAGATTTCGAACTTCTAAGTTTTACTAAGTAGTTAAATAGAATAACCACTTGGTTATAGATAAGAAGATATTCAATAACTAACTTGGTATATAAAGAACGAATTAACTATAATCATAGCTAGATACTACATGATTTATTTTCACAAGAATTACTAACTTTAAAAAGCCTACTTTTTTCCCTAAAGTAGATACTCAATACTAATATATACTAAGTAGAACGCAGTTTTGGGGCGACTTTTAGTATACATTAATCTAGTAGAATTAACCTTTTAAAGCTTCTGAAAGCCTTTAGCTAGTATACTTCCAAAATCATATATATAAGAAGTCCTGCTAATTTCCAAATAAAAATTATATATCTTAAACTCTATTCTTCGATATTCCAATATGTAAAGTAAGTAGAAGTTAATAAAAAGAATAAACTTGGCTAATGCTACCAGAATATTCACATAGTTTAAAAGAGTACTTTAGTTTCTTTTCTTTAAGTAAGTAAATAGCTAAGTAAAAGCTTATTTCTATTAATTGAATTTATATATAAAGGGTAGCCTAGAAATGTTTGTATAAATATAATATAGATAGAGATCTCCTTCTACTACTAGTTATATCTTTATTACAAGCTTAAAGCTAAACTAAAGTAAAAATATATATATTCTTAATCAAGTCTTGAATGTAATAAAGTAGTAGTAGATTAGTAATCATTACTATAAGTGAAACTTATCAAGTTCTCAATGATAGATGTAAGATATCTAGTTTTTATATTATTTACTACGGCTAAATAAGCCATACTAATATATAAGATTGTTTTTAATTAGCTATAAGTAACAAAGCTAGGCTTATCATGTATAAAAAAAGATAAAGTAGAAGGAATTTTTATTCATTCTTTGGTAAAAAGAGAATATGGCTAACAGAGCTACGATTCAGCATGTAAGGACTGAAATATGAATAAGTAGATTAGTCTACTAATAGAAGAATATAATAGTTGGTATACAATAGAATATTTTGCAGCTATAGTAGTTACTAAGCTTAAGCGTAAATAAGTTCTATTATAGAAAGCTATTACATCTGAATAAAGATAACCTTAGCTGAACTATTATACTGAAATATCTAAAACTATTCTGAAATACTCTAGTATAAGTATTTTAAACAATAATGACTAGTATAGCTAATAGTTACGAAGTAATAAAGCCTACATTAACTACTTAGTATAGCTATCATCTAATAGTATATTAAATAATCATTTAAGCTTCTTAGTAGTTTTGAAATATTTATTCTTAGTTATTTCTCTATAGATATCGACCCTAATAACCTGATGATATATAAAGATTAACGCTAATACGGTATAGCAATAGATCTAATTGAAATTCCACCTTAGTAGTAAATAGGAAATCTCCAGGAATAAAACAGAATAGATTATCTCAACTAAAGTGTTATAAGCTTACTTTCTAGACTTGCAATATCTATAAATATAAAATCTCTTAGATCTTGTAAGATTTACTAGTACAAGATTTAGTGTTACTAGAAGTAGCGAGTAATATTTCTATATTACTATCTCTATTCTCAAAAATAAGCTTACTATGTTTAATAGAAGAAGATTATTTAGTATAGTTATGATTAAATTTAACACTTCCAAGTTTTCTAAGTTTTGTTAATAATTATACTCTTATATCATCTAGATCAATAGTAGTCTTATCTAGTCTGATAAATCAATAGATTATTACTACTCAATTCAACATTTATTATTTAGATTACTTAAAAGTAAAGCTACTAAGTACTTTTTAGGTAAATTAATATTCTTAGCTTCTAAAGTATTTACTAATCCCTAAAAACTCTTAACATAAAGATATAAGTTATTCTTATATTCCGTAATAATAGAGTTATTGAACTGTTTATGAAGTGAAAACTTACTACTAAAACTGTGAGCTTTATACAGATCCTTTAAACTATCTTAGAATAAAAAGAATTCTTGATAAATTTAACTAAAGGTTAATAACTATTTTTCAGTGTTAATGAAATCAAAGTAGAGGCGTTTAAAGCTTTTTCCTTAAATAAACCTCTTTTTAATTGTATATAGTTATATATATTACAAGTTGAAGGGTCTAAATAGCTCTACCTAGTAAGTGAAGCTTCTATTCTAATAGCCTAAGTATTATAATTAATTAAGCCTTCAAGCTTAGGTAACTGAAAAAGTTAGATATAAGAAATATATATCTAGAAAATAAGCTAAAACTTGAATATTATAGTGTGAAAGCTTGAAAAAATGATACTTAGTAAGAACAAACTGAGTTTAATGTAGTTTAAAGTGTGATACTTAGTAAACACTGAGTTTTATATAGATAAAGAAATGATACTTCGTAAAAATTATGTTTTCTATACTCAAAGAACTAAAAGTTAGTTAAAACTTATTCTTATATAACGTACTACACCAGTGAGGTGGCTAAACCAGTAAGCTGGCCACTTTTTCTTGGCACTGCGAACACGACAAAGAATACATTATATCTCTACAACGTAACGCTATCTTATTGTACAAAGAAGGCAAAATTAACCTTAAGCTTTAGGCCTTTACTACTAGCTAATTTAAGACCTTATAATGTATTATAGCAGCCTATAGCGTACGATATTAGCAGCTCTGTAATTAGCTTTATAGAATTACTAATTAACTCAATATATAACCTAGAGTCTAGAAGCTTACTATAGCAGAGGAATAGACTATTGTATAATATATTCTTAACCTTAACGCGCGAGGATTTGCGCCCTAGCTATATAAGGTGGTAGATATTGCTAATTAATTGCTAGCTGCTTGTAGTAGGGTACCTATTAGTAAAAACTAGGCTTAGCGCTTTATTGCCTATACAAAGGAGCTTAAAATACCTTTTAATTAAGTAAAGAAGTATTAGAGAGCTTGTAACGATGTTTCAACTTCGCCAAGTATTGAGCCAATCCCAGAGCCGGATCGGAGGAAGTACCTGCCGCCCTTCATCAGCCATTCGCCCGAGGTCGGATCCGAATTCGGACCCGACTAGGATAGGTATATATTGAGACACTCCCTATAGCTAGCTCTGTAGACTTTTAATGTCCTTTCGTACAAGGCCTATAGGTGGCTTGTTGAATCTAGGGTCTTTGTGATCCCACGCACTCCCATATGCCTCTGAGTGATCCACGACCGAAACAGATCCGACCTGCCTTACCTGCGCCGTTACAGAGCCCTTTAAGAAGACCTAGAGGTTAGTAGCTTATAGTTTAAGGTTATATAAGATATAATTAACTAGTTTAAAGTCTATCTAGATAACATCTACAACTTTCATAAAACTAGCTTCTCAATAGTCGTTATTAGCTTAATAAAAGTTATTACTAGTTTAAAACGTTGTATAAGGCCAAATCTTATCTAGCTGAGGGACTAAAAGTAGGTAATAGTCATCTAAGGCATCTATGCTACTAGGTATGCTATTCTACTATTTATTATCTATAAAGGACGCGTCTACATCTCTATACATTATAAAGAGCAAGATATCCTACACAATTAAAAAATATTAGTCTTAAAGAATAGCTAGACTAATAAGTAGCTTAGTCTTAAGTAGTTGAAGCACATTAACGCGCATATAAAGACACGTTAGAAGGGGTTATCTAGGCTGCTAATCTTAGATAGGCATGAAAGCTACCTTAATAAGGATTTTAAGGAATACTGCCTTATATATAAGATTCTCACGCTTTATATACTCTCATACTCATTATATACTCTTTAGCTAGTTAATATGGGGTGTTTCTTACTATTGAAATTAAAGTATTCTTAACGCGTATTAGGCTTAGTACGCCAACGCGTCTACTATATTCATAAAAAATGCTTCTTTCTAGCCTTTGAATATATATTTTTCAACGTATTTATGTATAATAACTATAAAAAGGCCTTTAAGGCTTTAGAACTTATCCCTATAAACGCGTAGATAGTTATAGATTACCTTAAGGTGCAGCATTGTAAACTATCACTAGCACCTCGCCTAGAAACGCTCTAGTAGTTAAGAATACTAAGTAACTTACTTCAATTTACATTTTAATTAAGGCTTATAAGGCAATTCTATATATAATTACTGATAAGTGCTTAAGAAAGCTTCTTGAAGCTTATTAAAGAAGTAAAAAAGATCTTAACGTATTCCATCACCGAGCGGGCCACATCACCGAGTGTGCCACTTTTTCTTAGCATCACGAAATTCACGTACGAAAGATAATGCCCTAGCAATAGAACGTAATATTAACTTAGCAAGAAGGTAGGCATACTTCAGCTGTTTAGGCCTATTGTATAGGCTAGTTTAAGAGCATTCAACGCGCTATAGCAGCCTACAACGTCTATTATTAGCAAATAGCTTAGCGGCTTTAAGAAATTACCTTTTAACCTACAACATAGCTAAATTGCTAGAAGCTAACTAAGTCTAAAGAGCAAACTATTGTACAATATATTCTTAACCTACACTTGCTAGGATTTGCCCCTTATTTATGTAAAGTAGTAGATATAGCAGAGAAACTACTACGCGAACAAGATAGCGAGCCTTCAGGCAAATGCTAGGTAGAGCAGTTTGTTACTTATATAGATAAGCTTAAGATAGCCTTTAGTTAAGCAAAGAATCGTTAGAGAACCTAATAAGAGGATCTAGAGATTATTAACGTGTGGTTTAAGCTTGTACGAGAGACAGTCAAGAGGTATAGAGTTTATTTAGACGACATCTATAACTTTGATAAAACTAGCTTTTAGATAGGCGTATTTGGCTTAATAAAGGTAGTTATAGGCGCAGAGCGTCGTACGAGGCCTACTCTCACGCAGCTAGGCAATCGCGAGCAGGTTATAGTTATCTTGAGCATCTACGCTATAGAATACACTACTTCGCTATTTATTATCTACAAAGGACGCGTTTATATCTCTACATAGTACAAAGAAGTAGATATAGGATACAACTAGAAACTTTTAGTATTAGAGAACAGCTAGACGAATAATAAGCTTAGTCTCGCGTAGTTAAAGCACTTTAATAAGCATATAAAGACGCGTTAGGTAGAGTTATATAGGCTACTTGTTATTAACAGCCATAAGAGCTACCTTAACTAAGAATTTAAGGATTACTGCCTCGTACAAAAGATTCTTACCCTCTATATACCCACTTATTTATTGCAAATACTTTAGCTACTTAATTTTATCTACTTTTTACCTCTTAAGTAGAAGTACTCTTAACGCGTATAAGACTTAGCACGCTACTATATCTAGTATATTAATAAGAAGCGCTTCCTTCTGGCCTTTTAAGACGCGTTTTTTAATATATTCATATCTAATAACTAGGAAATTCCTTTAAGGTTGTAGGGCTAGTCCCTATTAACGCGCAGAGAGTTATTAATTGCCTTAACGTACGCCTTTATACTCTACTATAAGAAGCTTAGCTAGAAATACCCTAGACGTTAAGAACACTAAGTAATCTGTATAAATTTAGTTTATAATTAAAGCTTATAAGAGAGTATCTTATATAATTACTAACTACTATATAAAAAGGCTTTTTAAAGCTTATAAAAGGGGCTAAGGAGATGCTATATAAGAATGTGGTTATAGAGGCCTACGTAAGAGAGCTTAAAGAGCAACTAGTAGCAGTAACAAAGCGCTAAGGGCGCAAAAGAAAGCGAATTTAGATAGGTGGGACACTAGACTGTAGTGCAGGGGCATCGCAGGTAGCTAAAAGTAGTTCTGCTAGTCGTACGATATCAAAGAAGGCACGTAGTAAGGGTAGTTAAGAAAGGGCCCTACTAGGTTAATAGCACTATAGAACCTATAGGAGGATAGGCTATAACTCTCGTACGTGCTAGAAAGATGTAGAAGAAGATTCTCTTTTAGATATAAGTAAGTTGTACAAAGCATTTATAGCTAGTGTAGAGTAATCTAAGTTTTTATATATGAAGTTCGTAATGCTAAGAAAAATTGGCACACTTAGTGATGTGGCCCGCTTGGTAATGGAGTACGTTATATAAGAATATTTTGATTAAAGCTTACGTATAAGAGCTTAAGGAGCAATTAGCAAAGGTTATAAAGCATAAAGGTTAAAAGCAAAAGTAGATCTAGCATAGCGGGACACTAAAGTATAGTGTAGTAGCATTAATAGTAGCTAAAAGTGCTTCTAGTAGTTGTACAATAGTAAAGAGAGCGCGTAGTAGTAGTAGTTAAGAACTAGCCTAACTAGGTTAATAGCGCTATAGCAACTATAGTAAGACTAGGCATAACGCTTATACATGCTAAAAAGATATAGTAGAAGATTTCAAATCTAATATAACGTGGTTCATAAGCGAGTCGGTCACTCAAGCGAGTCGGTCACTCCCCACCAGCGCGTCGACGTTGATACTCCAACGCGTTATGTCTTAACAACACATCTATTAATTAACTTAACGTATGTGGCAAGCGAGCGCCGCAGGTAAGCGAGCGCCGCACCCCACCAAACCTGCGCACCTCTCCTATCTCAACGAACAATGGCTCAACGTAGCGCTACTTAATTAGCTTTAAATGAAGCAGATATTTAGCTTGCTATTTCTTCTATTAATCTCTATTAAACACAAAGTAATTGTCGCGCTGCTGCTGTCTACAACGTGTCTAAACGAACAATCCGCCGCCGACGCGCTGGTATACCTGCTCGACGCGATTGCTAGCCTAACTCAAAGAAGCTCACTAAGCTAGAAGAGGAGGTGATAGTTGATCATATACTTGATCTAGATCTACGTGGATTTGCGCCCACGTATGCTGCTGTGCGCGATATGGCTGATAAGCTGCTGGCTGCGCGCGGCGCTGGCCAGGTTGGGCAGAAGTGGCCAGCCAACTTTGTCAAGCGTACAGACAGTCTTACGACGCGTTTCAATCGAGCGTACGATAGGCAGAGAGCTCTATGTGAAGATCCAGTCCTAATCAAGAGCTGGTTTGAGCTTGTAGAGCAGACAAAGGCTAAGTACGGCATCTGTGACGAGGACGTCTAA